>NC_068922.1:59185067-59502746 GCF_023091745.1 Budorcas taxicolor | reverse complement strand
CTGGTAGATAGAATTTTTATTTCCTTCTTGCTTGACTTTGTTTTGAAAAAACCCAAAATGATTAAAAACAAAAGCATTATGGAGACTAATGTTCACAAGGTCATATGAAAACAATTATGGCACTGAAAAAGAATATATATAGCTGAGTCACTTTGCTGTTCAGAAGAAATTAACACAACACTGTAAATCAATAAAATAAAAAACGTTCATGGCATAAACTTCAATATTGACTCATAGCATTATTACACTTAGTAGAGAAGGGGGGACCTCCTATGCACAGGGGAAGAAGGACTGAATAACAATAAGAAAAAGTTTTAAAAGTATGTTTCAAGCCTCCCTGGTGGGGGTCTAAAGACCAAGATCTTTAGCCTTGTCCACACCACCAGAGAACCCTGGAATCACTATCCCTCTGCCTGAGACTCATGGAACGCTCAGAAAACTCCTTTATTTGTCCATCCACTCTGCCCATCCCAACTTATCCAGCTCCCCCTGCCACCATCCAGCCAGATGAGAGCTGTCTGTGATTCTCAGGTAAGCCTTTTCATTCATGGATGACACAGCAAATGTGCTGCCTCTTCCCTTTCAGAGGCTGCTGATTCACGGGATTAACTTCTCCCCCAAAGTGATTAAACAGTCCACGAGCTTCCCTACAGAAGATGGATGCAAAACAAAACAAAATAAAACAAAAAAGAAGATGGATGCACACTCACATCTTGGCCGGAATGCCGCCTCCTTTCTCCTGCCACGTAGGCAGACTCTTCCTCTGGTGCCGCTCCAAGGCGGTAGCCACCGCCTGCAAATGGCTATAAAAGACAAGTTCACAAACACCTAAGGAGTGGGTCAACAGTGATCAGGTTATTCAGACAAAATGTTATTTCAAGATTATTAACTAAGAGGTATGCCTTCTCTAAGTAGCAAACTCAGAGCTACAGGGTCAGGATTGGGGTAAAAACTGGAAAGGTATGGCTGAAGAGAGTGCTTCTTGGCTAAAGGGAATGGCTGCTACTAAGATCTAGTTAATCACGACCATGTTGGAATCCTGGTGCAGGATAACACCAGATACTTTTTTGATTTTCACAAAGAAAGCAGAAATTCAGATTTTATGTAAAACAGATGGCTACTGATTTAATTAAAATAAAAAAATAAAGCAAGACATTAAATCAAGTTGATCAGGCCAAACAAAACAATTGGCAGAACCTGATTTAGACCACAGGTTTGAAAACTTTACCCCAAATCTTGATTTCATGTTAAAAGGTAAGAGAACTGCACTGCTCTTCTGCACAAGAGGAAGTGAGCAAATGAAAAGCAAAAACAAATTCAGTCACTAACTATTGGGTGACGAAGGCCTCCTTCCCCCTGCTCTGGAACCTCAGTTCTATGGGCATAGACATCAACCCCCTATGCTCACTCTTGGTTTACTGGTCTCTCCAGGGCTCTTGGTCACTCGTTCCACAGCTACAGCTCCATGCTCCTTGGCACCTTTAAAGAGATCGTCCACCAGCTCGTTGGGACTTCTCTTCCTGGGAGGGCCAACAATCTGCTGTCCACTTCTCTCTGAGCCCCCAGCATAAAACCTGCACAGAAAATACACATCTAACACCAAATACGCTTAGAACACATAACCGAGTATGTGCCAGGCTTTGGGCTAGGAGCTGGGCACAATGAGGCAAACGGTACCAATGCTCATTTTTATGGAACTTACTGTCTAGGGGGAGACACATGTAAAGAGGCAGGCAGGCATACTGCAGTGTGAGCCACAAAAAAGGTAAGGAAGGGGTCTCTGGGAATACAGAATCGAGGAGAACAGTCAAGGGTTCCCAGAAGGGTGTTTTCTAGGCTAAACCTTGAGGATGATGAGTTTATCAGGTAAAGAAACCAGAAAAGGGCATTCCAGGCATGCACAACAGCACATTAGCTCTGGGAATTAAACACCAACACTTTTCCAGGAGATGATCACTATGTTCACAGTGAGAAGCAGCTACCCCTAGCAGCTCCGGATTAATGGTGGCAGTGGCGTGGTTAGTACAAGCAATAAGGTTCCACTGTTGGCTCTGTCACTGAGTGATCTGGGCAAGCCAGTGCATTGAGCTATACCTCACTTTCCTTCTTTGAAATGGAAGGGAAGAACCACATGCCCTACCTACCTGTTCCTTAAGTCAGGGCCGTGAGGTTCAAATCAGCGGATGTATGCAAAAGAACAAGCACAGAGTAACGCACACATGTAAGGTGGTTTGATACCGCACTGAGAGCTCACCCAAGCCTCACTTCGCCTTGCAATTCTTGCGACACACACCAGGAGGATGATGAGAGCGGGTACTGGAGGTGGTCAGCGAAGCTCAAATGTAAGCCCCAAGATACCCACATCTGCTTTGTAATGGGCCAAGCAAAGCTTGAGATTAAGTTAGCACTCTAGTTTTTTAACCTGGGTTTGAAAATCTGCAGTCATATAGCTTTGGCTGGCTGCTTCCTTCTCACTGCTATTCACAGCTAAGTCAACAGCACATCTCAGTGGGGAGAACCGAGAATCTATAAAAATTAGCCTCAGCCTTCTATGTCTTGACATTACCCAGGGAATGGAGGCAAAACCCTAGGCCTTGGCATGAACAAGAGGACCAGTGTCATTAGGTCTGAAATGCTGAGGGACCAAAGAGGTAACTCTGGATGTGAAGTAAAAGGTCACTGCCTGGAGGATGTGACCAGACAGGAGAACTAGGAAGAGGTTATTTAAGAGTTGGGCATTCACTGACGTGATGACACTGTCTTTCAAGGGGCATTAAAACACTGAAATTAACATTTATTCCTGAACTTTGAGTATATTTAAATAGAATGCTGAGGTAACGCAAAAGTCACTACATGGATGAAAACAAAGAATAGAACATATGCAATTTCTGAGCTCACTTCCCAAAGACTGACCACAATGAGGTAACTGCATTTCCATAATGGTTATTACACAATGTTCCTCAGGAATGTTTGACAGACCCAGGCAGATTCCATGGAGAACCAAAACCTGTAAAATGAGGCTGCAGCCAGTTCATCCTTGTTCATTCCAGGTAAAGTTCTATAAGGTCCTTATTATGGGATCTCAAAGCCCTGGCTTATGAACTAGGAACCTATGATCAAATGCCTTAAAAATATTCATGGCCTTGACCCGGTATTTTCATTTCTAGAAACTAATATAACCTGATACACAGAGATGTTCACAGCATTGATATCTACAGTGGTAAAAAAACTGAAAATGATCTAAACATCAAACATTCCATATCATGGACTATTATTATAGTCAATGAAAACACTTATCAAGAATTTTAATGACATAAAGAAATATGCAGCATTATATATCAAGGTGTAGCATTAATTCTACAAAAGCAAGAAATAAACTTATCTGACCTCCATCATGGAAAACACAGTATCAACAGGCTACCTTTATACACAGAACCAAGACTTAGTAGAAATATGCCAAAATATTAACTGTAGTAACCAAAGGGTGGGTGAGTGTTATATTTTTTTCATTATGCTGTATTTTCCAAAATGGACACCAGTTTTATTATAATATTCCTAAAGGTTAAAAGCAAGCCAACAAAAAACAGTACTCTGTATAACAGGGGAATATACATTTGTAAGCCCATTTTCCTGTTTATTATGTACTATATTACTTTTTCAATTAAGGAAAAACTGGAAGGAAATACACCGAAAGTACTGAAAAGTATTGATACCTGGCTGCCTCTGGGTTGTGATACTATGAATGGCTTTTTTCCTTATAGATTTATTTCCTTTTCCCTAATATTCTTCAATAAATACATATTATTTTAAAAATTAAAAACAAAAAAAAAAAAAACCTCGAATGAAAAAAAAAATGTTAAGAAGACAGGGATCACTTCTAAGCTACAGGGAGTAGAAAACTGTTACTAGTATGTGTATGACTAGCCCACAACTAATGGTTAATGATAATAGAGCATGTTTATCCTTCTAAGACCTTCCAGGTAATTATCATAGAATTTCATGTGGACTGTGCCCCCAACAAAGACTCACCTCTGACCCTCCTCTTCCTCCTCATCTTCATCTTGGTCATGAATGAGGTCTCTGAAGGATGTCACCCTATTATCGCTGGAGACACAGAAAGGAGCAAATTGATCTCAGTTCAGTTCAGTTCAGTCGCTCAGTCATGTCCGACTCTTTGCGACCCCATGAATCGCAGCACGCCAGGCCTCCCTGTCCATCACCAACTCCCGGAGTTCACTCAGACTCACGTCCATCGAGTCAGTGATGCCATCCAGCCATCTCATCCTCTGTCGTCCCCTTCTCCTCCTGCCCCCAATCCCTCCCAGCATCAGAGTCTTTTCCAATGAGTCAACTCTTCACATGAGGTGGCCAAAGTACTGGAGTTTCAGCTTTAGCATCAGTCCTTCCAAAGAAATCCCAGGGCTGAGCTCCTTCAGAATAGACTGGTTGGATCTCCTTGCAGTCCAAGGGACTCTCAAGAGTCTTCTCCAACACCACAGTTCAAAAGCATCAATTCTTCGGGGCTCAGCTTTCTTCACAGTCCAACTCTCACATCCATGCATGACTACTGGAAAAACCATAGCCTTGACTAGACGGACCTTAGTCGGCAAAGTAATGTCTCTGCTTTTTAATATGCTATCTAGGTTGGTCATAACTTTTCTTCCAAGGAGTAAGCGTCTTTTAATTTCATGGCTGCAGTCACCATCTGCAGTGATTTTCATGGGGAGTTAAAAAAAGGTAACCCCCATCATCAACTGCCAAAAGTTGCGGACACTGAGGTTTAGGTTTTTTGGTGGGGCAGGAAGAGGATCTAGGTGGAAGAGGATTATCTCTCTTATGTTTATACGCTAAACAATGTGATATTTATTTATTCAAGGTCACCCAGGACTAAGAATAAATAGGAAGTATATCAAGAAGTAAAGTGGAATCCAATTTAAGCTCTCCTAGGGGAGAGGAGGGAACCAGATAGGGACTGTACTACTTTAAAAACATACTACTGGATAGTGATTTTCATCATATAATTTTTAAATATTGGGGGGATGCCTGTGTGTCAGGCACTGAACTGGATGCTAGGTCTATAAAATTATCAGGCACAGTTCTTACCCTTTAGTTGCTGACAGGTTAGTGGCACTCTGGCCTGGAAACCATCCATTAAATACTGTGCAATAGGGGCTGTGACAAAGGAAAGCACATGGGACGTGAGAGCAGTCTTCTGTTCTAGGTGGGGCTGGGGGTGGTATCAAGAAAAGCTTCGCAGAGAAATGCGGCATTTGGACCTAGTGCTGATGAACGAGAGGCCCATCAGTCACCTGGATGATGGACGGTGGTGATGGTGGGGAAAGGGGACCAGCAGGGCATTATAGGAAAGCAGTACAGGCACACACAGAAACCAGCGACAGCAACACATTAAAGGACAAATCAAGGAACAGAAATGACACAAATATGTGCGTGAAGAGGCCCCTGTCTGCTTCTGCTGTAGGTTCGTCAAGCACAGGGTACGGTGGAGAGGGCCCACTAAACACGGTATGAGAAAGGTTAACCCCCTCCTCTGATGCTGTCTTACACTGCCACTTTTTTCCTAGCTTAGATTTGTCCTCAAGGAACAATCTTAGTTTTTCAAGGATCATGAGACATACAATTTATAAAAACATTTTCTGTATTTCTTATGGGGAAAAAAGTTGTTTCTCTTTAATACAAGGGGAAGGGGGTAATAGCAATTCAGTGAGGCCAATAAGGAGTTGTTTACTCCCATTCAGTCTTGAAGAAAGATTTATTTCAGGGAGACAATCAGAGGACAGAATACCCTCTGAGGCTCTACCAACCAGACATAGAAGGACAAACAGCAAATTGTGTAGCAAATACATTCCTGCCTGAGTGAGCTGAGAGCAACCTCCTGGGCATTCCTTCATGCTCTACACAATATGGTCTAAAAGGGTGCAAGTGATTAAGATCTGTACTAGTGCCTTAAAGGCCTGTTGTTTAATCACCAAGTCGTGTCCGACTCTTTTGTGATCCCCTGGACTATAGCCTGCCAGGCTTCTCTGTCCATGGGATTTCCCAGAAAAGGATACTGGAGTGGGTTGCCATTTCCTTCTCCAGGACATCTTCCCAATCGAGGGATCGAACCCAGGCCTCCTACATTGGCAGGCGGATTCTTTATCACTGAACCACCTGGGAAAGCTAATTCCACTCATTATTCTTCCCAATGGATTTTTCTACAAATGCTCAGCTTATCATCTATGGGAAAAAAAAAAAAAATTCTCTATCTCTCCATTGTTAAACACCTTCAAATACACATGTGTACAGGGAAAAGACCCTGATTCTGAGTAAGACTGAAGGTAGAAGAAGAGGGTGACAGAGAATGAGATGGTTGGATGGCATCACTGATTCAAGGGACATGAACTTGGGCAAACTCTGGGAGAAGGTGAGGGACAGAGGTGTGCTGCAGTCCATTGGGTCACAAAGAGTTGACACAACTTGGTGACTGAACACCACCACCACCACCAGCTTGAGCAAACCACTTGCTCTAGCTATAGGCCTCTTTCCCCAAAAGTTCTCGATCCCAGCTTAGCTTCCAACTCTGGGATCTTGGGCATGCTACTGAAATTCTCCAAGTCTTCATTTTCTCATGTGAAAATGGAAACAACCAGCACCAACCTCGCGGGCTTGCTGTGAACAGCTGGGGTGCTGGCGGACAGTGTGGCACATTTCAAGTGCTGCTCCTGAGCAGCAGTTATCAAACCGCTGGTCCTTGAACTAGGAGCATCAGCATTTACCCTCGAAATTCAGACAGATGCAAATCCTTCACCCTTACCCTAGACCTCCTCAATCAGAAACCTTAAAAGGAGTATCTAGTAATCTGGTTTTAGGAGTCCTCCAAGTAATTCTGACACACGCTCATGTCTGAGGACCACTGTTCTGGAGTAATGTTCTGAGAGTTACCTTAACAGTACAGATGTCCTAGGGACATCACCAATTTAAGGATACTGGGTCTTGTTTCTTCCACAAATTGGCAAAATGTCTCAGAAATTTCAACTTTTCAGGATCAGAACTCTATCTTCCAGGCACGCTGAAGCGGCACAAAGGTGCTCTGTCAGATAACATTTTCTGCAGTGACAGAAATGCTGTATCTGTACTGTCCAATATGGAAGCCACTAGTCACATGGGGCTATTGAGCATTTAAAATTCGGTAATTGAGCATGAATAGCTGAATGTTTATTTAATTTTAATTAATTTAAACAGCTACCTGAGGCTAGAGACTACCATATCAGACAATATAGTTCTAGAGAATCAGACAACGGTGGTCCCTAGCATTTTAAGAAAGTACAGTTTTATTGAATGAAAGAAGAAAAAAAAGGAAGAAATAACAGCATTCCTCTTACTCAACCCTGTGCTAGGTACAGGGGTGGGAGATAGTGGACAAGAAGGTAGTTAGCAGAAGCAGAAGTTTTGGATTTAGACGAGTTTGGGTTTGAATTTGCTGTAAGGGCAAATGTGTTACTCATACTAAGACTCAGCATCCAGACCTGTGAAATGGTGAGCACCCTACCTGCTTCCACAGTGGTTACTGAGGTGTAAGAAGATAATGTATGAAAGAGTATCTGGGAGAGCCAGACAGATGGTGGGTGCTTCTGAAATACTAGCCCTTCTACCTCTAGGAACTTACAATTTACTCAGGGAGAAAATATTCTGGTAATCCTCAGAAGAATTCAAGACAACATAGGAGAGATGTCACTGAGTAGTATGCAGATATGGGTTGTGAATGGAGTTTGTGCTGCCTCTGGGTTTGGGGATTACATACTTAGTAGAGAAGGTGGGGAGGGAGCTAAACATGAAAGGACACAAAGAATTTGCACAGGTGGAAAGGAAGCAAGAGACTAGGCATGTCGAGTCAGATAAGAGGCTCAAACAAAAGCAGAAGAACCAAAAACTAAGGCAGAACTGAGACACCAAACAAATCAGCTGGTTGAAATAAAGATTTAAGAAAGGAGGAAAAGGGGGATAAGATGAGGATGGCAGGTTCACTGCCAACTCCTGAGGATGCTGAATGTCCACAGGCAGAGGCAGTGCATCATTCTGGCTGAGAGCTGAATGCTGGAAGCAGAAACAGATCTGCTTTTAAATCCTTGTTTGACTAGCTGTGTGATCTTGGGAAGAAGCCCAGCTTCAGTGTTTTCATCTGTGAAATGGGAAAAATAACAGTAGCCACCTCACAGGGTTGTAGTAAAGCATTAAAAAGATGTAGATGTAAAAGCTTAACCCAGTGCCTGGCAGCTGGTAAGCACTCAATAAATGACAACTGTTATTATTGAGTGCAGACTTTCTCCTGTAGCTACAGTTAACCTTTTTATGTCCCACAGCCCTCTGAGTATCTGATAAAAAGCTACGAATATTTTTGCCTGAAAAGGTTCAACATATATACAAGTTATTATGTACAATTTCAGGTAATTTATGGACCTTCTGACATCCATTTCATAGATCCCTCCTAGGAGGTTAGCCTCCATGTTAGGAGCTTACTGAGTGCTGTGCACGGAGGCAGTGACAGCGTGAGAGAGTAAGAGAAGATGACAGTCGCGGGCGGGGAGAGCTCAGCAGCAGGCTAAGTGTCCTGCAACAGTCAGGTCAAAGGGGAAAGGCAGGCCCCATACAGAGTTCCTCTTGGGTGCTAACACATGCCTGCCTTCTCCTGAGAATGCAATTAGCATTTACCATCTGCACAAGGACAATGATGTAACACGTGGTGCATGCCCTCTCCCTTTTCCTTGGTTTCACCTAAGCCCAGTACCAAGTCTGAGGCTTAACCAAAGCAAAGTAAGACCTTTAGAACTGCATGTGTGTGCAAGTCTTTTACTTCTCTTGGTCTTAATGATAAACTCTATTTCTTTGGTTCTTTAACTCTTAACATATGAACTTGTGGAATGAGACAGGGAACAAATAAAAGAATGGGGAAGGTGAGAATGGATGCTAATAATGGTAATACTAAAACGACAGTAATAGCAGTTAACATGTTCCATGTTGTATTAACTCATTTATTTGCCCATGTGAATAGGCACTACTATCCTTCCCATTTGACAAGTAATGAAACTGAAGGACTGGCGATGTTGAGTAACCTGCTCAAGGTCACAAAGCTCTCCAGTGAGCTGGGATTTGAAGGTGGGCGGTCAGGCTTCCGGCCTAGGCTCTAACGTGAATGTGGGTGGTGAGGCTCCAAGCCCAGGCTCTAACATGAAGGTGGGTGATCAGGCTCCCAGCCTAGGCTTTAACATAAAGGTGGACAGTCAGGCTCCTAGCCTAGGCTCTAGTATGAAGGTGGGCAGTTAGGCTTCAAGCCCAGGCTCTAATAAACCACTGTTTGGATTAGACTTTGGGTCTACCAGAGAAGACAGGTATGAACATGTGACTGACATCACAAGCTAGGTTTCAATTTCTCCTCCTCTCTATTTCTGTGCCAACACCCAACAGTAATCTGGTGTGCCTGTGAAAGACACTGCAGGAAATCGGCTGTCTCTATGAGCAGCTGCAGATGAGCCCTTACCCTACCAACCAGGTCCCAGACAGTAACATCCTGTTGTGTCTTCAATGACACCTCATAGGTTAGCATCTATGAACAACTGAAAGATGTCCTGCCTATGTCTTTCCTCTGGAAATAGAGAAGTGAAGGAAACAATGACAGCTGGGATTAGTGTTCCTTCTTAAAAGAGGGGAAATCTAATTTAAATCTCAGATGTCCTCAGAGAGAAACACAATTTATCACTTCACACCAGCAAAGAAACCCTATATATGTGTTCTGGAGTTGAACGCAAACTCAAACTAATTGAGGACATACACCAGAGTAGAAAAGGCTTCAGCAGAGAAAGGAGATGTGGTTCACACACCTTTAAAGGAAGAGGCCCAGCCTGTCTCATGAAGTCCTGCAATAATTACTGCAATCTGCAGATCACAGTAGTGATCTGCTCTAAGAATCTTGGAGTCAGGGCGGCCAGGACAGGGGATGCAAAAGAGATCACAAAGGTTAACACTGCTTCACAAAATAAGACAAGGTCTCCCTAATCAATTTGGGAAAGAGCGGGTTAACAGGTTTAGTTTTTCTAAGTCTTTTTAATAGGGTAATAGGCATCCTGGAATATTTAAAGAGCCTTTTTAAAGTCATCTGACCTAACCTTTTACGTCTACAGCCTCCCTGAAAGGAAGCACTTCAGCTTCAACCTAAAAACTTTCAGAGATGGAGAAGCCACTCCTCACATTTCATAAATAAGAGACCTCCCCCCAAACATTTAAATAGTTGGTTCTGTGGTTTCCTCCAGGACTGGATCATAAAGCACACTCAGTTAAGAATCCCACACCTCCACACAAAAGGAATATCTTGCAAGAAACTACTACCCACCAGTCAGTCTTTCTCCCTCAAACCCACTAGTCCAGGTCCCCAGGCCTGAACCCTCTGTCAAATCAGGAAATAGTCCACCACTGCTGGAAGCACACCAATGTAGCAATAACTGAAGCTGGCCCTTACCTGGGGGCTGTGCCTCTGGATACTGAACTGGGGGTTGCCTGCGAAATGGTCACAATGTCTTCGTCCCCTCCATCCTCATAAAAGCTTGCTAGGGCGATCTGAAACAGACAGGCAGTAACATGGGATCCTTAAACAGGCCTTCTTCTAACATATTCCCTTTGAACACAAAGGAGCAAAGACACAAAAATACGGCCCATGCTTATAAGGCAGTCTGTATCTGGTGAGCCATAGAAAATAAAACCAAAAGATTAGTGGCCCAACTGTTTTCATATCACCTGAAACAAATTCCACCTACTAAAGGAAAAAGAAGGCAAAAAGGAAAGCTGGGATGGAGACACTGCTCAATGTCACCTTATGAGGAAATGTGATCTAGTTGAAGCAGTGTACATTTACTGAACACTATTTATGTGCCGCGTTGTTCTGCGTGCAACTCTATCTGTGCTAACTTTTTTAATCCTTACAGAACCCTATGGAGTTAGTGCTATGGTCATCTCATCTCATAGCTGACAGAGAAGTGGTGGGAAGAAAACTGTCTGAGGTTACACAGTTGGTAGAGTGGAGCCAGGATTGACCCCAGGCACTCAGGCCCTTGCTCTCTGCTCTCAGGTGACAGCCAGGAGTTGGAAACTGTGAGGTCACTACAGATGACTACTCTTACTTTTTCTCTGAGGCTGTTTCATAGTCTGTGCAACGGGGACACCCATCTCACCAACCGTGCAAAATGGATGAGAGGATCCATTAACATTTATGCACAGTCATGTCTGAGCTCTATACATACAGAAAGAATATGGACTTCTTTTAGCCATTTGTGACTGGATGTTTCATGCATGGACTCAATGCATAGGTATTTACTAATCACTGCTTCCCTGGTGGATCAGACAATAAAGAATCTGCCTGCACTGCAGGAGACCCGGGTTCAATCCCTGGGTAGGGAAGATCCCTTGGAGAACGGAATGGCTATCCACGCCAGCATTCTTGCCTGGAGAATCTCATGGAATGAGGAGCCTGGCGGGCTATCAGCTGCAGTCCATGGGATCGCAGTCGGACAGAACTGATCGACTGACACTCTGCACAATGAAGTAAGAGCGCAATGAGGTCTACAGAAATGACAAGGCTCCTGTCCTCAAGGTCACCACACTGCAGGAGACAGGGAGCTGCTGTGGGACACAACCAGCCTGTAGGAAGCAGCGTGCCTTTACAGGACACACTTCAGCAAGCCAGCCAGGATGCACTGTGCTACGTGACACGCACTGAATTGGTATCAAGGGGGGTCTATGTCCAAGTCGTGGGCAAGTCACGTCACATACGTGAGCGTGCTTCCACACTAACAGCATGAGGAGACCGAGACTGATGACCTGCCAACTGTAACACTGGGAGCTTCTAGGTCTTTCAAGTAGAAGCTGCACTTTGCATTTTCACCCAGCACAGGGGCTTTACACCATATGTCTATACAGTTGTGATGCTTTACCTAACTTTATGCTTTCGTGAAGCATGTAAATAGTGAAGTCAGCAGACCCAGTTCACATCCTAATCCCTGGGTGTGTGACTTTGGGCCTATCACTTGCCTTCTCAGCTTCCAATTCATCAATTTCCTCAAACGAAGAAGTTTTCTTCACTTCACAGTGTGGCGAGGATAAACCAAATCACATATGTAAAGTGCCAGGGCACGTGGTGGCAGAGCTTAATAGAGCTTGGGCTCTGGTATCAGACAGAACTGAGTTCTAATGCCATTTCTTCCACCTGGTAGCTAGTGAGGCTTTCAGCAAATTACTTAACTTCCCTAAACCTCAGCTTCAAAGTGCAATGCTTAAATAACTTAAGATACATAAAGCTCATGGTTCAGTTCAGTTCAGTTCAGTCGCTCAGTCGTGTCCAACTCTTTGCAACCCCATGAACTGCAAATAACTTAAGATACATAAAATTCATGGTAGGCACTCAATAAATATTAATCATCATCATCCATTGAAGATGTAGGTTGGCCAAAAACATGTATGCAATTCTTTCTACAATTAATCAGAGTGAGTGCCTACTACGTGTCAGGTGTTGTTCTAGACACAGAGGATTCAACAGTTTACCAAAATCCCTGCCTGGTGTAGTTTAGCTTAATCTCTTCTCAATCAGTAAGTATTTTATGTATGTCTAATACCTGCCAGTGCATTACACGATAAGCTCCAAGAAGACTCCCATTTTACAGAGAAGTTACTCAATAAAGATGAATAGGATCCAACTTTGCGTCACAACCCAGTTTCTCCCAGCATGTAGGCACAGAGGGGGCGTGTGACTGGGGCTGCGGAAATCGAAATGAACGAGCACCTCGTGCCGCCGCCGCCCCGCTCCACTCGGGAGCTGGTCAGTCCGGCCCGGGCTGCAGCTGAGACTTGGCGCGGCAGCCACGCCCCCAGGGTCCCCGTCTCCACGCGGGCTGCGGCAGTGCCCAAAGGCTCGCCTACCCGAGAGCCAAGGAGAAAGGGAAAACGAGGCCCGACAGACCAGGTCAGTCCGGGCCTGGGCTGGCCTGCGTTTCCCCTCGCCCAGGACGAGCTGGCGACGCGTGGCAAGCGGCCCCAGGACCCTGAGGCCTGGGTCGGGCCGCAGCCCGGCGGGATGACTGTGCGCTTCGGCCGCCGAAGGCTTGAGGCACCAGGTGTCTGCTCCCCATAGTATCCTACCTGCCCGACGCGGCCCCCCTCCCGGCGCTACCTGCAGGTCCCAGCCGGCCGACTCCAGGAAGAAGCGGGCCCGATCCTCCTCGGCGCCCGTCACCGCCACGAACTCCCTCAGAGCGTCCTGCCGCTCCGCCGCCATCTTCGCCCGGTGCGCCGCCCAAACTGCCCCGGGTATCACTGCACAGCCTCAGCCCCGCCGCGGCGTTCCGCCCTCCGCTTGACCAGGTCCAGCCGAGTGGAGCCCGCCCGCAGGCCCCGCCCCATACAGTGCCTAACGCAAAACCTTCCGTGCGGGAAACGCCGCCGCTCTGCGCCCTCTGGCGGCCGCAGCCCGGACCCTCAGTCTAACGGCGGGGAAGGGAGGGCGGGGAGGATGAGAGGCGGGGCGGGTCCTCCACTGTGTACCTGTGGAATGAAAGATCCCCAGAGGATTCAGTTTCACATTATTCATTGAGTCGTTTCCTCATTTCATTAATTTATTCTTTCGTTCATTCACTTGTTCAACTGAGTGGAACCAAGGGCCTGGTGCTCTTTCAGTTCAGTTCAGTTCAGTCGCTCAGTCGTGTCCGACTCTTTGTGACCCCAGGGACCTGCAGTCCGCCAGGCTTCCCTGACCATCACCAACTCCCGGATCCTACTCAAGCTCATGTCCATCCCATCGGTGATGCCATCCAACCATCCCATCCTCTGTCGTCCTCGCCTCCTCCTGCCTTCAATCTTTTCCAATGAGTGGGTTCTTCACCTCAGGTGGCCAAAGGATTGGAATTTCAGCTTCAGCATCAGTCCTTCCAATGAGTATTCAGGACTGATTTCCTTTAGGATTGACTGGTTTGTTCTCCTTGCAGTCCAAGGTACTCAAGAATCTTCTCCAACACCACAGTTCAAAAGCATCAATTCTTCAGTGCTCAGCTTTTTTATAGTTCAACTCTCACATCCATGAATGACTACTGGAAAAACCATAGCTTTGACTAGAAGGACCTTTGTTGGTACAGTAATGTGTCTGCTTTTTAATAAGCTGTCTAGGTTGGTCATAGCTTTTCTTCCAAGGAGTAAGCGTCTTTTCATTTCATGGCTGTACTCACCATCTGCAGTGATTTTGGAGCCCCAAAGAATAAAGTCTGTCACTGTTTCCATTGTTTCCTCATCTATTTTCCATGAAGTGATGGGACCAGATGCCATGATCTTCATTTTCTGAATGTTGAGCTTTAAGCCAACTTTTTCACTCTCCTCTTTCACTTTCATCAAGAGGCTATTTAGTTCTTCACTTTCTGCCAAAAAGGTGGTGTCATCTGCATATCCGAGGTTATTGATATTTCTCCTGGCCATCTTGATTCCAGCTTGTGCTTCCTCCAGCCCAGCATTTCACATGATGTACTCTGCATAGAAGTTAAATAAGCAGGGTGACAATATACAGCCTTGCCGTACTCCTTTCCTGATTTGGAACCAGTCTGTTATTCTATGTCCAGTTCTAACTGTTGCTTCTCGACCTGCATACAGATTTCTCAGGAGGCAGGTCAGGTGGTCTGGTATTCCCATTTCTTTAAGAAATTTCCACAGTTTGTTGTGATCCACACAGTCCAAGGCTTTGGCATAGTCAATAAAGCAGAAATAGATGTTTTTCTGGAATTTTCTTGCTTTTTCGATGATCCAGTGGATGTTGGCAATTTGATCTCTGATTCCTCTGCCTTTTCTAAATCCAGCTTGAACATCTGGAAGTTCACAGTCCATGTATTCTTGAAGCCTGGCTTGGAAAATTCTCCAAGCCAGTTTTGACCATTACTTTTCTAGTGTGTGAGATGAGTGTGATTGTGCAGTAGTTTGAGCATTCTTTGGCATTGCCTTTCTTTGGGATTGGAATGAAAACTGACCTTTTCCAGTCCTGTGGCCACTGCTGAGTTTTCCAAATTTGCTGGCATATTGAGTGCAGCTCTTTCACAGCATCGTCTTTTAGGATTTGAAATAGCTCAACTGGAATTCCATCGCCTCCACTAGCTTTGTTTGCAGTGATGCTTCCTAAGGCCCACTTGACTTCGCATTCCAGGATGTCTGGCTCTAGGTGAGTGATCACACCATTGTGGTTATCTGGGTCATGAAGATCTTTTTTGTATAGTTCTTCTGTGTATTCTTGCCCCCTCTTCGTGCTCTTACAGGGCTGGGCATTAGCAGGGAGCAAGACAAAGTCCCTGCCTTCTTGCTCTGGCGGAGGGAATGGCTACCCACTCCAGTATTCTTGCCTGGAGAATTCCATGGACAGAAGAGCCTGGCGGCCTACAGTCCATGGGGTCGCAAAGAGTCGGACAAGACTGAGCGAATATCACTCTTGCTGTTCACGTTGTGAGAGCCTTGAACAAGGCACTCTCTCCCAACTCTTCCATGACTCTTCATCTCAATCTGTGTTAAAAAATAAAAAAAAGTCTGAGGGCCTGGAAGGCCCCTGTGAGGTGCACCAGCTAGCTCTCCATCTCATCTCCTAGGTTTCTCAGCAGCTTCCTCTGCTCTGGGCACACTGCCTTTCTTGCTGTTCCTAGAAGGTGCCAGACAGGTATTTGCATCAGAGCCTTTGTGCTCCCTTTGCCTGGAACACCCTTCCCTCATGGCTTCCTTGCTTTCTTCAGCCTCTGCTCCAAGGGCACCTTTTCAGACACAATCCTGTCACAGAGGTGCTCCGCTTCTTTGCCCTCTTTCCTCTTGCCACCCTCCCTGGGATGCTGTTCTCTTCCTCCTCCCCTGGTCACTCTTTTACTTATTTATTTAGGCTGTGCTGGGTCTTCGTCACTGTGCGGGCTTTTCTCTAGTTTTGGGAGCAGGGGCCACTCTCTGGTTGCAGAGTGCAGGCTTCTCTTTGTGGTGGCTTTTTTTGCAGAGCATGAGCTCTGGGGTGCACAGGCTTCAGTGCTTGCGCCACATGGGCTCAGTAGTTGCGGTTCCCCGACTCTAGAGCACAGGCTCAGTAGTTGCGGTGCATGGGCTTAGTTGCTTCAAAGCATGTGGTATCTTCCTGGATCAGGGACTGAACCTGTGTCTCCTGCATTGGCAGCCCGATTCTTTACCACTGAGCCATCCACTGGGCTTCCCAGGTGGCGCTAGTGGTAAAGAACCCACCTGCCAATGCAGGAGACATGAGAAACACAGGTTCGATCCCTGGGAAGATCCCCTGGAGGAGGAAATGGCAACCCACTCCGGTATTCTTGCCTGGAGAATCCTATGGACAGAGGAGCCTGGTGGGCTACAGTCCATGGGGTGGCAAGGAGTTGGACATGACTGAAGCAACTCAGCATGCAGGAGCCATCCACTGATCTGCTCTTGTTCATCCTTCTAGTTTCAGCTTAGGTATCCCCTCCTCAAGGATACCTTTCTACGTTCCTAGGCTCCATCAGACAGTTGCCAGTGAATGTCCTCTGGCGGCATGTTAAGTGTCTGTCTTCCCAAAGGGCCACAATCCTTGTGAACAGCAGGAGCTGTGACTGTTTCCAACACAGTATGGCTTTAGAACACACATGTGGTGTTAAAACCCAGCTGTTACTGCTTGTGTAATCTTGGGCAGATTATCTCTCTAAGTTTCAGTTTCCTGATGTGTAAAGTGGAACTCCTCATGGTTCCTACCTTAGAGGTATGAGAATTTAATGTGAACTGCTGAGAGCAAGGTTTGATGCTTAGTGAAAGTGAAAGTCGCTCAGTCATGTCTGGCTCTTTGCGACCCCATGGACTATACAGTCCATGGAATTCTCCAGGCCAGAATACTGGAGTGGGTAGCCTTTCCCTTCTCCAGGGGATCTTCCCAACCCAGGATCAAACCCAGATCTCCCATATTGCAGGCAGATTCTTCACAGCTGAGCCACAAGGGAAGCCTGATGCTTAGTGAGTCCTCAGCAAATGTTAGCTCTCATTTTATCTCCTGTGACCTGCAGTCACTAGCATTAAACAGCTGCTTACTGACTGTTGAATTAGTGAAGGAGTGAATAAATGAAACCTCAAGCATCTGCATATCCAGGTGAGAAATGCAGGGATGAAAATCTGAGCACAAGGATGCAGGGCACATACCAGACTCCTGAGGAGGGTTGAACAGACTGTGGGATATGACCTAATTTCAATAAAGAAAACTTTTCATTTTCCATAAAACAAATGCCGTGTGGCTATGAGAAGTGGCAACCTTGAGACCCACAAACACACATTCTGGAGGTGTGGGGCTGTAGAGTGACTGCCTTTTAGTGTTAATCGTGGTTGTGGGCTTGGTCTTGAAGAGACACCAGTGAGCAGTAGTTTAAAGTGAGATCTTAGTTCCCTGCCCAACAATTGGACCTGAGTAGCCTGGGTTTCCCTGGTGGCTCAGAGGGTAAAGCATCTGCCTACAATGCAGAAGACCTGGGTTCAGAAGATCCCTTGGAGAAGGAAATGGCAACCCACTCCAGTACTCTTGCCTGGAAAGTCCCATGGATGGAGAAGCCTGGTAGGCTACAGTCCACGCAGTCACAAAAAGTCAGACAGGACTGAGCAACTTCACTTCAGCCTGGATGAAAATTAGAAATCCTAGCTGCTAGACCACCAAGGGCTAGAGGCTGGAAGCAAAGTTGCCCTGGTATTTGCCTGTTTGAAAAATGAATTTCTCAAGGAGGCAAAACCTGTAAAAGCAGGTACAAAGTTTATTATTGACACGGCACAAGTGGGAGAGCACACAAAGAAATGGTTTTGAAGCTGTTTCCCTCAGACTGGGACTTGAACCCACGTGGCTGGGACTCGAACCCAGCCAAAACCCTGCCTGGTACTTGAACCCACGTGGCTGAGACTTGAACCCAGTGGAAACCCTACTTGGGACTTGAACCCATATGGGTGGGACTCAAATTCAGCCATAACCCATGGTACCTGGTTTCAGGACCTAATGAAGCTCAGGTTCTTGCTGTCTCATCGCAGAAAGAATTCAGTGGGAGACAAAATGATAGGTAAGGAGTGGATTTATTCAGATTCAGAGAGAGGCACACTCCACGGACAGAGTGTGGGCCATCACAGAGGGCGAGTGCGGCCCTGAAATGTGGTGGGGTTAGTTTTTATAGGCTGGGTGATTTCCTATGCTAATGAGTGGGAGGATTATTGCAACTATTTTGGGGAAGGAGTGGAGATTCCCAGGATTGGGGCCATCGCCCACTCCTTGGTCTTTTAACAGTGCCTTGGAACTGTCCTGGCACCTCTGGGTGTGTCATTTCACTTGCTGATTGAGGATCAAGGTCTAGTCTTGTCTGCCATCTTGGTCCCGTTTGATTCGAATTGGTTTATGTTGTGTCCTTGGGCTATGTCATTCTTTCAAAAGTTGTGCTCTGCCCCTTTCCCTCCTGTTAGTTTGTTTATTTGAGACAGAAGCAAGGCAGAGATACCTACCTGGAGAAAAAGGAGGGGGTTCCTGCCTGATGAGGAGGAGGGCAGTAAAGAGGTGGTCACATCGTTTATACAGGGCATTTCTTCCAGGTCTTGTTTACCTTTGGCCAGTTATCGCCCTCCTTTTTCTACACCTGACCTGTCCTCGGTCCCTCTCTCACATGTATGCACATCTTTCTGTAAATGGATTCCAGCACAGAGGCCTATGGGAAAGTTGACACCAGCTATTCTGGGGTGGCCCCCTCTCCATTTTGGACCCCTAGGAAGTCTTTCTGCATACTTGTAGTCTGGGAGGTCTCCTTGATCTCAAGAATGAGAAGTATGTGCTCTCTTTATCCTTTATCTGGGCAAGACTCAGCTCATTTCTGCCCCTCCCATTACTGTCATTTTAAGTGTCCACCAGAGACAAAAGTACAGCTCTTTACCCTGTTCCTGTTGTTTATTTCTATATGGAATTATAAACAGGAGGCTGGTTATAAATATCTAAGCTGGAGTCCATCTATTTCTTGCCTCAAGAAATATAAACAGGAGGCTAGTTGTAAACGTCTATCCTGGAGCCCATATAGCTCCTGCCTCAGGCTGGGCTCTGAACAAGCTGGGTGATAAGAGCAGATCTCTTGCCCTCTCTGGGCCTCAGGGCCTATGTTCAAACAAAGTGGGTGGTGGAAAGTGGGCCAGCAAGTGTTCACAGCCTTCTCAGATCCACTTTCATAGCAAACATTTTGTATCACCCCTTGATGCCTTAAATGAAATTGAGAGATAATAAAATTGATTTATATGCATTGACAAAACCAACATCCGGCCCTAATTGAAGGGGAAAAAAAAGAGTGATTGGAATAAAACTATCTGTATTTCAATACTCAGGTACAAGAACAGTACAAGGCAAAATGAAACAGATGTTTGCCTCTATTGCTGACTGAAAAAAAAAGCACTGCCTAACAATTGAGAGTCTTAGGACTTCAAGACTGGGAATGCAGATTCCTAAATAAGTTTGAACCCAGGCATCTCAGATGCTGTGCTCCTAACCACTATACCACCCTGTATCTATTTGGCCAGTAGGACTGTGCTTCCAAGGCTAGTTTCTGAGGCCTTTCCAGCAATCTGACTGAAGGTGTTTAGAGCCAGAATTTGATTAGAAGGGGACATTTGGGTGCAAAGTTGAAACTACTGATACATTTTTATAACATTTATCTAAATGTCCTTAACAAAACTGAGTAGGGGTGGTGCTGAAGGCCTTGCCCACTTCCAACTTCCAGCCCCTTCCCCCACCCTCCTTCCCCTGCCCTGCCCCCATCCCCAAGTCCCACCATGACTACCGCCTCCAGACTCATCCCTACCTTGAAGACGCACCACCACGAGCTCCTGACCCACACAGCCCCACTGTTTTCTCCCCTGTCCCCACTCCCAGAGCTGCATGCACTCCTACCCTCCAAAGCCCACTTCCTCCTCAAGTTTCACCCCCAGCCCCGCTCCAGTTTCATCTCCACTTTGGTTCCCATCCTGACCTCATCGCAGTTCCACTCTGATTCTGCCTTCCACCACCTGCCTGGCACATTATCAGCCTTCAGCTACTTTTTATGAATGAATGAAAAGGGCTACTACAATAGTGAAAAGTTAGGTTCCCAACCTTGAAGAAGTGAAGTGAAGTCACTCAGTCATGTCCGACTCTTTGGGACCCCATGGACTGTAGCCTACCAAGCCCCTCTGTCCATGGGATTTTCCAGGCAATAGTACTGGAGTGGGTTGCCATTTCCTTCTCCAGGGGATCTTCCTGACCCAGGGATCGAACCCGGGTCTCCCACATTGTAGACAGATGCTTTACCGTCTGAGCCACCAGGGAAGCCCATGCCTTGGTGAGCTCAAATACACTGTATGAGTGCGCAGTGGCTCAGTTGTGTCCAATTCTTTGTGACCCTATGGACTGTAGCCTTGCCAGGCTCCTCTGTTCATGGGATTTTCTAGGCAAGAATATTGGAGTGGGTTGTCATGCCCTCCTCCAGGAGATCTTCCTAACCCAGGGATCGAAACTGCGTCTCTTACGTCTCCTGCATTGGCAGGCGGATTCTTCACACTGAGCCACTTGGGAAGCCCACTCAAATTCACCAGTGAACAACTAACAGTCCTCAAGGAAATAAACACACACACACACTCACATTTATATGTAGCAGTAAATGTTGTGAGGAAACTTACGCTGCAGATGGGAAATGAGAAGGAAGACAATGTTGTCGTGGATGAGCTGATCTACAGAGGCCTCTTGAAGAAATGGCTAAGCAGATGACTGAATGAGGGAACGTGTGTAGCCAAGGCCCAGGTGGGTGACAGGAGTCAATTTAAAGGGTGTTGAAGGTGGGGGGTAAGATGGGAGAGGGCTTTCGGGGACCAGACCACGCAGGACCCTGTCTGGTGTCATCTACAAACTGGCCCTTGCCATTGGCTCTTGCCGTCTATTAAGTCATGTGCTGCTGCTGCAGCTGCTGATTTTCAACATCCACTGAAAGGAGCTGTTGGGGTGGAGAGCAGAAATGAGGCGCTCTGGGAAAAACTGGCAGAACAGGTTTTCAGACAGATATTTTCAGGAGCTGATTTTGTGAGCCCAGTTCTCAAATCTCCTCATATCTAGAAAAATGCTAAAATCCTCATGGTGATGTCTGCTCCTTGTGACTAGCAGTAACCTTCATGAAACTAACAGAAACCTTCTGCCAAAAACAGGTGCTTGATTGCATTACTCCCCCTTGACCAAAATCACATATATGCTGACCTTCTCCTACCTCTTTAGAGTGGTTTCTCAGAACTATCTGAAATCCTCTCTCTCAGGAGATAGCCCTCATTTTGCCCCAGATAAAACTTAACTCATAACTCTCATATTGTGCTTTTTTTTTTTCAAGTCAGCACAGGTGAAGAGGTTTACAGGGGCAGAGCAAGGAATACCCAGTTATTTCAGAAGCCCAGTTCCACCCTATTAATAGCTTCCTGTGGCTGCTTTAACACATTACCACAAATTTCATGGCATTAAAACAACAGAAATTTATTCTCTCCTACTTCTGGAGGCCAGAAGTCTGAAGTTAGTATCACTGGGCTGAAGTCAAGGTGTCAGGGGGCTGTGCTCCCTCCAGAGACACTGGGGAGAATTTGCTCCTTGCAGCTGCTTGTGGCTGCCAGCATTTTTTACACTTCCATTTTGCCTTTGTGGTTGCATTGCTTTCTCCTCCTATGTGGAATCTCCCTCTGTCTTTCCCTCATCAAAGACACTTGTGATTACATTTAGGGCCCACCTGGATAATTAAGGGCTTCCCTGTGGCCCAGATGATAAAGAAGCTACCTGCAATGCAGGAGATCTGGGTTCAATTCCTGGTCGGGAAGATCCCCTGCAGAAGGGAATGGCTATCCACTCCAGTATATCTTGCCTGGAGAAGTCCATGGACAGAGTAGCCTGGCAGGCTACTAGCTACGGTTCATGGGGTTGCAAAGTCGGGCATGACTGAGTGACTAACACTTTCACTTTGGATAATTCAGGACAACCGCTCCATTTAAAGATGGGACAAGCACACACAATCACATCTGCAAAGTCCTTTTTGTCACATAAGGTAACATTCACAGGTTCCAGGGATTCAGACTTGGATATCTTTTGTAGGAAGATATTATTTAATATATTATATCTACCCTTTCTTCTGATGTCTGGTAATTCAATAATTATTCAATTCTCAGTACAGTGTAAACCTTGACAGTTGTTTCTTTTTCCTTTTTTTTTTTTTGTAATGCTATCATCTGATTTAAGTTTTGATTGCTGAGACATCCATTTCAAAGAGGCATCCCCTTCAATGTGTTTATTTCTGAACACACTGCCAGTCACAGGGCTAAATAGTCAGGCCATCTTCCCCCACTGAGTTTCCTTTGTTTTAGACATCTTGGTTGATTTCAATAACCGATCATTTAAGCTACTATTTCTTTTCTTCTTCCTGGGCTTTAAATTCCTGCTCTTAAGTTTTAAATTTACCAAGAAAGGGTGAGCCCACAAAAATCATCAACCCCAATAAAACAGAACCCCAGGTGTTCCCTCTCTGTTTTTCCCTTGTGACCTCACAGTGCGGCCCCAGGAATTCTGTGTAACTTCCAGGTCTTGTAAAGTAATAAACCTCTAGTTCTTCAAAGTTCCCTGATGGGTATTGCTGAAGGGCATTTGGCACTCATAATAAGAACTACAGGAGCTGATCCAGCTACAGCACTGGTTATCCGTATGCTGAAACTGGCACGAAGCACTCAGGCTAACTGTGTTGGCTTAGTGTTGTTCCACCTACTTTTCTGTTTGTTACAATGAAAGACATTCAGACTAACCCATTAGCACCTACAAATGTTTGTATGAAAAGAGAAAAGGGAGTTCACATGTACTGAGTGTACACAGAACACACAGCTCATAGTAAGCCCTCAGTTCACAGTCAGCCCTCGATGTTGAATTGTTTCTTGTACAATGCAGCAGTCCACATTATTTTCCTCCATGTTCCAAGAGGGGCAGTGACTGATTAGTTATCAATGGTGCACAAGGAGGGAGTGGGCGCTTCAGGATTAGAAATCGGGCATGTCTGACTCCAGGGAATGCATGCTTTCCACTACATCAGGGCTTCTCGGTTCTACTGATACTTTGGGCCAGATAACTCTTGGCTGTGGGGTCTGTCCTGCGCATTTAGCAGCATCCTTGACCTCTACTCATTAGAGGGCGACAGTCTCCCCCAAGTTATGACAACCAAAAACGTCTCTAGACATCGCCATGTATGCCCTGGGGGGCAAAGTGTCCTTTTCTTTAGAACTACTACCCTCCACTGTGCTGCCCTAGTGGAGGCAGAGGTACAAAGAGGTGCCCTTTCACCTGGGAATGGAACTCAGGTGTGCCCCACAGCAAGTACGCCATCTCTAAGTCACAGGGGTGGAGATCGCTGGTCATCTTCTGAGCTTTACTCTCTGGCTCTCTAGTGACAGATTTTAGGTAGGTGCACTCTTGCTAGAATAAGGACTACATTTCCAGCCTTCCTTGCAGCTAGGTGTGACCAAATGACCACATTCCAACCAGTCAGAGGCGATATGGGCAAATTCCTAGCTGTGACCTTGAAGGGAAGTGTCATTCTCCTCTTCCCTGGTCTTTCTACCTGAGATATGGACCTGGTATCAACAAGATCGAAGAACCCTGGGTCTCAAGGAGTCCCCAAATTGCCTGGTCTGTTTATGTTCAAGTATTACTAGAGGAACCAACTTTCTTCTGATTTGAGCTACTTTCTTCTGATTTAACAGTTTTGTCAAAGTTGCCAAACCTGAATTCCAACTGTTATAGCCACCTAAGCCAGCCAGGGTGAAGAAAGAAAGTAGGGAGAAAAAGAGGAAGAAAGGATATAGATGGAGGGGCACAGGTGGTCTGGCTGGGCCAGCTCAGAGTCACTTAGGGAAACCTTCTGGGAAGGACTGTCAAGTTGGATCTTGAAGGAAGAGAAAATGTAGGGTGGGGAGCAAGGGGGTGGGCCCTCCAAAAGAGGCTGCAACAGGAGCAGAGGCCTCGAGGAGAGACCTGGGCAAGACCTTAAAAGACAAGGAGGGTTTGAACAGGCTGAGAAGAGAAAGGAAGGCTGTAGGGAAAGAGCAAAGTGGTGAAGATGGAGGGATCAGGCTCCCTCACCCCACATCCTCTCACTCTTGCCCCACGTTTTGTAAATAACAATTACGTAACAGCTGAGGTCCCTTGTAGTACTGCACATGCATGTCAGGAGGTACTCTCTCAGCCACGGGCTATGTTTGTTCTGTAAGCATATATAGACTCTACCTGAGAAAGCCCTCGGGGCTATGTTACGGCTGGTAACATTATGGTAGTGAGGCTGCATTAGGGCTTTGTCTGCTGGGTCAGCCACAAGAGGAGAGAATAAACATGTCTACAGTTCCTACAGCTCCTCGCATCTTCTTCCAGCCTCTTAGCTCGCACCTTGTCTACCCTGGGTTCAGCAAACAGTGAAATACAGTGAGACAAAAGTAAACAGAGGGGAGCCCAGTGCCAAATAGAGAATTTCACCAGGTGAACAGGAATCAGGATCCTGGAGTTCATCGTGAGGCTTGAAGGCAGCTGGTAGTGCAGCTGGCAGCTGGGCAGCTGGGAGGCAGAGAAATGATCAGGGATTCCTGGGCCTTCACTTAGGGGACCCACCCTAGGGCTGACCAGTCATCCATGTACCCATGCTAAGATGAGCACACCACTTCTGGGCCTGGAGTTCTGATGTCTTCTTGTCGACAGCTTCTCCAGCAGATAATCAGGGCCAGTAAGAGTGCAGCCAAGGTCACTGTTTTCAGTCCCAGGACTGCAAGTGTGAGGACAGACAGGAGCCCTGGGGGACACAGAGGAAAGCTCAAGAAGGACCCCGGGTGAGCCCCTAACAGCCCACAACTCAGTGCCCCTATGGTGAAGCTGAGCCTAGCTTCTGTATAGCCTGTGGGGCCATATCCCTTCTACAGCTAAAGAGATCATAGACCTCCCTTCCTCCTGTTTCAGGCTCAAAGAGCCTTTGCCCAGTATCCTACTTGTACCCTCAATCATCTTGACAGCATCCCTGACCTCTGATAACAATAGAAAATGTCTTTCATTTTTTGCTGCTCAACTCCTCTGTCCCAGGGCCAGAGCTAAGCATTTCCTAAATGCCTTATATAATCCTCAAACTAATCTTGCAAAGTAGGATAACAATCCAATTTGTATAGATGAGGAAACAGACCCAGAGTGGGGGAGTGATTTGCTCAAGGCCACATCTGTCAAAGTAGTGATGGGACCAAGTGGTCTGGCTCCCAAGGATAGCAGGAACAGGGCTGAGCATCTGGGAAGCTAACCTGGTCACCTCTATCCCAAGTTCATCCCCCAATTATCAAGTGTCCTTGAGGCGATGTGATAGGCACAGTTCTGGGCACTTGCCCCATTGGATCTGTATATAGTTCCGTGAGGTAGGCTCTCTGATTTTGATCTCCCTTTCCCCTCCCAGATCACAGAGCAGGACACCAGAGACTCAAAGAGCTAGAAAGGTGCTCAATCCAGGGAGCCTGGCTGCAAAACCATGTTCTCCAGCTCTGTTCTGCACAGCTCCATAGTGTATCCTTGTTCTGACTCAGGGGGAGCTCAAGACCTCGCAGCAAGACTGCCCACTGAGCAGTTCGCACTGACTGTTGGAAAGTACTTCCTTTGATTGAACTTTGCTCTGGTTCTCTGGGTTCTGTCTGTGCAGTTGAGATGGAGTCATGGGAACCGTCTTTGCGGCAGGAGGGCCCTAGAAGTCTGGGGCTGCTCATCTCGCATGCCCAAGCCCTCTCTGGCCCCACTTACCTGTGGGGGACTGGTTAATGCCACTGGAGGTAGGTATACTCACCTGATGGAAATGCCTTGGTTGTATGTTCCTTGGTGAATTCTGACTCTTTGCGAGAAGTGTGATTTGCTGCAAGGAAGAGAAGTGGTCTCACATTCCCCTTTCTTTCTATCTCTCCATTTCCTGAGCCCCTGTGTTAGTAGCTGGGGAGATGAGCCTGTGGGTTTCTGCCTGGGATAGGGACTAGAAGTCAAACCCAGTAACTATGAAGGGCTAGTCAGACCTGGTTGAGCATCTCTGGAATAGGGACAAGGCCTGCTCCATTTCTGTATCTGCAGCACCCAGTGTGTGGCCATCAGAGGCATGCATGCATGTTTGTTGAATCATTAAGAGTCTGTACAAAGCTCTGTGGAGCCCAGAATGGGGAGAAATCAACTCTGCCTGGGAGAAGGAGAAGACTTCACAGAGGAGGGGCCATTTATGCTGGGCCTTGAAGGATGAGTAGAAATTCTCCATAGAAAAGGAGAAAGCATTAATAGCCTATGTAAATGACTTTGAGGCTAAAAAGAGCTTGCAACACAGTAAAAATTTCCTGGTGGACCACCTCCCTCTGTCCCCCAACACCTCCAAGACTACCTGTCTCACCTTTGACTCTCAACCTGGTGCCCTGTCCGGATAGGTACTGCCTGTTGAGTTTACTCTGAAACTTTACACAATAGTAAGTTCCTGCATGCTCAGTGGAGATGCCACGCAGAAGAATGCTGAAATCATTGTTGGAGGCCTGGACCGCAGTCACGTTCGAGTAGGAGATGCCTCTAAAGTTGTAGATGGCCTCCCGGCTCA
Organism: Budorcas taxicolor; assembly: GCF_023091745.1. Lineage (NCBI taxonomy): Eukaryota > Metazoa > Chordata > Mammalia > Artiodactyla > Bovidae > Budorcas > Budorcas taxicolor. The sequence goes on along the minus strand of NC_068922.1, from coordinate 59,476,044 downwards.
GACCAGTCCCCCGAAACCACCTGATGGGTCCTGGGGGACCAACTCCAAGCACTGTGCAATTCAGAAAGACGGTGTCTCCAGGGGTTGCCAACACCAATTCCTGGGGTTGGATGATCCAGAGGTCTGGCCCTGTGCTCCCAGGTCCTGAATCCAAAGAGAGGACTTTATTGTTCTCTCTCTCCCTCCACAGTTCACTGATTTCCTCCCTTTCCTTCCCCTGTTTTTTTCACTCAGCTACTCCCTCCCACATTCCCTCATTGTTCAATAGCTGATTTACTCAGTAAAGAAGTTCTCAGTACCTACTATGTGCTGATGCTAGGACTGGGGAAAAGAAAGCTCAGCAAAACATAAATGCCGTGCCCTAGAGTTCTCAGTCTGGTGGTGGAGGTGGCTTAGAAAATTCTTCTGAGATTGAAAACCCAGAAGCCTGCAGGACCAAGAGAAGCTTGGAAGGAGCCAGAGAAGGGTTTCTGAGATGTTTGCAATAAGATAAAATGAACCCCCCACCTCCACCCCCTACCCTGACACACACACACACAGATACCCTCCAAGCCAACAATTTACAGGGGTTTCACAAACATCAATTCTTCTATTTCATCACCTGAATATCCTTTGAAATAGGAATTATATTGCCTATTTCACAAATTAAACACTTGAAGGATGTTGACCTGAAATGACTAAGTAAGAACACATTCCTATTGAATGACAGACCATATGGGTGTCCAGGTCACCACTGGTGGACTTAGAGATGGCATGACTGGTTACTTGGGGATTAAATGATCAGCCCCAGTTCTTGACTCTCCTCTGATAGCGTGGCATATCCAAACTCTTACCGTGGCCTCACGGTGGTTGGGTATACTTCCTTGCCTCTTACCTTTGACCTTAGCCATGTGACTTGCTTTAGTCAATGGGCTATTTGTTATTAACAGCAGACACACAAGTAGAAGCTTGAAATGTGCTTAAGGGGTTGGGACTTTCCCTCTGTGCTTCTGCTATCTCCATGAGAAATATGTACTCTGGCCAGTCTGGGCCCTGGAATAAGACATGCAAAATAGAACCAGCCCAGCTGCCCGTAAATGTGTGAGTGAGGCATACGAATTGTATGTCACTGAGGTTTTGCGAGCAGAGCATGATTGTGGGTAAAGGTGAATGATGCGGGTAAAGGGAGATAGATCAGAGCAGAAGTTGTGACCTGCAGGGCCTGATACTCACCCTTCACAAGCACAGAGGTGCCTCCATCCAGCGTCTTTCCTGAGTGCTCACTTGAGCCAGCAGATCTCATACAGTGATAGGTTCCAACATGTTTCCTGGTGACATTGTGGATATAGATGGAATAGTCGCAATTAAGCGGCTCCAGCGTCTTCTGGATCATAGGCATCACCCCGGGGAAGAAGCCACGCTTGAAGTTATAAATTTCTTGCTGGTCCTGGTTGCTCACCTTGACCCACTTTATCATGTCATCAGTGCAGGAGCCGACTACTGTACATCTCAGCAGGAGTGTCTCCCCTTCTGCCACCAGCATGGGGCCCTCGGGCTGCAGCACCTGCCATTTACTCCCCTTGCTCTGCTCAGAAACTCCTGCAACAGAGGAAAAAAGTTTCGTGCAGAGCTAGAGGAACTTGGAGTCCTAAGAGGCCAACTTAACATAAACCAGCCATTAACTGGTCAAGAACAATTGCTTAGAACATTTGAGGGGTGTTGTTGGAGAGGGAAGTGAAAGAGGAGGTGAAGCAGCTGGCTGGAGAGAGAGAGAGAGAGAGCAGGGCTATAAAATGGAGAACTTATAAGTAATAAGCTCACCATGGGGTCATCAGCTTTGCTCTCCGAGTTTCCCTTCATCTGTGCTTTCATCAAGCCTTAGGAATAACTCAGTCTCATTCCAGGTCTTAAGTTTGTATCATGGTGTTTCTTAGTTTTCAGTGCAGGAGGGGAGTAGAAAGGTGGAGCAAAGATTCCCTTCTAAGAGGATCTGGGGAAGGGTTACGGAATTCAAAATTCATTTCCCTCCCATCTTCAGTGAGGTATGTGCCATTAGCCACTAAGAACTGCCTCACAGTTGTGACCAAGGGACACCCCATGTTCAGTCCCAGGGATTCTGTTTGTCCTTGGCATCCTTAGTTCCAGGAAGTCCAGCAATACTCACCCCAAACACCACTATATGAGTGGTGAGACCTCGTCCTCTAATTCCTGCTGGTGCTCGTTTCCCTGCCCTCAGTAGTTTCCTCACACATATGCACTAAATCGTGCCCATCACTCAGCAAAGCACTGAGAATAATGCCTGTTTCCATCTGTAAAACTGGAAAAACTCCTGATCAACAGGGTCATGGGTAGACTACACAGAAGAGAGTACTCTGCCTAGAGAGAAGTGCTCTCTCCCACGTAGCAAATCTGAAAAACAAGGTCCCCAAACAATAAAATATAATAACATTCTAGAGTGAGGCTTATAACGCATGTATAAGTGAAGTTAAGGTAACAATAGAATAATGATTGAGGTGGGGAGAATGTTAGTATACCATCATAAGGTTCTCATACTATATGTGAAATGGTATGATATCACTTAAGGTAGATGTTGGTAAAGAGGTATTAATATATTGTAAACCCTAATGCAATCACTAAATTACAAAATAAAATCATAGCTAATAAGCCAATAAAAGAGAGAAAATAGCGTTGTAAAAGTATTAAATTACCAAATGAAGACAGAAAAAGAAGCAAAAGGGAACAAAGAACAAGTAGGACAGATAAGAAGTTAACAGATTTAAACCCAATCATACCAAAAATTATTTTAAATGTAAATGGTCTAAATATTCCCAGAAAAGTTAGAAACTGTCACATTGGACAAAAAATGTAAGATCCAACTGTATATTGCAAATTAAAACCACAATGAGATACTCCTTTTTAGAATGACTAAAATTGAAGAGGCTGACCATACCAAATGTTGGCAAGGATGTGGGGGAAATGTCATTCTCCTACATTGATGATGAAAATATAATATGGTAAATCACTTTGCAAAACTTTAAGGCAGTGTCTTTAAAAGTTAAACAATCACCTGCCATATGATCCAGTCATTTTATTCTTAGTATTTTCCCAAGAGAAATGAAAGCATATATCCACACCAAACTGCGAACAACCCAAATGTCTGTCAATAAGTGAGTGGAGAAACAAACTATGGTTTATCCATACAGTAGATAGACAAAAAAAAATGACTATTGATATGTGCAACAACATGCATCACTCTCAGATAATTGCAATGAATAAAAGAAGCCAGGCAAACAAGGGTATGTACTGCATGTTTGTTGTATAAATTTCTAGAAGGTGCAAACTAAACTGTAGTGATGGGAGGCAGCGATGGGAGACAGATAGGTAGTTGCCTGGGCATGAGGAGGAATGGAAAGGATGCAAGGAAACTTTTATGAGTGTTAGATTAATTCATCATCTTGATTATCTTGGTGATGAGTTCACAAGTATGAAACATGTCCAATGCCCACAAAATGTGTCAAATTGCACACCTTAAACACATACAGTTTGCTTTATGTCAGTTGTACCTCAATAAAGCTATTAAGATTTTATGAAGATGAAGCTTCTGTGTGTTATGAGAAGGGGAGAACTAACGTAGAAGAGGCAGTGGAGAAGGTGAGGGCTCAGAAAGTCTTGTGGCTCTTATCCCAGCTAGGGCAAGTCTGGGAAAGTGAAACAGCAGAGAGGAAACTGGAGCCTGGAATAAGGCCCTGTGCCTCCCACCCCTTCTCACTCCCCTTTTCTTGATTCGCCTTCTGTGTTATCACACAGGCTTTGTGAAATGTCCGGGATGCTTTGTCTCTGCCTTGTCTGTAAAGCTGGGCTAGTCCCTTCCCCACAGCTCTGGGATTCTGTCCCACCCATTTTCTATCTGCACGCTCTGGTTTTCATGATCCCTGTCAAGGGGTTCTCTCTTGGAAGTCTGCTAGAAAGCACTATTTTCCAAAAATATTTTGAATATATTTTACTCTGGTTTGTTTAGATATATGATTTCCTAACCTAGTGCCTAACATCTAAGGGACACTCGAAGTATTTATGAAATGAGTTACTAAGAATTATGACTCACACTTTACTCAAGGAAACCTCTCTTGGGGCTGACCATTCCGGGAGACCCAAAGTGCAATGAACAGAATCTAGATCTCAGTAGGGCCTGGGGCAGAGACCCAGATGGGTAGGGGACAGAACGAGCCCACTGAGAGCCACACATCTTGTCTGGTTGATCAAAGGGTTCTGGGCTCCGAGTCTGAGTTGTACCTGGAAGCCCCCAAACTCAGGAGCTAAATCAGCCTGATCCTGACTTAGAGGAGACATGGGTATGATAGTAGTAGCCAATAGTTATTAAATCTTTACATTGTGTCAGGTATTTATAGGTATTATCTCACACAAAGTCATGAGATGGGCCCTGGATTAGTCTCATTTTACAGAGCCCCACTGACTTAAGGATGTTTGATTTGTGTAGTTGCACAGGGCCCAAAGCTTACAAGGGCCTCATGCTTGCCTTAATGCTCTACTATTGCTGTTTTAAAATTCTTAATATCTTTGAAACAAAGGACCTGAGGTTTCATTTTGCACAGGGCTGGGCAAATTATGTAGCTGGTCCTGGGCTGAGCCTCACTATTTTTATACTAATATTTAATAACTCACAGCACCCCTAGAGAAAGTTCCCAAAGAGTGGTTCTTTGTAGGTGGGCTAACAAGTATCTGAGCAAGAACATAGTGTTGTGAGCCCAGAGCCTGGGAGCTTGGCTTCCCTGTGCTGCCCTAAAAGTTCTGCTTCTCCAGACACTTGGTCTGAGTTCTGCTGGGATCAGAGATATTCTCAGCTTCTCCCTCCCACTCCATCTGGTAGGGGTCAGGCCCCTCCTGGCACCTGTCTCTGGGGTCAGCCAGGGGTGGATCCTCTTCTGTCTCAGATTCTACTCACCGGAGAGGACAAGGAGCAGTGCCAGCAGCCAGGAACAGGGAGGTGAGTGAGCCAGGCAGGTCAGGGTAGGCATCAGAGGGGGCACAGGGTGGACCCTCCTGTGGTCCCCTAGACTGACCACCATTCTACTGTCTGATGGGCCTTGGAGTCTGAAGTGGGGTCCGTATACAAGGCCTTTTCTGCTTCTTATTGCCAGAACTACTTGGGGAAGTATTTTTGCTACAACAAAACAAAGCTGCTAATGCAAGAGGAAGAAGGGGAATGGAGGAGTTTCCGGCTTTCATATCTGAGCAGTAGTTCCTGTATTCAGTCTGTCAAAATCTTAATGACCTTTCCCAAACCCTGTCCTTGCCATCCTGGGAGGGAGATGAACACGGCTGTCACAGTGTGGCCTCAAGTCAGCCTGACTTTGGATCAAGAATTGCGTCTGCCTCTAGAGAAGAAGAAATATCGTATGACATCCCTTATATGTGGAATCTCAAAAGAAACGACACAGATGAGCTTGCAAAACAGAGAGACACAGATTTATGACTGCTGGGGGGAAGGGACAGTTAAGGAGTTTGGAATGGACATGTACATACTGCTATATTTAAAACTGATTACCAGCAAGGTCTTACTATACAGCACAGGGAATTCTGTTCAATGTCATGTAGCAGTCTGGATGGGAGTGTAGTATAGCGGAGAATGGATACATGTACATGTATGGCGGAGTCCCTTCACTGTTCAGCTGAAACTACCACAGCATTGTTAATTGACTATACCCCAATATAAAATAAAAAGTCTAAAATAAAAATAGAGAATTGGGTCTGCCTGTTCCTGGTTGTGTGACCTTTCAAAGTCACTTGTCATTGTCAAGGCTTTGTTGCCTCATTTGTAAAATAGGGACAGGAGCAATCCCTTCCTAAGTGCAGGAATAATATGACATATATGCATGAGGGCCTAGCATAATATAAAGGGCAAACATATCCATCATTATTCACAATATGTAGGAAATAGAGGAAGTAACATTTGCTTGAGAAGGACTGATTATAAATCAAGACCCCTAGTGGCCTCCTTTTGGCATTGGAGGGTGGGCACAGACTCACTTCCTAATTGTATAATTGTGGGCAACACTCTAAAGCTCCATTTTCTGGGGTCCAAATGTAACACACTCAGATTGTGTAAAAATTTGTGTTTGTGGCATCTTAATTTTCTGTAACTGATCTAAACTTTCTCAAGAATCACCCCCTCCTCCATCATGCCCGTTATTAGGAAGGAAAAATTAAGTTTGCTAACTAATCCCAGGCTTTTCCATGTTCTGATAGCCTCTTTAGCTGTACTGTCTAGATTTAGATTGTGGCTTTACCCAGATCTGGCTGTGTGACCCTAGGACAATCATTGAACACTGCTGATCTATAAAATTAAAATAAAAATATGGTCGCATTTATGTGGTAGAGTAAGCACTGATATGCTGCCATCATTCTCTCTTAGGTTAACCCAGTCTTTTTTAGGAAAAAAAGCTCAAGTTTTCAGTGCTTCCCTTTTTTTTTTTCCTACTGCAGGTGGTCCTGGGTGCAGAGGAAGCTGAAATTTCTTTCTGGATGGAATGGCGGGCCTTGGGTCTGAGCACTGTCTTGGGGTCTGAGTCTGTTTCAGAGGTGGTCTGACCTGCTCCTTGAGCACTTTTCACTTGGGTCTGTTGAGATGTGGCTGGTCCTACATGGCCTTTAGTACCTTTCATGGTACCATCGGTAAATCTCATTACTGCCCCTACTTGTTCTCCTGTTGAAGACCCTGATATATTGAAGCCTCTCTGAATAGACCACAGGCCTGGAAAAGTCCACAAGACTCTCAGGACCTCCATGTCATCCTCATGAATCAGCCACTTATTGATGTGATTTCCTTTCTCAGCTATTTCTTAAGTTTTATTTAAAATGAACATTTTTTTACATTTTAGTAGGCAAGGTATTGTATTGTTTAGCTACTGCTGGGTAAGAAACCACACCAAAACTGCTGTGGTTTAAAACAATAACCATTTATTTAATTTGTGATTCTGTGGGTTGATAATTTTGTCTGGGCTCAGCTCCATACTTCTTCACATCTCAGCTGACTTTTTTTATTCTTTTTTAAATTATGAAAGTACGATAACACATTTACAGGAGACTTGGAAAATACAGAACAAGGTTACATATAGTTCAATAATTATGATTGTAATATAATTACTTTTATATGTTACAATTATTTTTTAAGTAGATAAATTAAGATTTTTAGAATTTTGATATCAAACTCTCAAAATTAATAGAATGAATATACAGAGAGGTAGGATATAGTAGACCTGAAGAGCACTATAAACCAATTTAGCATAATTAAGATTTATGAAATTTTCATAAAACAGTAGGATACTACTCAAGTTCAAATTCTACTCAAGTTCCCATAGACTATAAACTAAAAGACACTGGAACATACCCAGGGATGTAAAACAAGGTGCAAAAATTTCATGGTCCAAAGGTATTGAAATCATAAAGAGTCTGTACTCTTATCACTGTGGAATTATGTTAGATATCAACATCAAAAGATATTTGAAAATAACCCACTTATTTTCAAGGGCAATGTGACATTTACCAAGAGAGATCTGACCTAGCCATTAAAAGCCTCAATAAAGTACAGTTCAGTTCAGTTCAGTCACTCAGTCGTGTCCAACTCTTTGCGATCCCATGAATCGCAGCACGCCAGGCCTCCCTGTCCATCACCATCTCCTGGAGTTCACTCCGACTCACGTCCATCGAGTCAGTGATGCCATCCAGCCACCTCATCCTCGGTCGTCCCCTTCTCCTCCTGCCCCCAATCCCTCCCAGCATCCGAGTCTTTTCCAATGAGTCAACTCTTCACATGAGGTGGCCAAAGTACTGGAGCTTCAGCTTTAGCATCATTCCTTCCAAAGAAATCCCAGGGCTGAGCTCCTTCAGAATGGACTGGTTGGATCTCCTTGCAGTCCAAGGGACTCTCAAGAGTCTTCTCCAACACCACAGTTCAAACGCATCAATTCTTCAGCGCTCAGCCTTCTTCACAGTCCAACTCTCACATCCATACATGACCACAGGAACAACCATAGCCTTGACTAGACGGACCTTAGTCGGCAAAGTAATGTCTCTGCTTTTGAATATACTATCTAGGTTGGTCATAACTTTTCTTCCAAGGAGTAAACGTCTTTTAATTTCATGGCTGCAATCACCATCTGCAGTGATTTTGGAGCCCCAAAAAATAAAGTTTGACACTGTTTCCACTGTTTCCCCATCTATTTCCCATGAAATGATGGGACCGGATGCCATGATCTTCGTTTTCTGAATGTTGAGCTTTAAGCCAACTTTTTCACTCTCCTCTTTCACTTTCATCAAGAGGCTTTTTAGCTCCTCTTCACTTTCTGCCATAAGGGTGGTGTCATCTGCATATCTGAGGTTACTGATATTTCTCCCGGCAATCTTGATTCCAATAAAGTTAGAAGACTGAAAAAACACAGAGAGTGATTGCAAGGAAGAAAGCATTTAAATGAGAAATTAATATCAAAGATACTTTAAAAAATTCTATGTAATTGTTAACTAAATGTCTGCTTTTAAATGATGGATGTATCTAAGAAGCCATAACAAGGAAAATTAGAAAATAATTTTATGTGTGAGTTGAGACACAATCTGAGTTTCTTTACAGTCAGTTTGGCCGTGTTTTCCTAGTACGCTCCTGGTCTTTGGTTGAAATTTGGAGATTTGAACACACCATTTTTATGTCTTCCCAAATTCATATTTGAAATCCTATGCCCTGAATGTCATAGAATTAGTAGGAGGAGTCTTTGGAGATACTCAGCTCATGAGAGTGGAATCATGAGAAATGGTAGTAAAGCCTTATAAAACAGGCCACACAGAGCTCCCTAGCTGCTTCTGCCATTTGAGGATACAATGAGAGGTTTTTGATCTAGAAGAGAGCCCTCACCTGACCATGCTGGTGCAATGATCTTGGATTTCCAGCCTCCAGAGCTATGAGAAATAAATTTCTATTATTTATGAAATTCTCAGTAAATGCTGTTTTGGTACAGTAGCCTGAATGAACTAAGACCATCATCTATTTATGGACTGTCTTTGTGTAGGAGAATGCCTTCTTCAATCATCCTGGCTAGATTCTGGGGCCTTTCAAGTCTTCTCTGGGGATATATCTTCTCTAGGTTGTGAGAGCCTCTTGATGAAGGTGAAAGAGGAAAGTGAAAAAGCTGGTTTAAAACTCAACATTCAAAAAACAAAAATCACGGCATCCAGTCCCATCACTTCATGGCAAATAGATGGGGAAACAATGGAAATAGTGACAGACTTGATTTTCTTGGGTTACAAAATCACTGCAGATGATGACTGCAGACACAAAATTAAAAGACACTTGCTCCTTGGAAGAAAAGCTATGATCAACCTAGATACTATATTAAAATGCAGGGATATTACTTTGCCAACAAAGGTCCATTTAGTCAAAACTGTGCTTTTTCCAGTAGTTATGTATAGATGAGAGAGTTGGACCATAAAGAAAGCTGAGCACCGAAGAACTGATGCTTTTGAACTGTGGTGTTGGAGAAGACTCTTGAGAGTCCCTTGGACTGCAAGGAGATCCAACCCGTCAATCCTAAAGGAAATCAGTCCTGAATATTCATTGGAAGGACTGATGCTGAAGTGGAAGCTCCAACACTTTGGCCATCTAATGCAAAAAGCCGACTCATTAGGAAAGACTCTGACTCTGGGAATAATTGAAGGCAGGAGGCGAAGGGGATGACAGAGGGAGGACAAGGTGATTAGATGGCATCACTCAATGGACATGAGTTTGAGCAAGCTCCAGGAGATGGTGAACGACGGGAAAGCCTGGTGTGCTGCAGTCCATAGGGTCTCAAAGAGTCAGACATGACTGAGTGACTGAACAACAGGCTGTGTTTATGCTTCAGTTCAGTTCAGTTTAGCCGCTCAGTCGTGTCCGACTCTTTGCGACCCCATGAATTGCAGCACGCCAGGCTTCCCTGTCCATCACCAACTCCTGGAGTTTACCCAAACCCATGTCCATTGAGTCGGTGATGCCATCCAGCCATCTCATCCTCTGTCGTCCCCTTCTCCTCCTGCCCCTAGCATCAGGGTCTCTTCCAATGAGTCAACTCTTCGCATGAGGTGGCCAAAGTATTGGAGTTTTAGCTTCAGCATCAGTCCTTCCATTGAACACCCAGGACTGATCTCCTTTAGGATGGACTGGTTGGATTTCCTTGCAGTCCAAGGGACTCTCAAGAGTCTTCTCCAACACCGCAATTCAAAAGCATCAATTCTTTGGTGCTCAGCTTTCTTCACAGTCCAACTCTCACAGCCATACATGACCACTGGAAAAACCATAGCCTTGAGTAGACGGACCTTTGTCGGCAAAGTAATGTCTCTGCTTCTTAATATGCTATCTTGGTTGGTCATTATGCTTAGCTATCTCAAATTCCCTATATAGCTTGTCTGTTTCTTAGGAGTTCTCAATCTCATATACCCCTTTGTGTCTTCCTGTGAAACTGCCTAATATCCGAAGCTCTAATGAAACCTCTTCAATGGCTTCTGTTCTCTGCATTTCTAAACTGTGCTGCTGTTCCTGTTAGAGTTCTGAGTCAGATGATACAGAAACTAATCCCACAGTCAGCCCCAAGACAAGCCACAATGTTGGATGAATGGCCCACTGTGTTTCCAAGGGCGGAGCAGGCGCGTGAGGTTTCCCGCCAGTTGTGCTGCTTCACCAGGTTGGAGGAGGATGAGTATAAGAAACACTGCACACTCCTGCAGCTTTCACTGGAATCCTTTCCCGTGACTGCAGAACAAAGGCTGCGGACCTTCCTATTCTGCCCTATTGCTAATGTCACTCCTTTAAATAATAATAATAATAATTATTATTATTTTGCCAATTTCACTGGCAAGTAGATTTGTGGAGCTCCTCACACTGTCACGCCATTTGCATAAGTCTATTCTGGTTGTTTTAAACCCTAAAATTGTGACAATTAATTACAGCAAATGTATACTTAGCTGAGTATTTAAAAACTGTATGAATGTGTACTTCTCATTTATCATGTATAAATGGTACCTGTTTGTGCTTTAATAGGGAAATTGAACTCATTCACGATAATTTCCCTCTAAATCGTCCTCATGCACACCTCCACCTCCACTCTAACTGGGGTCTTCTTATTGGGAAGAAGGCAAAACCATAAGCCTAAAGGATTATGGGAGTGAGAGAATTGCCTGTGTACCTTCCAGCCTCTGGGCCTCAATGTTCTTCTACATTATAGGAAGCATTCAGACCTTGAGGCAGACACATGTTGCTTTCAGTCTGTTAAGCACTTGTTTCAATGGGTTGATGATTTTTCTACCTGATACCTCCTCTCCTTTGCAATTATGAGCAAGTAAAAAGCACAGGAAAGGCAAATTTGAGTGATTCACCGGGACTCATTTGTGGAGTCTGGGGAAAAAGGAGCTCTCTTCCCATGCTGGTTGCTAAGATGAGGGAATGAATGGCAACATTTTCTTTATTGGGTTGGTAAGGCCTACATACAAGCAAGAAAGACAAATATAGGAAGCGACAGAGATGAGAGAATTTCAGAGAGTAAAAGCCTTCGAGGCTGTGAGCCCAAATTCAGACTTTTTGTTCTTGATTCATGCCTTGAACACATGAGGAAGCTAGAACTCTCCTCAGGTATAGGATCACGCAACTCCTTTGTTTCCTTTGGAGAGGGGAGGGTCATTAAACTAACGTATTAAGTTCCTCCTCCTTGTAAGAAAAGGTTCTCCGCTAATATAAAGCATGCTGAAGAGAGCCCAGACCAACCTCACCTCTATCCCCTACTGTCTGTACTCCTGAATCTCCTTGAGTTTCAGTTTACTCATCTGTGCAGTGAGGACAGGCATTGTTACGCTCAAGTTGCTATGCAGGTAACTATAATAATATAGGGAAAGTGTTTGGGATATAGTAGATGCCCAATAAGCAGTAATGTTTTCATATCACCAATTTAATCATTCCTCAGGCCGGGTATTGCTCAGAGGTCATAATAAAATAGAAAAAAAAAATACAGTAAAACTTTAGAAACAGAAAAAACGGATTGGAAATTGTACTTCAGTGCTCCGTGGATGCTCTTTATCAGCTGGCATCCTTTAGGATGGTACTGACTTTAGCAAACAGCCTTAAAGGAGAGGTTTTCTCTCCTATCATTGGAGGTCCAGAGGTGGGGTTGGAATCAGGAGCAATACGGATATTCAATGTTGTCAACCCACATTCTTTACATTTTTGCACTTCTCTAGAGTAGATTTTTATTCAAGTTGGTTCCCCTCATGGCCAAAAAATGTCTGCCTGGAGTATCCGGGACAAAATTATTTCTTGTTCCTAGCCAACAGGGGAGAAAATTGTATTAGTTTCCTAGATTTCTCTTATGGACACAAACTGACTTAAGTCAGTCTCATCTGAGTCAACTGCCAGTAGGGGTGAAACTACCTTAATTGGTTTAGCCTAGCTATTGAGGGTGGGTTGAATGTTGGAATGTTAAACAAAACATCTCTCATCACTCATCAACCTTTCTGACTCTCAGAGTCTCCTCCCATAAAAAACTTAAATCACAGGTTTCTGAGAGAATGACAAGATCAAGTGTATACTGTACCTTCGACAGTATCTAGCAGAATGTAGTTGTTCAATGACTAGAGGACATTATTACTGTCACAATATCACATGACAGAAGGTGGAAGAGTCAAACTCACCAGTAACAGTCACCTTGGTGCCCCGACCTGACTGGTACTCTATATCAGGTTTGCCCTCTTTGAACTTCACACAGAAGTACGTGCCGGCATCTTTAAGAGAGATTTCACTGATGCGAATGGAAAAGTCTTTGTTGCCAGCTTTGGCCATGTTTCCAATTTGGTTTACTCTGGGAAAGAAACCCCTTTGAAAATTGTAAATTAATTCACGATTTGGTCCAGTCCCCTTGAACCATAAGACGGGTCCATTTGGAAATGAATCTGGTACGCTGCAACTCAAAGTGAGTGTTTCCCCAGGTGACACAGTCTGTGATAGCTCAGCTTGCTGCACCTTGAACATCTCATGTGTGACTCCTGAAAAGAAACTCAAAATCATCTCCCATTTCCTCTGCTCTGACCTAGGCAGGATTAAGAAAGCTGGATCCAGATCAAGGTTGGGCCTCAATCATTCATCATTTTAGTGATATGTATGAGTACCCACACACTGAGTTTAGAGTGGCCACTGCAAGTACAGGCAGCTCTTTCCCCAAGTGCTAACAGAGGGGAGTCAATTCAGAGGACTAGATGAATCACCTCCCCAATTTCATTCCTCAGCCCCTAAGAAAAGGAAAGGAAGATGGATAGGGAGGGCTGGGTCTGTGAATGGGTAATGTTCATAGAAATAAATCTTCTTCTTATCTAAATGCCAAAAATTGCTCAATACACTTGGAGATAGATCCAAGTCTCCTCTGCCCACCCCACGCGTCCAGAGAACTTGGCATTGGCCTTTACCTCTCCTCTGAAGGGTAATCAGTCACTGATTTGCAGAGACATTAATGCTGAGGAGTGTAGAGAAAGAGAAAGTAAAGAAATGAGAATCATAAAAATCAGGTGGGCATATATTCTTGAAGGCTGAGTGTGAGTCTTTTACTTATCTCCTCAAGAGGGACTTCTCTGGTGGCTCAGACTGTAAAGCATCTGCCTACAGTGTGGGAGACCTGGGTTCGATCCCTGGGTCAGGAGGATCCCCTGGAGAAGGAAATGGCAACCCACTCCAGTACTTTTGTCTGGAGAATCCCATGGATGGAGGAGCCTGATGGGCTACAGTCCAGGGGGTCGCAAAGAGTCAGACACGACTGAGCGACTTCACTTTCACTTTCAAGAGGGAAGAGGGGGACAGTTGATTCTACTCAACAAAAAGAGAGAAGAGCCTCAAGGGATTGCATCAATTTTGAGGGTCCACCACTGACCCCTAATTCCCACTACCTCCAACCTTACTACCCCACATGATATCAGGTCCTGATAATAATCTCTCCTTTCAAGTTATCAAAGCATCAAATCATAGATGACCTAAGATGTCAGCAGGGAGACAAGGGAACTCTTGAAGCCAGGAAAGAATGGCAGGTAAGCTATCTATACCCATGTTTTTCAAGTTGAAATCAATGTGTGAATTTTCCATGGCCAGTTAGATGCCATGGAATGCGGCTGAACTTAAGGAAAACATTACTGGAGAAGACAAGTTTTCCCAGCAGAACAGAGGATACCCTAATCTCATTGCATTTCATGAAACTAATTCGGAGTGGCAAGGAGTAAGAAGCACTGGCTGTCCTCTGAGAATAAAAGGACAGCAGAGGTTGGAGTGCAATGCTCAGGGCAGATTATCAGGGTAAGGTCATGTGCTAGGAGAGTGACTCAGCCTCTCTAGGAGGGCTTTTCTAAACAAGCCTCCAAACTCTGTTTTCTAACTTTTCGGACATGTTCATAAAGTGTCCATAGAGTGTGCACATGTCGTGCATTTTACCTACACAACATCTTTTCAACGGGGAATGTCCATTGTCCTTTATTTGGTTTCTGGTGGCCATTAAAGAAGAGCATAGCCTGTCAACTCAGCCTGATTCAATATTGGGCATAGGATGCCAGAAGGATCAGAAGGGCCATCTGCAAAATCCCAGCCTATAGGGCAGATTGTGAGTGAAGGGGTACAGTATCCAGTGTAGAGTAATGATTTGGTACAAGTTGAAGATTTTTAAAAACATATCTTAAAAATCAGGAAGATAGAATTTGTCAAACTGCACTTACCATTCACAGACACATAGGTGCCTGGGCCAGCTATATATGCCATGTCAGGATGCCCTATTGTTAACTTCACACAGTAGTACATGCCAGCATCCTTAGGCGACACATCACTGATGCGGATGGAATAGTCTGTTTGGTTGGCCATTGGATTTACCACTTGGGATACTCGGGGGAATTGGCGTCCGTTGAAACTGTAGATTAATTTTCGTCCTAGCCTAGCGTCCTTGAACCACAAGACAGGCCCTGCTGGAGATGGTGCAGGAATGTTGCAGCCCAAGGTTATGACATCTCCAACCTTGGCTGACACTGAACTCTCAGGCTGGTTCACCTGGAAATCTTCAATTGAAGTTCCTAGAAAGAAACTGTGTGTCATTTCTCATATTCCCTGTCTTGGTGCAAAATGCTCTGAGGGTCTGACTCTAGATCAAGGTGGGGGTCTGACTGCACACTCTTAAGCAACATGTACTGGCACCAAAGTATACAAATTGCAAATTTGATTGCCATGTGGGATGAGGAGAAGAGGACCAGCATATAGAAAGGAAAATGGAACTTTCTTTCTCCATCAAGATATAAGAACAGCCTGGAGCATGTGTGTGTGTGTTAGTCACTCAGTCGTGTCCGAGACTTTGTGACTCCAGGGACTGCAGCCCACCAGGCTCCTCTGTCCATGGGATTCTCCAGGCAAGAACACTGGAGTGGGTTGCCATGCCCTCCTCCAGGGGATCTTCCCTAACCAAGAACCTGCATCTTCTGCAATTCCTCATTGCAAGCAGATTCTTTACCAGCAGAGCCTTTAGGGAAGCCCCAGACTGGAGCATAGTCCGCACTAAATAAACATATCGTCAATGAACCCATGAATGGATTTACAGTAAATAAAAAATGTGAAATAAAAGTTGAGTCAGATTTTTCTCTATGTACCTGTCTGCTGAGAAATTTGTATGCAGATGAATAAGAAACAGTTAGAACCAGACATGGAACAATGGACTGGTTCAAAATTGGGAAAGGAGTACGACAAGGCTGTACATTGTCACCCTGCTTATTTAACTTCTATGCAGAGTGCAATGCTGTGCATAGTCACTCCATCGTGTCTGACTCTTCGCGATCCCGTGGACTGCAGCCCACCAGGCTCCTCTGTCCATGGGGATTCTCCAGGCAAGAATACTGGAGTGGGTTGCCATACCTTCCTCCAGGGTATCTTCCAGACCTAGGGATTGAACCCAGGTCTCCTGCACTGCAGGCGGATTCTTTACTGACTGAGCTGCCAGGGAAGCCCTCTATGCACAGCACATCACACAAAATGCCAGGCTGGAAGACTCGCCAGCTGAATCAAGATTGCAGGGAGAAATATGAACGACTTCAGGGGCTTCCCTGGTGGCTCAGAGGTTAAAGCATCTGCCTGCAATGTGGGAGACCTGGTTCGATCCCTGGGTCGGGAAGATCCCCTGGAGAAGGAGATGACAACCCACTCCAGGATTCTTGCCTGGAGAATCCCATGGACGGAGGAGTCTGGTGGGCTACAGTCCATGGGGTCGGAAAGAGTCGGACACGACTGAGTGACTTCACTCAGATATGCAGAAGATACCACTCTAATGGCAGAAATTGAAAAGGAACTTAAGAGCCTCTCAATGAGAGTGAAAGTGACTGAACAACAACACTTAGTGGCTGAACAACAACAACCAGAATTAGAGATAAGGCCAAAAGCTAAGGACATTGTGCTGATAACCAACATGCTATATACAGAGCGCAGTTTTCAAATGCAGGCATCTCCCTTTCTTCATGTGGAAGCCCAGGTGCCCAGATACACACCGAGACTTGCATTCTCCATGAAATGTATATTTTCCTTAAGGGGTATAAAACTGGCTATTGCAATGTGAAAACAGCTCAGTTATTAAAATGTGTAATGTTTATGGATGCTCAACCCAATGCAACAAATTCTTAGTACTCAGTACTGCTCTTGTTATGCATTCTTGAGTATTATACAGGGAGCACTGACACTGAGTTCATGGAAGATACACAGAGTGTATGTAAGATAAGTTCTACAAACTATGGAAGATTTTTCCTCTTGAATGATTTCTCAAGCCTAGCATATTTCTTTTCTATCTTTGAATAACAAATTACCACAAACTTATTGGCTTAAGAAACACCTATTCATCATTGTTTGGTTTATGTGAATCAGGAATTCAGGCACAGCCTAGTTTAGTTGTCATGCACGGAAAGATGATGCAAAGACACAGGGAAAACACCATCTACAATTTAAAGAAAGTTTGAGGCTACCAGAAGCTGAGAGAGGCCTGGAACACACTCTCCCGCATAATTTATAGCAACTTTATTCACAATTTTCAAAACATGAAAACAAGAAGATCTTCAGTTGGTGAATGGATAAAGAAATTGTGGTAAATCCAGACAGTGGGATATTATTCAGCGCCAAAAAGAAATGAGCAGATAAGCCCTGAAAGGATATGAAGGAACCTTAAATGTTTATTACTAACTTAAAGGATGAGCCCATATGCTGTAGAGGCTTCTCAGGTGGCGCTAATGGTAAAGAACCCGCCTGCCAGTGCAGGAGACATGAGAGATGTGGGTTCCATCCCTGGGTTGGGAAGATCCCCTGGTGGAGGGCACGGCAACCCACTCCAGTACTCTTGCTTGGAGAATCCCATGGACAGAGGAGCCTGGTGGGCTACAGTCCATGGGGTCGCAAAGAGTTGGACACAACTGAAGGGACTTCGCATGCACACGCTGCAGGATTCTAATTACATGACAGGAAACTATATGACATGCAAAACTTAGGCAATAAGAATATCAGTGCTTGACAGGGAGTAGGATGAAAACAGAGAAAAATAGGCAGAGCACAGATGATTGTAGGATGCGGAAACTGCCCTGTATAGTACCATCAAGCTGGGGGATGCCTATCATAATACATTTGCCCAAATCCATGGAATGTACAACACCAAGAGTGAACCGTAAGGAAAACTCTGGACTTTGGCTGTTAATAATTTGTCATTGCAGGTTCCTCAGTTCTAACAAAATGATCCCTCTTGTGGAGGATGCTAAAAACAGAGAGGCAAGGATGCGTGGGGGTGGGGAGTAGTATGGGAAATCCTTGTACCTTGTGATTAGTTTTGCTGTGAACCTAAAACTATCTTGAAATATAAAGTCTATTATTTTAAAAGTCATTGCCATACTGTGGGTCATCTAGACTTTCTTCTACATAGTTTCGTGTTTTACATTTAGGTCTATGATCCATTTTTTTAATACTGCAACATTTTATTTTTTATTACCAGTGCACACTCGTATGATTCATTTTCAATTAATTTTTGTGAAAAGTCACTTTGTTCTTCTCCAGTAGTGTGTAGGCTATTCTGGATCTTCTGTTCCATCATATAAACTTCAGAATCAATCTGTCACTATCCATAAATTAACCTGCTTGCTTTTAATTGGGATTGCATTTAATATATAGATCAAGTTGGGGAGAACTGATACGTTGACAATATTTATCTTACTAGCTATAAACATGTAATACATATTTATATATAATTAAATATACATATTCAGTTCTTTCTGCTTTGATGTTTTTGATCAATTTTGTAGCTTGCTTCACACAGCTCTTGATACAAATTAGGTTTATACCCAAGTGATAGACTTTATTTTCTTGGGCTCCAAAATCACTGCAGATGGTGACTGCAGCCATGAAATTAAAGGACGCTTGTGCCTTGGAAGAAAAGCCATGACAAACCTCAGCAGTATATTAAAAAGCAGAGATGTTACTTTGCCGACAAAGTTCCATCTAGTTAGAGCTATGGTTTTTCCAGTAGTCATGTATGGAAGTGAGAGCTGGACTGTAAGCTAAATGCCAAAGAATTGATGCTTTTGAACTGTGGTGTTGAAGAAGACTCTTGAGAGTCCCTTGGACTGCAAGGAGATCCAACCAGGAAAGCAGTCCTGAATATTCATTGGAAGGACTGATGCTGAAGCTGAAATTCCAATACTTTGGCCACCTGATGTGAAGAACTGACTCATTGGAAAAGACCCTGATGCTGGGAAAGATTGAAGGCAAGAGAAGAAGGGGATGACAGAGAATGAGATGATTGGATGGCATTACTGACTCAATGGACATGAGTTTGAGCAACCTCTGGGAGTTGGTGATGGACAGGGAAGCCTGGTGTGCTGCAGTCCATGGCGTTGCAAAGAGTCAGACACGACTGAGAGACTGAACGGATCACCTTTCTTGGAGGTAATTTAAATGGTCACATGCTTGTTTCAATATGTGCTGTGCTTAGTTGCTCAGTTGTGTCCGATTCTTTGAGATTCCATGGTCTGTAGCCCACCAGGCTTCTCAGTCCACGGAATTCTCCAAGCAAAAATACTGCAGTGGGTGGCCGTGCCCTCCTCCAGGTGATCTTCCCAACCCAGGGATCGAACCCAGATCTCCCGTATTGCAGGCTGTGCCACCAGGGAGGCCCTTGTTTCAGTGCAGAAATGCAACTGATTTTGTGTGTTGATCTTGTTTCCTGCCATCTTGCTGAACTCAGTTCTGGGAGTTTTTTGATTGATTTGATTGATCATTTGTGGATTTTTAGTAGATTCTTTGGGATTTTCTATGTAGAAACTCATGGTATGTGCAATTTTCTCTCTTCATTTCCAGTCAGTATTCTTTCCTTCTTCCTCTCTCTCTCTCTCCACTTGTTGAATAAGAGTTGTGAGGATAGATATTTTTGCATTTTTCCTTATCTTGGAAAGAAAACGTTGTCTTCCACCACTGAGTATAGTGATAGCTGTAGGGTTTTTGTGGATGTTATCAAGTTGAGGAAATTCCTCCCTATTTCTAGTTTGAGAGTTTTCATCATTAATAGGTGTTAGATCTGTCAAGTGCTTTTTCTGCATCAATTAACATGATCATGCAATTTATTTCCTCTTTAATTTGATGTGATGGATTATAATGATTGATTTTCTCAGTATTGAAACTAAGATCTGACTTAGTCATAATATATAACATTATACAATGTTAAATCCTATTTGCCAATACGTTGTTGAGGAATTTCATATTTAAGTTCATGACATATATTGGGCTATAGTTTTCTTTCTTATGTACAATCTTTATTTACTGTTGCTATCAAGGTAGTAATTTCCTCATAAAATGAGTTGGGAAGTGTGGCTTCTTTTTCTAATTTTTTGAAGAGATTGTATCAAATTGGTGTGAATTCTTGTTTAGATGTCGGTTAAAATTCTCCAGTGGGTGTGGAGTGCCTCACGTATTTTACTCCCTGAAGATTCAAGCCTTCCCACCTCTTCCTCACTCTCAGATAATGGTCTGCCTCCTTCTTCATCTGATCTAAACCCCTCAAGCTATCTTCTGTGGCAACTGGGACTCAAAGCTTCTACCAGCATGGACCAATGTCCTTGGGGGAAAGACCCTACAAAATTGGTTTTGTGTTGTTTTTTTTTCCCCAGCAAATAGAGGCAGAACCACACAGTTAAGCTAGGGAGACTGCAGGGCTCAGCTTCTATCACTGCCCCAGAGAGACCTCTAGGGTGCGCTTCTGACCAACATTCTCTGAACACTCAGACCTCTGCAAAACTTTAACACTGATTATCTCCTGATGGAGGCATTGTGGATTCTTTTCTTGCTTTTATAATCTCATCTTTTCTAAGATGTTTCTCTTCAGTTCCGTTCAGTCGCTCAGTCGTGTCCGACTCTGTGCTGGTGACCAATGAAAAGACAGACCTTATGTCCCCAGCAGCTGGGGGATGAGAGCTGTCGTGTTTGCTCTGTTCAGCCTGCCGATCATGGGGACGAGTCCTTTACCTGACTCGAAGGTGTGAAACAGACACAGTCACTGGGAGCTTTTGTGTGCTGGAGGCCATTCAAGTCTAGGTCTCTAAATTCTGCCTGTTTTACGATGGGCCAAGGAAATCCCTCCTCAAAGAAATTCTAAGGAAGCAGGTGGGGAGGAAATGGTAACCAGGCAGAGGGAGGTCCCACTCACCTGTGAGTTTCAGCAGCAGAGCCAGCAGGAGGGAGGGCAGACGTGGGCAGGATGGGAAATCAAGGACAGGCATCATGGTGGCCCTTGGAGCCTGCTCGGCGTCAGTGTGGTCCTGGAGAGGCCTGGACCTCTATGCTCTATGGAGAGAGGACAGTTCCCTCTTCCATGATGTCAGAGGAACAGGATTGTGATGAGGGGAGAAAAACTGTGGGCCTGGGACACTTTTTCTTTGAAATTATAAACTGGACAGACAAGGTTACTACAAACAGGTAAGTTGCTGCTGGAAGCGTTCAGGGTTTCCAGAGCCAAGGGATACGACACCCGAAGCTTGTGCTCCTTCCTGCGTCTCATCCCACCTTAGAGATTTTCCCTAATCCTGCTGCTAAGTCGCTTCAGTCGTGTCCGACTCTGTGCGACCCCATAGACGGTGGCCCACCAGGTTCCTCCGTCCCTGGGATTCTCCAGGCAAGAACACTGGAGTGGGTTGCCATTTCCGCCCCCAGTGCATGAAAGTGAAAAGTGAAAGTGAAGTCGCTCAGTCGTGTCCGACTCTTAGCAACCCCATGGACTGTAGCCCACCAGGCTCCTCCATCCGTGGGATTTTTCAGGCAAGAGTACTGGAGTGGGGTGCCATTGCCTTCTCTGTCAGCCCTTGCCTATCTAGCATCCTCAGAGATGTCGTCTAGGCCAGAGACTTCTGGAAGCTCATGATGGGCAGGTGGGTTAAAGCTCCAGCATGAGTTGAGTAGCAGGGCCTCCCTGGGCCGCGGAGCTACAGGAAGGAAGGTAGATCTCTGGCCTCATCCTCTTGGCTACAGAGTTGAGCTTTATGAGAGACTCTTCCTCTTCACTCCAGAGGGGTCAAAGGTATAAAATGAGTCCTAGTCCAATGTCTGGTGTGGGCTCCTGGCTTTGCTGAGGATCCCTGCATATAATACAGGAAGTTGCCTCTTTTCTCCTCTTGCAGAGAAGTTATTTTTGATAATTTGACAGAAGGAAGTTGAGAGTTTTCGAGATGGTGATTGTTTGTACATTACAGAATGAGGAAGGTAGAGGTCTGAGGAACATTCTCAAAGAGGTAAAGGCAACACACATAGAAACATACCTGGGAAAGTGACGTCTGCCTCTCCTGTCCGTACTAGGCCTGGGGCCAGCTCTGTAGTAAGGAAGTAGAGGGGCAGAAGAAAACACTCAGAAATAGAGAGGAGCTATCATGTTCACCTGCTTCTCTCTCACCTCTGGAATGGGCTCAACCCCAGCTCAAGGGTTGTGTCCTGGGACTCTTGGCCCACTCTCAACTGGCGCCCCTTTACTCTCCAAGCATCCATAGTCAGGCACTGACTGCTTCCTTGTGATCCCTGCCTTTGCCTCAGGGACCGACTGGATGTCAAGGCCAGGAGAGGTGTTAACAAAGCAGAATGCAGAGCAGGGCCCAAACATCCTCTATGAGATGACAAGACTCCCCCTCCCCTTGTGACACCTCCATTCTATCCCATTGTTCTGGAGTGATGAATTCCACACTGGGAAACCCTGCTGAAGACTGGACAGCCTCTTATATCTAGCCTCCATCACCCTACGCTTTCCTTCCACCTCCAGCCACCTTCACACCTTCTATGGAGCTCTGAAGACTTCAGAGTGAGGGATTTTCAGTGGCATGATGGTCAAGAGCACTGGCTTTGGAACCAGATACATTTTAGGTTCAAATCTTGATTCCATTTCTTAGTAACTGAATCATCTTGAGCCCATTATACAGACTTGTATATCCTTTGACCTGGAAATCTTCACTTTGCACTTCTAACATTCAAGGCTGAGTTCATGATCTACACTCAGACATTCCTTTCTCCTGCCCAACCCTGTTCAGTATGTGGCATATAATTTATCCATTTGGTTAAACCAAGAAGAGACCCATGCTCTTCATCCTCACTCATCCACTTATATCTATTCCCTATCAGACCCTGTTAATTTTACCTCCTCCTGCTGCTGCTGCTGCTGCTGCTGCTAAGTCGCTTCAGTCGTGTCCAACTCTGTGTGACCCCATAGACGGCAGCCCACCAGGCTCCCCCATCCCTGGGATTCTCCAGGCAAGAACACTGGAGTGGGTTGCCATTTCCTTCTCCTAAACATGTCTTAAATCTAGTTCTCTGTATCCACCGTTATCTTTTACATAAAGGAAAATGATTACCTCCTAATCAGGCTACTTCAGTTTCTCCTGCCCTGCCCTACAATCTTTTCCTCTTTCTTTATCCATGTCTTTCAGAACACAGATCTGATCATACACCTCTTTGGCATAAACACTTCTGTGGACTCTGCTCTCGGCAATTTAGTACGTAGTAGTATATATAAATAATTCGATTCATCCATGACTGGTGTGGCCCCTAGAAGACAAAGGGTTTCCCTGCCTTTTCTGGTACCCAGCACAACCTCTTTGTCTCAGGTTGGTTTCCTTGGCAAATGGACTCTGAGGTGAAGATGAGCATGTTATTTTCTCAAGAGGTACTTTTAGAATCAACTTCTATGGAAGGGAGGGAGAGGAAGCAGGACCAGATAGAAGAAGTTGAGCTGCAACAAAATTCTAATGAAGATATCAGCAGGGCTCCCATGGAGCTCTGGTGCTAGGATGTTCCTTCAGGGTTGTCCTGAGCTTAGCGGAGAGCGCTGGGCTTTCATGTCACCATGTTGATGAGTCAATGAATGTGGCATGTGACCAGGCAAGACTTTGGGCAAGCTGGGTCTCCTCAGTTGATGCAGTCACAAGGAGGATGACAGGCAGGGGCCATCTCTGCAACCTGGTGCATAACAACATCCTCCGTGCCCTTGGGAACATCTTCCACCTGGGAGTCTGGACTCGGGACATGTATTAACTTCCCCACAATTAGGTCCTCAAAGCCACCTCATATCACCTGGGAAACTCAAAGTTCTCTGACCCTACTTGGCCAGACCTTGTTGTTGTTTATTCGCTAAGTTGTGTCCAACACTGCAGCTCCATGGACTGCAGCACGCAAGGCTTCCCTGTCCTTCATTATCTCCCTGAGTTTGCTCAAATTCATGTCCATTGAGTTGGTGACGCCATCCAACCATCTCATCCTTTGTTGCCCCCTTCTCCTCTTGCCCTCAATCTTTCCCAGTGAGTCAGCTCTTCGCATCAGGTGGCCTGATCTGGATTTTACTAATTGGAAAAGTTCAGCATGAATGTCATAGAGGCCTGAGATGCAGCTTTCTCTGGGATCTCTGAGTGCCTGGGTTAACAGTGAGCTCTGGCAGAGGACAGAGGAAGCAAGAGAAGGGAACCACAGACCTGTAAGATGAGATAAAATGTGGGTATACTAACACAGAAACCTCCTCACCACGTATTTCCTTACACTGTTTCCCAAAGGGATACAAGAAGACAAAATGTTATATTTTATTTAATAGGCTTTTCAAAAATAATTTTAGATTTATAGAAAAACTTAGATGATAAAACAAAGAGTTCCCATATACCCCTACACACAATTTCCTATTATTAGCGTCTTATATTAGTGTCGGAGAAGGCAACGGCAATCCACTCCAGTACTCTTGCCTGGAAAATCCTATGGATGGAGGAGCCTGGTAGGCTGCAGTCCATGGGGTCGCGAAGTCGGACACGACTGAGCGACTTCACTTTCACTTTTCACTTTCATGCATTGGAGAAGGAAATGGCAACCCACTCCAGTGTTCTTGCCTGGAGAATCCCAGGGACAGAGGAGCCTGGTGGGCTGCCGTCTATGGGGTCGCACAGAGTCGGACACGACTGAAGCGACTTAGCAGCAGTAGCAGTGTATTAGTGTGGTGCATTTGTTGCAATTAATGATATTGGTACATTATCAGTAACTGAAGTCTACATTTGGTTTTTGTCTTAGCTCTGGCAATTATAACAAAACTGTTGAAAGGAGAATACATTCCCCCCCTACCCCATTAAAACCAGGAACGGGGATCCTGTGTACTCAGGAGGTAAAAGAGAACCTCAAAGTGTGGGGAGTTGGTGAACACAGGAACACACAAGACAGAATAACTCTTCAGTATAGGGATGCTGGTGTGTGGTTCATGGTCAAGTCCAAGGTGATGGACAAGAGAGAACCTGACCTGTTTTGTGCTGACTTTCTTCTCGTATTTGTGAGTCAGTCCCCAGAGGTCCTTCCCATGATCCCTGCCTAGGACCACGTATTGAGACTCAGCTCTGGGGACCTCAGGGGCATATGGGCAGGGAGTTCTCCATGGATGGGAGGCATCTGGAAAGTCATGGAAGGTTCCAACTGAGACATCCTAGGCTGGGCCCCTCAGGGAGGGAAGGAGGCAGCAGAGGCTGAGGGTGGCACCTAGTAGGGAGGAAGGAAGGAGCTGGGGGAAACATGTTTATATTTAATTACCTGCTCTTCATTCAGGAATTGTTCTCTGCATGCCTCCTATGTGCCCAGGTGGGCTCCTCCTGGGATGCCTGTCCTGGCAGCCTTTGAGATAGGAGTCTGCCCCCTTAGCCTTCTTCCAGGTCCTGATTCCTCTTCCCTAGCCTTTCCACTCTGATTTCTCAACTTTATGCTAAATGAGAATTCCTTTATGACCTAGAAATTGTCTCTAGGAATACCACCCACCCAGCCGCCCCTCATTCAGCACCCTTGGCCCACAGAACAGCTAGGAGATACACTTTGAAAACACTTGATTGAGCCCCCCCTTTTCAAAACAGAACACCACATACTTTCTGAGAGTTGGAAACCTCTTAGAAGGATCCTCCTGAGGGTACGGAGGGATGTGTGTCCCCTTCTCCTAACTATACGTGGGCCCTGACCCTGTCTGAACTGTGGATTGACCCTCCCTGCTGAACTTGCTTCCTGCGGGACAAATCTTGTCCTGCTCACCCACCCCCATACTTACAGTCATGCCCAAAGCTTCCTGTGGACAAGGATGGCAGAGACACTGCCCACCAGCAGCGCCATGGGGCCTAGGAAGAGAACTGCAAAGACCGTGTGCCCCGAGATCCAAAACATTTACCACCTGACCCCTTCAGAAAATACTTGCCAAATCCTGGCATAGGATTTCACAAATCAGGTTAAAAGATCAAGCTTTATCATAAAGATGATGAGCTATTGGATGATTTAAACAGAACTGACACAGATTTCTTCCCTGGTGGCTTATCAGTAAAGACCCTGCCTGCAGTGCAGGAGATGCAGAAGACTCGGGTTCAATCCCTGGGTCGGAAAGATCCCCTGAAGAAGGGCATGGCAACCCACTCCAGTATTCTTGCCTGGAGAATCCCATGGACCGAAGAGCCTAGTGGGCTACAGTCCATAGGGTCGCAAAGAGTCAGACGTGACTGAAGCAACTAAGCGCGCATGCATGACTCAGATTTACAAATTTAAAACAATCACTCTGACTAAAAACTAAGGGATGGAATAAGGAGGGAAAGAATAGAGAGAGAGCCCAGCTGGGAGTCTGCATCAATGATCAGGTGAAAAACAGAAGGTAGCCTGGACTGGAGATGGCAAAGTTAACTGAGTGCCATTTTTAATTCCCAAAGCAGTTTTTGTTCTTGTATTGTATGAAAGTACCACTAGATGGTGCCAACTCAAAGAGGAAAAAAGTTGAAAGTTGAAAGAAGTCACTCAGTCGTGTCCGACTCTTTGCAACCCCATGAACTGTAGCCTACCAGGCTTCTCCATCCATGGGATTTTCCAGGCAAGAATACTGGAGTGGGTTGCCATTTCCTTCTCCAAGAGATCTTCCCGACCCAGGGACTGAACCCAGGTCTCCCGCATTGTAGGCAGATGCTTTACTGTCTGAGCCACCAGGGAAAGAGGAAAAAATCCCACCCTTCTTTTCATCAATAGCCAAGTTTTTACTAAGCAGGTCTAACCTTATAGGGGCTCCCCTGGTGGCTCAGATGGTAAAGAATCTGCCTGCAATGCAGAAGACCCTAGTTTGACCCCTGGAAGAGGAAATGACAACCCACTTCAGTACTCTTGCCTGGAGAATCACATGGACAGAGGAACCTAGTGGGCTAGGGGCTACAGTCCATGGAGTTGCAAAGAGTCTGACATGACTGAATGACTAACACTTCACTTTCTAGGAACTTAAGAGCTGTGATTCAAGTATTTCAGTGGTTTAACCCTTGGAGTAAGTTTTAAGAAGAATCTGCATCATACTAAGTTAAGTTTATGTCTATATTATGTGGGTTTTTGCAGAGCAATAAGAAGAGAAGAAGGAGAAGGCAATGGCAACCCACTCCAGTACTCTTGCCTGGAAAATCCCATGAATGGAGGAGCCTGGTAGGCTGCAGTCCATGGGGTTGTCAAGAGTCGGACATGACTGAGTGACTTCACTTTCACTTTTCACCTTCATGCATTGGAGAAGGAAATGGCAACCCACTCCAGTGTTCTTGCCTGGAGAATCCCAGGGACGGGGGATCCTGGTGGGCTGCCGTCTATGGGGTCACACAGAGTCGGACACAACTGAGGCGACTTAGCAGCAGCAAGCAAGGATTTTATGAGAAACTAAAAGATGAACTAAATTCGCCTTCAATTCTGCATTTTCACTGACCAGTGAGTTCACTGACTTCTTCAGATAACTAAGGAAACAGTCAAGCATGTGGGCAAAGGTTTCCACCAAGAATGTCTACCACAGCATGATTTATAAACCTGAAAGCAATCTTAGTGGCCAATAGCAGAGAAATCATCCATCAGGGCATGTCTACACTTAAGAGAATGAACAAATGATTCATGAGCCTCTGCCCCTCACCAGGCACTTCGTTGAGTATTGAAGACAGTGCTGAACACAATGAATCAGGTCCTCACTGTCCTAGAATGGACTTGTTAAAGGTGTGTTATTTTCAGAGACTATTTCACGACTTGGGAAAATAGTTTGTCATATCATAACTGGAAGCGAAACAAGATTTTAAAAATGTATATACAGCATGCTGCAAGCTTCTTTAATGTACATCATGGTAGAGTATGAAATGTTCCAGTCCGCAAATTCATGTATGTAAAAAAAAGTGCATACTTCTCTATTTTTCATAATTCAACTTAATTTTGCCTCTGAATCCCAGTCCTGCAAAGGTGTTAAGAAATTCGGCCCTGGTTGGGCTCAGCCACTCTCCACCTACCCTCCAGGGTTTAGCCAAATTTCTCACTCAGAACCCCAGGGTATTTGCTCATGTGTGCACAGAAGTATCTGGAAGTGCCCACTGCCAGGGCCCTGTGGTTCTGCCAGGTCAGCTGCTCCAGTCTATGTGACCAGAAAAGGTTATAGGTCTGGGTGACACTTGAGCCAAAACTCCCAGAAGCAGCCTCAGATGCTGTAGGGCCTGCCACTCCAGGTGTGGTCTGAACCAGCAGCATGCACATCACTTGGATACCGCTGGGTCAGAACCTGCATTTCAACCAGATCCCTAGGTGATTTGGGTGTGTATTACATTTTTGGAAACATCACCCTAACAGGCCTTACCATGCCTGCCTGGCCCAGTCCAGGTGGAGCTCAGGTTGGGGTTGCTCTGGGAACCCTGGGCCAATCATCACTAGTCTGAAGAAGCCCCTCTTTCCTTCCATCCATGAACACTGATGTGAAAATAAAGACAACCAAGGAAAGGTCTTGTAGGCAATTTCAGCCAGCCACCCTGCCCCTGTCACAGGGCCCTTACCCAGTTATAGAAGATCAGGACCCTCTGCCTGCTTTAATGAATGAAAAGCAGGAGAAAAAACTCATGGAGGGGGTGTAAATTCTAGTCACAAATCTATCTTGTTTTTCACAAAATCAAGACTAAAAAGAAAATATAAAGAAGGTATCAGTGCTGTCATTAGGCCTTCCCTAGTGGCTCAGTTGGTAAAGAATCTGCCTGCAACGCAGGAGACTCGGGTTCGATCCCTGGGGCGAGAAGATCCTCATGGAGAAGGAAATGGCAACCCACTCCAGTATTCCCAACCAGAAAATCCCAGGGACAGAGAAGCCTGGTGGGCTACAGTCCATGGAGTCTCAACAATCAGACACAACTGAGTGACTAAACCACCATCACCAGTACTGTTTTATCCCTTCTTTAAACTTTTCTGCGTTGTTTTTCTACAATGAATATAATCCAATTTACAAACAGGAAAAAATTAAACATCCCTCAATGGAGTATACTCATGTGGGCAAGACACAGAGATGCAAACAGAACCCGGAAAGAAGATGAAAAATTGGATGACTCAGATAGAACTGAAAAACAATGTTTTATTAATAGACCGAGGGCACACACTCATTACAACCACTGAAAGTCGGGCCAGATTACTCAAAAGTGGTGTCAGTGTTTTCTCAGTGCCTTGGAATTAATTCATTTAATCCTATTTCCTGTTGCAATTTTTGATCTTTTAAAGAAAAAGAAGAGGTTCCAAGGGAATTGTGAGAGGGAGAAATCAGCCAGCTCGAGCGTGTCTCTCCTTTTAAAATTAATGCACAAATTATAAACCATTCCAATAAAACTGAAGCTCTTGTTTCAAAGGACTCTCAGCGAGAATTACTGAGATAAGTGGCTGCTTAGAACAAAAGCCCTGATACCGATCACAAGTTCCTTGTTGCTGGGTTCTTGATCTTTTACAAAACACGCTAATTGCCAGAGCCTCATTGAGATCAATGTAAGGGATGAGCAGCCTGTTGAATGCATGTTTTCTGTCATTTGTTCCAGAAGCAAAGTGCCCAGGAGGTTCAGTCTCAGTCTTCTGAAACCCACTTCCTCATCCCTGTGTCAGAAGTCTGTCCTGGGAAGAGCTACAGAGAGGAGATGGGGTTAAATGGGTGAGCAGGCAGGCAAATGTGCACAGATGTTCATTTCAAGGAAAAGCTGGCAAACAACAAAGCAAGTCACAGTGCATCTGGCCAATTTATCCTTCCTTTGTTCAAGTCATGGTTCAGTAAAGGGAGAAGAGCAAGGGTATTTTGGATTCCAGCCCCGCCTGAGCCTAGCAGATTTCCAGCTCATAAATGTTGAGCTTTATCACCCTACATCATTCACTGAATTAACACATTTTTTGAGTTATCAACTGTAGAGTGTAAAATATCCCCATTTTCTGCCATCTCACAGGAACTTTCCATGGATAACATTCTTAAACCTCTGAAACCCACTTCATAAGGTCAGGAGACTTTTCATGAAAGAAAGCTCTTTCTCAGGTACAGAAGTCAAGATGAGAGCTGTAGCTGCAGTTTCCTGGTCTCAGTATCAATGAGGGTGACACTGAGGCTGATTAATGATGGCTTTGAACAAATAGAACTGTTCTCGCTCCCAAGTAAAAGTCCAGAGGTGACCAGGTAAGGTGGCTCTGTGTCAATAAGTCCTTAGGGAGCCAAATTCTTTCCAGATTCTTATCCCTGGGCTGTAGCACTAGTACTCATGGTCCAAGATGTTGGCTGGAGCTCCAGCCATCACAGTTATCTTCAGAGAGCAGTATGGAATAAAAAACAAAGGGCATTCACCAGCTCACCTTAGGGAGTGTTGTTGGAAGCTGCCACACAAAGCTTCCATTCCTGTCTTACTGGCCAGAATTTAGCCATAGGACACATCCAGCTGCAAGGAGGACTGAGAACAGAGTATTTGCTCTGGGTCACTGTGTGTGATCTTATTATTATGGCATGGTGGAGAGTAGATATTGAGGAAGGCAAACCAGCAGTCTCTGCTATGGTGTGTCTCTCTGATCCTAGACGACTGTCAGGTAAGTATCTGATGAATTAAAACATGCTCATTACTTTAGTCCCTGCATTCTGAGTATCATTTAAAATTAAATGGTGACTTCTCACATTCCATTCCCTCCCCAATCCCTGGGTAGTAAGGAACTTTGTCATGGTGTCACTCACTTGTTATTTCAACAGCCAAGTTCTCTTGAAGTTCCCCAGCTGGAAAGATTCTCATCACTGCAAGGAGCCTTGCCTGCTGCTCTTGAACAACTTAGCTATCAGTGGAGACTAGGAAACAGGAAGCGTGAATAAGAGGGAATAGCAAAGTTAGTGGAAGCAACAAGAAAAATCACAGGGAGGCCACGGTTCATTGGAAAGAGTGAATCGTTCATCTCCTGAGCTTCTTCTCTAAGGGAAAAGCTTCAATCACCTCGGGGTTTTAATTATAGCAAATCCTAGGACTGAGGAATATTTGATCCATGGAGAAGTTGAACCAGTACTTTACCACCAGGGCATCTAGAAAATTAACAAGTGGAAGAGGAAACACAGCATCTTTGCGGACCTATAGGCATCTGCTACCTGCAGGATTCCCAGGTGGCACTTTGGCCACTTGATGCAAAGAGCTGACTCATTGGAAAAGACCCTGATGTTGGGAAAGACTGAGGCCAGGAGAAGGGGGTGACAGAGGATGAGATGGTTGGATGGCAGCACCGACTCAATGGACATGAGTTTCAGCAAGCTCCAGGAGATGGTGAAGGACAAGTAAGTCTGGCGTGCTTCAGTCCATGGGGTCGCAAAGAGTCGGACACTACTGAGCGACTGAACACCAACCACAGGTGGTCCAGTGGTAAAGAATCCGCCTGCCAATCTGCCTGCCTTCAGGGGGCACAGGTTTGATCTCTGGGTCGAGAAGACTCCCTGGAGGAGCAAATGGCTACCCACTCCAGTATTCTTGCCTGGGAAATCCCATGGACAGAGGAGCCTGGCAGGCTATAGTCTATGAGGTCACAAAGAGTCAGACACGACTGAACCACTGAGCAAACACCTGCCTATAACTTGAGAAGTTGCTAGTTATCACCAGAAATTTCTGGATCAGATGACCTCACCCCAAGCCAGATGATCTGACTATCTGATAAACCCTGCTGCTGCTAAGTCACTTTAGTCATGTCCAGCTCTTTGTGACCTCATGGGCTGTAGCCTACCAGGCTCCTCTGTCCATGGGGATTCTCCAGGCAAGAATACTGGGGTGGATTGCCATTCCCTTTTCCAGAAGATCTTCCTGATCCAGGGATTGAACCTGTGTCTCTTAGGTCTCCTGCATTGGCAGGTAGGTTCTTTACCACTAGCCCCACCTTAAACCCTAAGGGACCAGAAATAAATCCGAGCCTAGAGCTGAGTGTGTCAACCTGTGAGCATGACTGGCATCTGGAGTTGGAATGATTCTCTGTGGTGGGGGCTGTCCTGTGTGCTGCGGGGTGTTCAGCAGCATCCCTAGACTCTGCCCCCTCAATGCCAGTAATACACTCACCTAGCTGTGGCAACTGAAATGCCTCCAGTCACTGACAAATGTCCCCTGGGTGCAAGAGACTGCAGTTAAGAACTACTGGTCTTGATCTTTTAGAATTTTGTTAACAGAAACTCAAAGCTGGTAACTATGGATTCAGGTTTTATTCAGAGGCCACTAAATTCTTTCAGTTAAATATTTTCACTCCCTCGCTCTTTCATTCAAGGTCACTCATTCAGCACCATTGGGACTCAGGAGTGGCCAAAGCAGGGAAGCTTATTCCCCTGGCATTCAGCACACACTGGGGCCTCGATAAGCCCTGTATAGGATTGTCACGTCACTCCCACAGCTGCCCCCCAAAGCCCTTACTATTTTCATCTTCATTTCATAGATAAAATAACTGAGGTTCAGCAAGGTCAAGTCGCTTGCCTAAGGACACACAGCTAGGAAACGTCTGGTTGCAGGAATTTGGACCCACACGATCTGAACCCAGAACCTGCACTTTTTACCATTAATTTAATATCAACGACATGCCAAGCATTGTGCTTGCTGCTTAACCCTATCTCCAACCACTTGAGAGTGAGGGGTTCGGGGTCCCATTTCATGGTAAAGAATCGTGGCACCCTGGGTGCCACTCTGAGTGACGCAGGCTGCCGTGAGAATCGGAGCCTCTTTATGGAAAGAAGTCCTTGAAAACTGGATGCAGCAAAGCAGCTCTGCTCAAACCAGTTTGGAGCTGGCATTTAGGTCATTTCAGGATTCTGATTTTCAACAATTTGGCTGCATTGTCAGAGTTCTCAGACAACCTGAGGTGGGATTAATCTCATACAGAAAATAAATGGAGGAAAATACTCCCATTTACCCCAGTAACATCAGCAGCAAACATAAAATACATAGTGAAAATTTTAAGATATATGAAGAAAATGTCAATTTTATTAAGAAATATTAAGAGAGATGATGAAACATATTCTTTTAGATGGGAAATCTCAACATAATGAAGATGTCAGATGTCCTTAAACTCTACTATAAATTTATCTATTATAAAAAGTCCTTCTCGAGGCAAACATTACATAGTATTACAATGTTTTGTCTTCTGGAAAACCTCCTGGAAATGTATTTTCTCCCTTTAGGAATATGACTGAATGCATAGCACTTGGCATTTCACTTGGTGTTACCCGGCAAAACACACCACTGAACACGAAAAGGAAGAAAGCTAATGAAAGTGGATGCTCATGGAAGCACCAGGGAAGCAGAGGTTAAGAGCTAACATTCTGCAGATGCTTGCCCGTGACAACATCTCAAGTTCAGGACAGGAAAGCGAGACTGGCACTCAGCCTTCACATTTGCTCTCAGACATCACGTGCTCACATGGAACACACCCACTTGGACATGCAGTCAAGCCTGTCACATTATAGCCATTACCTGAATGCTCCCCATCAGGCAAATCTCAATTCTCAGAAAAGTGTGGGCACGTCTGACAAAACCTAGCCTATTCATCACTGACCAGGAACCCAGTCTTTTTTTTTTTTTTTCTTTGAAAGGAATGTTTTCCATAAAAGCCTTGGCTTTTTCAAAAAAGCCATTTGCAGCAAAGGAAACATTCATGTTACCATGGTTTAGATCATATCGGAGAGCTATTTTTCTCCCTCTGCTTCAGGGAGAAAGGTTCCAGTGGCAAAACAGACAACTCAGCTGTCCTTGGAGCATGCAAGCACTTCTTCCCCATTCCACCTTCTCTGAGATCGGCATCTATTTTTGCCAACCAATGTTCCTTTAAATTATGAGTTTAGCAAAACAAGAAAGCCTTCATGGTCAACCTTGTGGGACTCTGAAGGATTCTACAAGTTGTGACTTTTACATCTTACTCAATAAAACTTACAGTACTCCTGCCTGGAAAATCCCATGGACGGAGGAGCCTGGAAGGCTGCAGTCCATGGGGTCACTGAGAGTCGGACATGACTGAGCAACTTCACTTTCACGCATTGGAGAAGCAAATGGCAACCCACTCCAATGTTCTTGCCTGGAGAATCTCAGGGACGGGGGAGCCTGGTGGGCTGCCATCTATGGGGTCACACAGAGTCGGACAAGACTGAAGTGACTTAGCAGCAGCAGCAGCAATAAAACATCCATGGCTGTGCCTACCAATTACAAAATTCTGTTCTCAGAGTTCAGTTCATTTCAGTCGCTCAGTCGTGTCCAACTCTTTGTGACCCCATGGACTTGCAGCACACCAGGCTTCCCTGTCCATCACCAGCTCCCGGAGTTTGCTCAAACTCATGTCCATTGAGTCAGTGATGCCATCCAATCATCTCATTCTCTGTTGTCCCCTTCTCCTCCCACCTTCAATCTTTCCCAGCACCAGGGTCTGGGTTTTTTTCAGAGTAAAACCAACCAAAGTCACAGAGGAACCAGGTCAAATGGTCAAAATTAATTCCTCTAACCCAGATGACCATTGTATCTACTACTGCAGGCAGGAATCCCTCAGAAGAAATGGAGTAGCCATCATGGTCAACAAAAGAGTCCGAAATGCAGTACTTGGATGCAATCTCAAAAACGACAGAATGATCTCTGTTCGTTTCCAAGGCAAACCATTCAAGTCTATGCCCCAACCAGTAACACTGAAGAAGTTGAAGTTGAACGGTTCTATGAAGACCTACAAGACCTTTTAGAACTAACACCCAAAAAAGATGTCCTTTTCATTATAGGGGACTGGAATGCAAAAGTAGGAAGTCAAGCAACACCTGGAGTAACAGGCAAATTTGGCCTTGAAATGCAGAATGAAGCAGGGCAAAGACTAATAGAGTTTTGCCAAGAAAATGCACTGGTCATAGCAAACACCCTCTTCCAACAACACAAGAGAAGACTCTACACATGGACATCACCAGATAGTCAACACCTAAATCAGATTGATTATATTCTTTGCAGCCAAAGATGGAGAAGCTCTATACAGTCAGCAAAAACAAGACCCAGAACTGACTGTGGCTCAGATCATGAACTCCTTATTACCAAATTCAAACTTAAATTGAAGAAAGTAGGGAAAACCACTAGACCATTCAGGTATGACCTAAATCAAATCCCTTATGATTATACAGTGGAAGTGAGGAATAGATTTAAGGGCCTAGAGCCAATAGATAGAGTGCCTGATGAACTATGGAATGAGCTTCGTGACATTGTACAGGAGACAGGGATCAAGACCATCCCCATGGAAAAGAAATGCAAAAAAGCAAAATTGCTGTCTGGGGAAGGCTTACAAATAGCTGTGAAAAGAAGAGAAGCGAAAAGCAAAGGAGAAAAGGAAAGATATAAGCATCTGAATGCAGAGTTCCAAAGAATGGCAAGAAGAGATAAGAAAGCCTTCTTCAGCGATCAATGCAAAGAAATAGAGAAAAAGAACAGAATGGGAAAGACTAGAGATCTCTTCAAGAAAATTAGAGATACCAAGGGAACATTTCATGCAAACATGGGCTTGATAAAGGACAGAAATGGTATGGACCTAACAGAAGCAGAAGATATTAAGAAGAGGTGGCAAGAATACACAGAAGAACTGTACAAAAGAGATCTTCATGACCCAGATAACCACAATGGTGTGATCACTCATCTAGAGCCAGACATCCTGGAATGTGAAGTCAAGTGGGCCTTAGAAAGCATCACTAGGAACAAAGCTAGTGGAGGTGATGGAATTCCAGTTGAGCTATTTCAAATCCTGAAAGATGATGCTCTGAAAGTGCTGCACTCAGTATGCCAGCAAATTTGGAAAACTCAGCAGTGGCCACAGGACTGGAAAAGGTCAGTTTTCATTCCAATCCCAAAGAAAGGCAATGCCAAAGGATGCTCAAACTACCACACAATTGCACTCATCTCACATGCCAGTAAAGTAATGCTCAAAATTCTCCAAGCCAGGCTTCAGCAATACATGAACCATGAACTTCCTGATGTTCAAGTTGGTTTTAGAAAAGGCAGAGGAACCAGAGATCAAATTGCCAACATCCGCTGGATCATGGAAAAAGCAAGAAAGTTCCAGAAAAACATCTATTTCTGCTTTATTGACTATGCCAAAGCCTTTGACTGTGTGGATCACAATAAACTGTGGAAAATTCTTCAAGAGATGGGAATACCAGACCACCTGACCTGCCTCTTGAGAAACCTATATGCAGGTCAGGAAGCAACACTTAGAACTGGACATGGAACAACAGACTGGTTCCAAATAGGAAAAGGAGTATGTCAAGGCTGTATATTGTCACCCTGCTTATTTAATGTATATGCAGATTACATCATGAGAAACGCTGGACTGGAAGAAACACAAGCTAGAATCAAAATTGCTGGGAGAAATATCAATAACCTCAGATATGCATATGACACCACCCTTATGGCAGAAAGTGAAGAGGAGCTAAAAAGCCTCTTAATGAAAGTGAAAGAGGAGAGTGAAAAAGTTGGCTTAAAGCTCAACATTCAGAAAACGAAGATCATGGCATCCGGTCCCATCACTTCATGGGAAATAGATGGGGAAACAGTGGAAACAGTGTCAGACTTTATTTTTGGGGGCTCCAAAATCACTGCAGATGGTGACTGCAGCCATGAAATTAAAAGACACTTACTCCTTGGAAGGAAAGTTATGACCAACCTAGATAGCATATTCAAAAGCAGAGATATTACTTTGCCGACTAAGGTCCATCTAGTCAAGGCTGTGGTTTTTCCAGTAGTCATGTATGGATGTGAGAGTTGGACTGTGAAGAAGGCTGAGCACTGAAGAATTGATGCTTTTGAACTGTGGTGTTGGAGAAGACTCTTGAGAGTCCCTTGGACTGCAAGGAGATCCAACCAGTCCATTCTGAAGGAGATCAACCTGGGGATTTCTTTGGAAGGAATGATGCTAAAGCTGAAACTCCAGTACTTTGGCCACCTCATGCAAAGAGTTGACTCATTGGAAAAGACTCTGATGCTGGGAGGGACTGGGGGCAGGAGGAGAAGGGGACGACAGAGGATGAGATGGTTGGATGGCATCACGGACTCGATGGACGTGAGTCTGAGTGAACTCCAGGAGTTGGTGCTGGACAGGGAGGCCTGGCGTGCTGTGATTCATGGGGTTGCAGAGAGTCGGACACGACTGAGTGACTGAACTGAACTGAACTGAACTGAACCTGGTCTCAGGGGTTTTCCAGGTGGTGCAGCAGTAAAGAATCTGCCTGCCAATGCAGGAGACACTTGTTCAATCCCTGGGTTGGAAAGATCCCCTGGAGTAGGAAATGGCAACTCATTCCAGTATTCTTGTCTGAAAAATTCCATGGACAGAGGAACCTGGTGTGACTCTGTCCATGGGGTCACAGAATCGGACATAGCTGAGCACAGCACAGCAAGCTGGTCTCAACTACTACTTCTTTACAGTACTTGCCACCCTCTGTTTTATTTATTATATGTTCCCACACACACCCCTTTCGGGCTCCTCAAGGCAGAGCACACAAGGATTATTGACAAGAAGAGTGTCCCAACCAGGGTGATATTTTAAAAAAGGCTATTGTTGGGGACTTCCTGGTTGCCCACTGGTTAAGGCCCTCCCAACACAGGGGGCCTGGGTTCAATCCCTGGTCAGGGAACTAAGATCCCACATGCCACGCAGAGTGGCCAAATACTTTTTTTTAAAGTATTGTTATTGTGTTGGAGTCACAGAACAAGCACATTTGACACATGCAAACACAACTCCACGTGTGCTGGAATGTTCTACAGAGAGAAAGAGAAATCATCTAATTAGTGAGGGAGATTCTAGCCTCCGCAGCTGTCAGTCAGTATAAGCCAGGAGCCTGTGACTTGAAGAACATGAATCTTCTCTTCCTTCTATTGGTTTCTGTCATCTCCTAGCGGGAGCATCTCTCTGGGGTTTGGGAGGAGGGATCTGCTGCCCCGTAATTTTCTCTTCATGTCTGGTTTTAGAACGTGAATGCTGCTTAAGCAGACCTGACTGAGCAGATGGATCACAGTGGGCTCTCAGGCAGGTGCACCGTGTAGATGCTGCAGACGGGACTGTGATGGATGAGCTGGCACGCTGCCCAGGCTCCCTCCAGGACCAAGAGTGCCTTCCTCAGCTACGGGGAGAGCTCTGGCCAAAAGCAAGCAGCTGAGTCCTTCTCTGAGGCTCGCTGGCCTTCAGCTGAAGATGGATGTCTGCATGAGGCTTCACGGGGGCCACGGACACCCATACAGATGACCTCTGGAGGATGGGGTACAAAGCAGCCCCACGCCTCAGGTCAACCCAGCTCTGCCGGCCCTTCCAGCTCCGGGGCTGCTGCAGGACTGACCAAGGACCAAACTACAGTGGAGGTTCAACTCCCACCTCTGCCCTACCCTGCTTCCCCCTCCCCCACACATTCAAGCACTCTTCAGAAAGTTCCAGCCCATCCACCCTCCATCCTGCAGAACCCAGCCTGCCACCGAGTTCTGTAGGAAAGCCCAGTTCTAGAGAATAGGAGAGAACGGGCTATTCTTCCCTCCCTGCAACCCTGCAGAATGGGGAAGAAGCTGATGAAGGAATTCAGAGTACACCATGGAGTGGAATTCACTCAGGGCTGGACATCATTCTCAGCCAAGATCTTCATTCAAGTGGGAGAGAAGCACCGCGCAGTCTGGGAGGGTCCGTGTGGGAGCTGGACCCTGTGAACTCGTGGACCGATGACCTGACACCTCCAGAGTCTTTCCCCTCCTTCCCACCTTTGCTCAGGTGCCTCCCTACTATATCCACTGATACCTGAAGCTCTGACTCTCAGCGTAAGCCTGGCCTCCAGGGGGAGACTGTACAGTCTCTGGAGGATTCTGACCTGGTACAGGGGAGGAAGTCCACCCCCTACCCCCAGAGAGTTATCTTTCAGAGTCTCTGGGCACAAGGGCCTGGCACCTGTCCCCACCGGAGCAGCAAGGAGTTACTGCAGCGGGTGATCTGTCACTCCATCCTGACTTCTGACTGAGAGAAATGCAGGGATGAGGTCAGAGATGCCAGGTGTCTGCCTGAAGCACCAGCCTCCTGCAGAAGGAAGGGAAAGGGAGTGTGTGGGTGACGGACACTGTTCGAGGCAGCATACTCGTGTCAGAAGAGAGGTGAGATTCTGCTTTACTCTGCGTGTCACTGAGGACTCCAGCTGCCTTCTCCTAGCTTCTGCCAACAGGGACTAGATGGCTGCTTGCAAAGGACAGTCCCAATTCTGCGGGAGCCTCACAAGCAAACGGGGCTGCTCTGATGGACCGTGGGGAGGCGCCTGGGACCAGGATGCAGAGCAGAAAGCGTGTCCTAACCCAAGAGGTGTGCTGGGCGCCACACCTGACGGGCTGCTGAGAAAAGAACCCTGGGGTCCAGTCCAGCCCTTGCCCAGGAACGGGACAGCCCCTCTCAATCTCTTCTGTCAAATGCAATTGCTACAACAGTACGGCCTCATAGGGGCATCAGGAAGTGGGGCCCCAGCTAAGATGAGACAAGAACCTGAGAATGAGCACCTCCTTAAATTCCACACCTTCAGCACCTTTCTGGATGCACCCTAGTCCCTGCCAGGGTGTAAAGACTAAAGGAAGAAATGCAGGAAGAAGAAGTTCTCTGCTCTAGGGCCAGGTGCATCCCAACCCCAAGCATCCCTCGCCATCCGCTGTAGCCTCAGGGGAGGTTCTGAGCCCTCCCTGCCCACTCTCCTTACCTATAAAGTGGAGGCAAAAATGAATTAATTTCTGCAACGTGTTCACTGCAGTGCCTGACACAGGTTAGTTCTGGTTTTTTGTTTTTTTTTTTTTGGAAGTATTAGTTAATTTACAAAGCAGCAGGCTGCTTTCCTAATGAGAGGCTCTGGGGCAGAAACCCCTCCCAGGGACGTACAGATTGTTGGCAGAATTCAGTTCCGAGCAGTTGTAGGGTAGAGGTCCCAGTTTCCTGGGGGCTGTCAGCGGGGAGCTGTTCTCAGCTTCTGGAGGACACCCATGTTCCTTGAACTTGAACTTCAAGTGAACAAATGAACTTGTTTGTCTTCTAACCAGAAATTGCAAATGGAGCTTTCCTTATCTCTTCACGCCTGCTTTCTCTTCCAACAGCATCTTTATCACAGCAGTAGGAAAACCTTGTCTATTCTTAAGAACTTGTGTAATTAGATTAGGCTCACCCTGATGAGCTAGGATAATCTCCCATCTCAGGGTTTATAACATTAAGCATACCAGCATGGTCCCCTTTGGCCAAGTAAAGTAACATTCACAGGTTCCTGGGATGGGAACATGGACATCTTTGGGAGTGGGGGTGTTATTTTGCCGACCACACACAGAGAAAACTGTATTTAGTGTATTAGCAGTTGTTGTTTAGTCACTAAGTTGTGTCTGACTCTTTGCAACCCCATGGACTGTAGCCCACCATCCTTCTATGCCCATGGGATTTCCCGGGTAAGAATACTGGAG
Organism: Budorcas taxicolor; assembly: GCF_023091745.1. Classification (NCBI taxonomy): domain Eukaryota; kingdom Metazoa; phylum Chordata; class Mammalia; order Artiodactyla; family Bovidae; genus Budorcas; species Budorcas taxicolor. Next base: position 59,435,751 of record NC_068922.1, on the reverse strand, counting down.
TGGGTTACCATTTCCTTGTCCCGGAGTTCTTCCGGGCCCAGGGATCAAATCTTAGTCTCTTGCTTGGCAAGCAAATTCTTTACCACTGAGCCACCTGGGAAGCCCCATATCAGCAGTTATCTAGGTCTAAAAGATGGTAAGTAAAGCTACGTATGTAGCTATTATTATGTGCATTAAACGTCTATGATATTGTAACTCAACTGATCGATGCTGCATGTAGCAGTGAACCAATCAAACAGGGTCCCTGCTTTCACAGAGTTTACAGTCTGGTAATAGTGATTCCCAAAATGTGACCCTCAGACAGATAGTCAGCATCACCTGGGGACCTGATGGAGACAAACTCTCAGATCCCATTCCACACCTACTGAGTCAGAAACAGAGTAGGGCAGGGCTTGGGGGGATTTGTGTCTTAAAGCCTCCCAGGTGAGTTTGACACATACTAAAGTCTGTGAATCACTGGTCCAGTATGTCTCTGTCTCAGCACTGGCAAACATTTCTAGTCTGCAAGGCTTACTGTCCGGCAATGTTAGCCAATCGATACTCTATGTGGAGAAAATTAGTTCCTGCTCAGCTGGTAAAGAATCCACCTGCAATGCAGGAGACCCCAGTTTGAGTCCTCGGTTGGGAAGATCCCCTGGAGAAGGTATAGGCTACCCACTCCAATATTCCTGGGCTCCCCCGGTGGCTCAGATGGTAAAGAATCCACCTGAAATGCAGGAGACCTAGGTTCAATCCCTGGGTTGAGAAGATCCCTTGGCGGAGAGCATGGCAACCCCACTGCAATATTCTTGCCTGGAGAATTCCCATGAACAGAGGAGCCTAGTGGGCTACAGTCCATGGGGTCACAAAGAGTCGGACACAACTGAGTGACTGAGCACACACACAGGCTCTAGAGGCGAGGTCTGTGTTCAAGACAAAGATATCTTACCAGACTTTCAGAAGCCTCCGTGCCTCCCCCCCGACCTTCCTACTTTCTTTTTTTCTGATTTCTAATTCATCACAGAACCTCTGGATAGTAATTTGCTGTCTCAGGAATCCCATAAAGACAGGGTTTTCTACACACAAATGCTCAAGTATTCTGCTCTCTAAAGAAGAGGAATCATTATAAATGAATACATTAATCTTGAGTTAGAATGAGTCAGTCACCAAAGAAGTGAGCATCTATGGGTACGCTAAAGATGTTCACCAGAGGACTTGAAATACTGATTAATAAACATGAGTTAGATGGGCTAATGCCTCCAAACACATCCACATTCTAATCCCAGACCTTGTGAATATATTACTTTACATGGCCAAAGGGACTTTGCAGGTGAGATTAAGATGGGTTATGGGGCTTCCTTGGAGGGTCAGACGATAAAGAATCTGCCTGCAATTTGAGAGACCCAGGTTTGATCCCTGGGTAGGGAAGATCCCCTGGAGAAGAAAATGGCAACCCACTCCAATATTCTTGCCTGGAGAATCCCATGGACTGAGGAGCCAGGCGGGCTACAGTCTACCGGGTCACAAAGAGTTGGACATGACTGAGAGACTAGCACTGTTACTTGTAAGTTATGGGTCACAGATGTAAAAAAAACAAATTTATGATTACACGGAAATCAACCTTGAATATTGATGGGAAGGACTGATGCTGGAGCAGAAGTTCCAATACTTTGGCCAGCCTGATACAAAGAGCTGACTCACTGAAAAACACTCTGATGCTGGGAAACATTGAAAGCCAAAGTAGAAGGGGTCAACAGAGGATGAGATTGTTGGATAGCATCACCAACTCAGTGGACATGAATCTGAGCCAATTCTGGGAAAGAGTGAAGGACAGGCGAGCCTGGCATGCTGCAGTCCATGGGGTCACAAAGAGTGGGATACAGCTTAGCAACTGAACAAGTGGTTACCAACGGGGAAAGGCAGGGAGGGATAAACTGGAAAATTGGGACTGACATATACACACTACTATATATAAAATAGATAACTAACAAGGACATACTGTATAGCACAAGAAACTCTACTCGGTACTCTGTAATGACCTATCTAGGGAAATAATCTAAAAAAAAAAGAATAGATATATGTATTTGGATAACTGATTCTCTCTGCTGTACAGCAGAAACTAATAGTTGATTGTAAATCAACTATACTCCAATAATTTTTTAAAAAATAAAAAATTTTTAATAAAAAATTTTTTAAAGGTGATGGGTCTAGAGATGGGAGTTGATCCTAGATTATCCTAGTGGGCCTACAAGAGTCCTTGTAGGGGGGCCGTAACAAAGTCAGAGTTGCAAAAGGAGATGTGATAACAGAGGCCAGCGTCCGAGGGAGATGGAAAAATACGGCACGACCGACTGGCTTTGACACGGAAGGATGAGGCCATGAGCCAGGATGTACAGGTGGCCTCTAGAGGCTGAGACATGCAAGGAAACAGGTTCTCTCCTGTCGCCTCCAGAAAGAATGGAGCCCTGCCAACCAACCCCTTTAGGATTTCCGCCCTCCAGAACTGTGAGAGAACACATTTTCTGATAGTTTTGGCTGCTAAGTTTGTGGTGATTAGTGAGAGCAGCTAAAGGACACTAATACAGGTGTGACACAAAGATGCCAGAGGCAGAGCAGGCAGGCTCCCACTCCCTCATCAGCACAGGCGCCACGTTGCTGCTGTTGAGTCCATAAGCTGTGCCTGACTCTTTTGCAAACCCCATGGACTGTAGCCTACCAGGCTCCTCTAACCATGGGATTTCCCAGGCAAGAATACCGGCGTGGGTTGCCATTTCCTTCTGCAGGGCATCTTCCCGACACAGGGATTGAACCTGGGTCTCCTGCACTGGCAGGCGCCACACGATGAAGCCTTGGAATTCTTCCAGATAGCCAGTATTTATTGACCTGAACTAGAACGCAAGAGTGAGTCAAATTCTTGGTTATAAATAACAGAACCCTCTCTGGCTAATTTAAACGAAAAGGAATTTACTAAATGATGTTGGGTAGCTCACAACCTCTCTAGGGAGGTCAGAACGTTGAGCTCAGAGGCCACACAACAGGAATGATGCCCGAGTTAGCCTTCTGGGCAGCCCCTCGTGTGACTGTCCTTGGTCACACACCGAGTCCAGGAGCTGGGGCATCGCTGCTGCCTTTGAAAGTAGCATGCTCCTCTCCCACATGAACTCCATGGCTGGCTCTCCTTGCACTACTTCTCTGTCAACACCTGCAAATGGCTAGATATCTTTCCTCGATACTCCAAGTATAGTCCATGGACCAGCAGCATCAGCACTCCCAGATCTATAGAACCAGAATCTGGATTTTGTTGGGATATTTGGGTGATTCAGACGCACAGCAAAAGGCTAAGAAGCTCCGGTCTGAGATCATCCAGGCCTGGTGTGAGATAATTCAGTGGTACAGTCCTCAGACCTGTAGCATCATCAGGGTAATGCCTCCCCGCCAAGAAACACAACACTCAGAACATAGGACTCTGGTGCTATAACAGGCAAGGAAACAAGAGGTGAGGAGAGTTTAGGGCACTCAATTCTACGATTGAAGAAAAGAATACAACTATAAAGTGCTAAGATTGATTTTTTTTTCAAGCAAGAAATACAGAGAGATTTTTTTGTATACCATGGAGGGTTTTGTATTCATCATATCTGGTAACCAGAAAAACTGGGAACAACATGGATCATTTATCTTCTAGACTCAGACTGCTTTTTATCATTAATTTGACTCGGTTGCTACAACTGTCAATCAACCACAGGAAAATGGACTTGGAGAAGCAAAATTTAACCCTAAGTTTCCAAAAGAGGTTCCAGCAGAGAGCAAAGAAAGAAAGTTCTTTTTAAAAAGCATGCACAAGGAAGTACCTTGACCTGTTCCTTGCGTTGAAGTGCTCAGAAAACAAAATAACTCACTCTCTATTTATAAGATCTTGAAATTCAAGAGAGCAGGAGCAGAGATTTGTTGTTTTGAATGTTCTTATAACTTTTATACTGAATTTTAATACAGAAGAATTTACATGTGTTGTTTTTTTTTTGTTTTTGTTTGTCTAGTTGATGTACAATATTATATTAGTTTCAAGTGTAGAGCAGAGTGATTTAGTTATATATTTTTTCAGATTATTTTCCATTATACAAGATATTGAATATCATCCATGTACTACATAGTAAATCCTGTTGCTCGTCCATTTTAGGTATAGTAAACATAGTAGTCTGTATCTATACAAACATAGTAGTTTGTATCCGTTAATCCCATACTCCTGATTTATCCCTCCCTGCTCCATTTCCTCTTTGGTAACCATAAGTTTGTTTTCTATGTCCATGAGTCCATCTCTGTTTTGTATGTAGAGTCATTTGTATTATCTTTTAGATTCCACATTTAAGTGGCATCATATGATATTTGTCTCTCTCTGACTGACTTCACTTAGTGTGATCATCTCTAGATCCCTCCAGGTTCCTACAAATGACAGTATTTCATTCCTTTTGATGGCTGAGTAATATTCTGTTGCACTGCATCTTCTTAAGCCAGTTGTCTGTGTGGGGGCTCTTGGGATGTTTCCATGTCTTGGCTATTGTAAATGGTGCTGCTATGGACACTGGGGTGCATGTATATTTCCGAATTAGAGCTTCATCTTTTCTGGATATATGCCCAGGCAGGAGTGGGATTACTGGATCATACGGTAACTCTATTTCTAGTTTTTTAAGGATCCTCCATTTTCCATAGTGGCAGGCCCAACTTACATTTCCACTTACAGCTGTTGGTTTTGCTTGTTTTTAATTTGAAAAATTGGAAAATGGAGACTTTGTGATCCAGAAGATAAACGCAGCCTCAATAAGCATATTTTGTACCGTCACATAGGGACAGAAAGTATATTAGTAATTGTCAGAGGCTGAGGGAAGTAGCAAACAAGGAGTGACTGCTAATGGAGACCAAGTTATGAAACTGTCCTGGAATTAGACAGTGGTGATGGCTGCGCAACCTCATGACGATGAAAAAAAATACCCCACTGAAACACATACTTCAAAATCATGAATTTTCTGGAATATATGTCTCAATTAAAAAAAGGTAAAGTGAGATTTCACAGGCATAAAAATATTAGGAATCTAGAGTCTGAGTAAAAATAAATCTTAGGGTGTTTTGCCTGACATCCCAATAGCCGGGACCCTGAACTTCCACCGCAGTGGGTGTGAGTTCAATCCTTGATCAGGAAACTAAGATCCCTTATGCTGTGCAGTGTGGCCAAAAACAAAATAAACTTAAATAAGTAAATCTTATTAAATAAAACTTTTTCAAGGCATAGGATTAAAATATTTGGACACTCAGACAGAAAAAGGCAACTATTGTGTGATATCACTTACATGTGGAATCTAAAAAAGGGTACAAATGAACTTCTTTACAAAACAAAGGCAGAGTCACTGATGTCAAAAACAAAGTACAGTGCCAGTTTAAAAGGAGCTGTGTCTGGGCTGCTCCCCCAGGAAAGCAGAGAGTAGAGCTTAAAGAAGACCACATCAACACTCATCGGGGATGACGGGATGAGGGTACCTCTGAGGATACAGATCTGAAGTGCCAGGCCCCGCCTGCCCACTCTCAGGGATGCATAAACAGAGAATGATGTCGGTGCTCAGCCCAAAGCAGGGGAAAGACCTCACAGTCTGAGCTTTACAGGTAAGACAAGTGCCCCCGAAACCACAGACCAGAACACTATAAACACACCTCTGGCTGTGACCCAGAGGGTGAGGAAGAGAAACCCCCATGAGAATTAGGATTTTCTTTTCCCCAATCTGGAACATGAGAGGTTTAGCATCAGAAATGAAGTCACTTTGTTCAAAATGAATACAAGTGTTTTTCATGCCCCTCACTCAGTTCACAGACTGGAATCCACGCTCAGATGCATTTTTTTTTATTTTAGTAGAAATTGAAAATGAGAAGACTATGCACAAATATTAGAAGTGTCATTCTCCCAGCACTCTCAGCTGAATATGGTATCTTTTACATCCTTGTCAATCTGAAGTTTGATTTGCATTTCCCAGACTCCACAGAAGGGTGAACATCTTTTCATAAATTTATCAGTCACTTGCATTTCCTCTTCAGCGAATTTCTATTCCTGTCTTTAGCCCCTTGTTCTAAGAGGTAAATCATCTCTTTCTTATTAATGTGTAAACATTCTTTGTATTGAAGAGATAGTAACCTTTGACTATGGCAAGTCTTTTCTTCCTGTTTGTCTTCTGACTTTGTTTATGGTGCCTTTTTTCACACTTAATTTATTGCCTATCCTTTTTTTTTTTTTTTTAAAGAAAACCTTTTTATTTTGTATCGGGGTACAGCTGGTTAACAATGTTGTGATAGTTTCAGGTAGACAGTAAAGGGACCCAGCCATACATATACATGTATCCATCCTCCCCCAAACTCCCCTCCCATCCAGGTTGCCACACAACACTGAGCAGAGTTCCCTTGCTATACAGTAGGTCCTTGTTGGTTATCCAGTTTAAATATAGCAGTGTGTAACATATGTAAGCAGAAGGCAATGGCAACCCACTCCAGTACTCTTGCCTGGAAAATTCATGGATGGAGGAGCCTGGTAGGCTGCAGTCCATGGGGTCGCTAAAAGTCGGACACGACTGAGCGACTTCACTTTCACTTTTCACTTTCATGCATTGGAGAAGAAAATGACAACCCACTCCAGTGTTCTTGCCTGAAGAATCCCAGGGACGGGGGAGCCTGGTGGGCTGCCATCTATGGGGTAGCACAGTCGGACACGACTGAAGTGACTTAGCAGCAGCAGCAGCAGCAGCAACATATGTAAAATGCCTATTTTTACTTGCAAATTTGCTGTATGACTCAGGGAACTCAAACTGGGGCTCTGTAACAACCTGGAGGAGTGGGAAAGGGGGGGAAGTGGGAGGGAGTTTCAAGAGGGAGGAGACATATGTACACCTGTAGCTAACTCATATTGATGTATAACAGAAATCAAGCCAATATTGAAAGCAACCATCAATTCATTAAAAATAAATAAATACAATAAAACAAATAAGTATAGCCATGTGCACATGTCCATCACAAACTCCCTATCCCTTTCCCCCTCTGGTTGCCTATATTTTCAATAAGACCTCTCTACCCCACAGTTTCATAAATATTCTAAGTTTTTATCTACTTTGTATGCACATTTCTTCTGTCTAATACACACCCAGTCACACTCACATCCATAGTTAGTGGATAGTTGGATAATCGGAACATCAGTGGACCAGTAATTGATGTGCAGGTATGCAGCAGGGGGACGGGGGTGGCAAGGGGACTCAGTGTGTCCAGAGTTTACATCATCCTCCTGTCCAACCTCACATCTGACATAAGCTAAGTATTAAAAATTGGGTGCTAAATTCTGCCTTTTATTGGGTTGGCCACAAAGTTCATTTGGGCTTTTTCCATTAGCTGGTACAGAAAACCTGAATGAACTTTTGGCCAACCAATACATTTTTCCAGCTCAGATGACATCTCTGTTCTCCCAGTTACTTAAGAAGGAAGCGCAGGTGTTCCCTGCACTGTTCCACATCCCATCACACTTAAATCTCCAGGACCCTATATCCTAAGGATCTCTGTCGACTCCTCCCTTTGCCCTGTGGCCACCTCCTTGCTTCAGGATGCCATCATCTCCCTGTGACTCTCTGCAGCCCTGGCCCCCCAGGCTCCTGACTCATCCCCTCCCACAGCAGTCTCCACCATGCAAAGGGGAATCTTTCTAAAATGCAAACCCCGCCTCCTCTTTCCCATAGCCCCCCCACTGCCCCACAGTCCAAAACTCCCACACTCAGCTGAGACTGTCCTTCAGGAGCCTGGCCCCTCTCGCCTTAAAATAAGAAGAAAAGCAGATTCATTTCTCAAATTGTGTCTCCCAGCTCTGCACTCTGGCCAGAGAAAACTAAAGTCCTTCGAAAAGCACCAAGCTCTCTTTTCTGTCAATCTCAACCTTGGCTCTGTTCTCCCCTCACCCCTTAAAAACTGAAAATGCACCTGCCCAGGTACTACCCCTGGGTGATTCTGTTTCAGAAGGTCAAATGCGATCCCCAGGAACACATTCTACAGATTCCCATAGCCACGTGTAGAACCACTGCTTTTAGCCTCCAGGCTGTAAGCATGTTATTCCCTCTGCCTGGAATCCTCTTCTCTCTCCATCAACCCCAGCTCTCACCTCACCACTGGGCATCACCTCTGTTCTTTGAAGTCAAAGCTTAGAAGCCCCTTCCTCCAGGAACTTCCCTTGATCAGCAGGTTAGGGGGCCCCCTCAGAGCTCCCCCAGCCCCTGGCATTCCCCAATTCAAGCATGCATCACACTGTAATAAAACTGCTGGATTTCTCATCTCCCACCCCAGACTCTGAGTCTGGGAGAAACAAGGATGGTGTGTCTGTCTTGCTCACCACTGAATTTCCTGCACGGGGCAGAAACCTAACACATGGAAGGTGCTTAATAAATGTTTGCCACCAAAAAAGAAAAAGAATGAACAAATAATACGTGGACGAAAGGATGGCTGTGGCCGTTTCCATGACAAAAACTGCTCAGCCCAGCCAGAGAACAGATGCGCGGTCTGACCTGCAGAGGGCAGTAGACTGCTTTTGAATCTCTGGGTCCGATTCCTGGGAGCCGGTTCTCCTGTCAGTCAGAGAGACGTCGGATGCTCAGTGGTCATTTCGCCGCTCTGAAGATTAAGTAGGAGTTGTTTGCCTCCAGCCAATGTATAAAAACTGAGTGTTTCCCCCGCCCTCCTTACAACAGGTACCACGTCCCCCGTCTTGCTATGAAAACTGCCGTAACTGTAGCAGCTAGTGGCTGGTTTTCTGTTCCCAGGTTGGGATGTGAGAGGGGGAAAGAAAGAGACAGAAGGAAGCCAAGAAGGGAGAGAGATAAGTTTCTCTAAAACTGATCGTCCTGGAGAAGCACAGGGAAGTTTTCTGTAGGAATCCAAGCCGACTTTTTCCTCTGTCTGTCATTCTCTCTCTCTCCCGACCTGTCTCTTTCTCTCCCTCTCTCCATCCTTTTATTCCGGGGAAAAACAAAATCTAACACTGGACAAGCTTGTACACTGGACAAGCATCTAAAACCAGGATCAGGGGGGAGATTTTTTTTCTTTCCTGAAAGCAGCAGCAACAGCAGCAGCCACAGCCTCAGGACCCTGCTGGAGCCCCCGCTCCGATCAGCCAGCTGTCTGTGAGCGATGAATGCTTCGTGCTGTCTGCACTCGGCTCAACCAATGCTGCCTAACAGCTCAGAGCACGTCGCTGCCCCTTCCTTCAGCAACCAGAGCAGCAGCCGCTTCTGTGAGCAAGTCTTCATCAAGCCCGAGGTCTTTCTGGCCCTGGGCATCATCAGCCTGCTGGAAAACATCCTGGTCATCCTGGCCGTGGTCAGGAACGGCAACCTGCACTCCCCCATGTACTTCTTCCTCTGCAGCCTGGCCGTGGCCGACATGCTGGTGAGCGTGTCCAATGCCCTGGAGACCATCATGATCGCCGTGGTCAACAGCGACTACCTGACGTTGGAGGACCAGTTCATCCAGCACATGGACAATGTCTTTGACTCCATGACCTGCATCTCCCTGGTGGCCTCCATCTGCAACCTCCTGGCCATTGCAGTCGACAGGTACGTCACCATCTTCTACGCGCTCCGCTACCACAGCATCATGACCGTGAGGAAGGCACTGGCCCTGATCGCCGCCATCTGGCTGGGCTGCGGCATCTGCGGTGTGGTGTTCATCGTCTACTCCGAGAGCAAGATGGTCATCGTGTGCCTGGTTACCATGTTCCTTGCCATGCTGCTGCTCATGGGCACCCTCTACGTGCACATGTTCCTCTTCGCCCGGCTGCACGTCAAGCGCATCGCCGCGCTGCCACCCGCTGACGGAGCGGCCCCGCAGCAGCACTCCTGCATGAAGGGGGCGGTCACCATCACCATCCTGCTGGGGGTCTTCGTCTTCTGCTGGGCCCCCTTCTTCCTCCACCTGGTCCTCATAATAACCTGCCCCACCAACCCCTACTGCGTCTGCTACACTGCCCACTTCAATACCTACCTGGTCCTGATCATGTGTAACTCCGTCATCGACCCGCTCATCTACGCCTTCCGGAGCCTGGAGCTGCGCAACACCTTCAAGGAGATCCTCTGCAGCTGCAACGGCATGAACTTGGGATAAGACGTGGGGCCGTGGCAAGGGTTCTCAGTCTGGTCACTTTCCACCCTCCAGCTGGCCCAGGTGTTTAGCAACAAGGCAGATTGCTACTTATAAGACAAACAAAAGAGTGTTACAGTCATGATCCTAGGTGTCTTTTTGTTTTTAAGCTTGCAGAGAGCCTTTGGTTGAAAGGGAAAAACGGTATCCAACAGGCTCTGTGAAAGGATGCCTACGTGGGTAAGTCACAAGCTCTGATTTCTCAAATAGTCCCTTGGGGGAATCCATGGAGGCTGCTCTGAGTGCTGTCTGCATTCATTTCCATGCACCCAGGGTCTTGGACCCCTGCCTGAGCCCTGCTTCCTACCCACTCCTTCATGCTTCAGCTCAGACAGACTCAAGGATTTGCCATAACAGTAAGGGTAGCTGGAATCTCCCCCAAGCAAACCTGTTACAGCTACTAACCCCTAGCTCGAATGGCTTTACTCTCATTTCATAAGAGACTAGACTCCTAGTCTATTACCCTATTTATGGTAAAAACAACTTCCTAAAAACAATGACCTCTTTGTGGAAGAAGTAATGCTATGCTGTTTGCCCCCCTTCTTGACTCCATCGCCACCCCCACCCCGAAAGAAATAGCATGGGAATGGAACCCACTTCTATTTTTGTTATTACTATTGTGTTATTCCATTTTGTACTATTACGGTTGTTTCTGTTGTTGTTGGGTTTGTTTGCATTCAACACAGGGCATCTTTCAAAACTCTAATGAAAGAGAGATAAAGTGCTTTGGAAAATCAGAACTTTCATACCCATGTACAAAGTATTTTGATGCCTTGCTATTTTAAGGTATATATTTCCCTATTTTAAAAAGGCGAATTTTTCCTATGGTTTCTTTTCTGTCTTTAAAATAAGAGAGGGAATTGTGGATGGGAGGGCATATGTCTCAAGAAATTGCTGGACTATAGTTTCAGGGAGTTAAACTCTGAGCTGCCTGTGACTTTCTTGAAAGCTGTTTTGCTCATAAGAACTGTGTCTCTGTCACGGGTTTTCTATGTGATGTGATGATGTATGACGGAGGATGGTTTCTGGTTCACCGTTCCTTTCGTTTGACATGGTGTTAAAGTTGGGTGACCCTGTTGTCAAGGTCTATACTGAATCAAGTAAAGAGATTCGCTCCTGTGAACACAGGGTGAGCCTTGCTGATGAGCTCTGTCCACAGGTGTGTGCTGCGAGCATCTGTGAGACCCCCTTCCTCCCCAGAGGACTTCAGACTGTACTTTCTGGTTGTCCCCACGTTCCCCTCTCCCACGAATTCTTACATTATGCTGTGTCTTTGGTATACAACTGTGTATTTTTCTTGTGCTGTAATATACTGAGGCTTTCTGTGCTTGATCTGTGCTAATGTGAACAATAGGATTTGTTTCTTGCTTTGGTTGTGATGTTTGGAAATAATAAAAAAAAAAAAAGGCTTTTGTGGCTGATAAACGTGTGTCATATTGAACCACACCACCCAGAAGCATCCCGCTGGCTTCTGCTCGTGGCCGTCTACTGCAGTTCTGAGACTATTTTGTCAATGGCATAAACATCCCCATTGACAGCGCTGCTGGCCTTTTCTAGGGCAATGCTTTTTAGCCAAACTACAAAACTCTCCCATTTAGTTTCCAAAAATATCAGGCTGAAATTCCTGGGCCAGTGTCTCTCTGCATTATTTTAATCAAGACACCAAATAATAGGTCTTGTCCACTGCCTCCCGGAAAATTGATGTGGAAAATGGGGAACCGAATTCTTTGAAAATAGTACTGACAGCTCTAGGGATTATGATGTCCTTTTTCTATGCAAACAAGATAAAAATAACGTACTTTGCCCTCTTTTATATTAGCTTTCACATTATTTCATTTATACTGTCAACAAGTCTCTGACATAGATGAGTCACTTTACAGATGAAGAACCTCTGTCCCAAACATGACTGCCCAAGAATGCCCAGCTACTTCGGGGTCTCTGTATATTTTGTGCCATGAGGCTGATGTCTTTTTGCACCAACACAATGCTGCCAACAGTTTTCCATAATCAAAACGGATCCAGCTGCCCTTTCTATGTACATTTTAGCCCAGAGCAGTGTTTCTGAACAGAAACATCTGCTGGAATCACCCAAGATCTTGCTCAAGCACTAAAGCTAATTCAACAGATTGGGAGTGAAGCCAAAGGTTCTGAGTTTCTTTTGTTTTAATCCTTTATTTTTTAATTTATTTTTAATTCGAGTATAATTGTTATACAATGTTGTGTTAGTTTCTGCTGTACAATGATGTGAATTGCCTATAAGTATACATACATCCTCTCTCTTGAGCTTCCCTCCCACCCCTCCCCCCAGCATCCCACCCCTCTAGGTCATCACAGAGCATCAAGCCGAGCACCCTGTGCTATACAGCAGCTTCTCAAAAGCTATTTGACACTTGGTAGTGAGAAGGAAATGGCTACCCACTCCAGTGTTTGCCTGGAGAATCCCAGGGATGGGGGAGCCTGGTGGGCTGCCGTCTATGGGGTCTCACAGAGTCAGACATGCCTGAAGTGACTTAGCAGCAGCAGTGTGTATATATGTCAATGTTACTCTCTCAGATGCTGAATTTCTGACTCTGACAAGCTCCCACAGGGTATGGCTGCCGGTCTGGGGACCACCTTTTAAATAGCAGGGACACAGAGCACTTTCGCATGAGCACAATGCTCAGTCAGATATACACATCACATGCAGTGCTGACCCCATGGCAGGAACTGTGCCAAGTTCCTTATGGGCACTTGATTCTTTGATCTCTGCGTAACCCCTTGAGGCAAACATGAGGCTCATCCTTATTTTACAGAGGAGCATCTGATACTCAGGGAAGTAAAGAAGTCTACAGAAACTCAGCTACAAGTGAAGAAGTGGAGATTCAAACTCAGGGTGTCCACCCACACCCCCAAGTCCAACCCAGACACCCTAGTGCCTCCCCTGGAAACAGCAGTGTTGAACGATGGCCTAATGACCCCAGAGGCTGCTGCTGCTAAGTCACTTCAGTCGTGTCCGACTCTGTGCGACCCCATAGATGGCAGCCCACCAGGCTCCCCCGTCCCTGGGATTCTCCAGGCAAGAACACTGGAGTGGGTTGCCATTTGCCTCTCCAATGCATGAAAGTGAAAAGCAGAGACATGTGCTACCATAGAGAGAGGCTTTAAGGACTATTTCTACAAACACAAGTCCAGACATTCATAACAGAGCCTCCATTGAGCTGTCATAAAAACCAAGAAGACAGGTCATCATTTTACTTGCTATGCTCTTCCAAAGTCTGTGGGTACCCGTGGGAGTGCATCCATTTCTGGGATGAATGACCCTGGATGTCAGGCTGTCACTCTCTCCTCCACAACCACTTCCCCAGATTTCGTACAGGAACCCACTGTGCATTTTAAGCAGTGGGACAGTCAGGTTCAAAATACGCTTAATGTTTGGAAATAAAAGCACATTCTATCGTCATTCATCTGTTGTGTTCAGTTTCACCCCCTATCGCCAAGGCAGAGTCACCAGGGGGTTTACTCCCAACACCCCTAGAAATCATCTCCTGTGGTCCTTATTTAAGTTGAACTTTTGAGCTTAATTATGATGCCTTTTTATAGGACTGGGGGCTACAACACACCCAAGCCTCCATGGATGAAAACATTTACCCACCCTCACCTCCACTACAATCCATTCTCCACACAGCAGCCAGTGCAATCATGTAAAGACCCAATCAGATAATATCACACTTCTGCTCAAAACTCTTCAGTGGCCTTGAATAAAATTCCACTTCCCTATCCTGCCCTACAAGGAGACCAGATCAGTCAATCCTAAAGGAAATCAACCCTGAATATTCTTTAGAAGGACTAGTACTGAAGCTGAAGCTCCAGTACTTTGGCCACTTCATGTGAAGAGCTGACTCACTGGAAAAGATTCTGATGGGAAAGATTGAGGGCAAGAGGAAAAGGGGGTGACAGAGGATGAGATGGCTGGAAGACCTCATCAACTCAACGAACATGAGTTTAAGCAAACTCCCAAGATAGTGAAGGTCAGGGAAGCTGGTGTGCTGCAGTCCTTGGGGTTGCAAAGAGTCAGACGCCACTGAACAACAACCAAGCCCTAAAAAGTCCTAACAACTGATTCCCTCCAGTAAGCCCCCAACCCTCCCCCAGGCCCGGCCCATACTCACCCCTCAGTTGGACTCAAACTCACTGTATTCATTCCAGCTTCAGGAACTTTGTACCTGTTGTTTTCTAACAAAATGCAGAATACCAGCAAACCCTTTAAATGAAGAACTCAACCTTTCTCACATAAAAACACTTATTTGAGAGCCAAATTCAGTAAATAACAATAATAGTAAAACTCATTACCTGGTATAATTATGTGCCAGACATTGGACTAAACACTTAGATATAGTAACTCATTGAATTCTCATGAAAACCCTAGAGATAATAAGCACACTTAAATGGAATCTTATTAACAGGATCATGGAAGAGGTTAATCATCCAGACCCGGGCTGCTCAGAATTTGGGGAGCAGAACTAGGACTCAGCCAGCCAGGCCCCTCAGTTCACATGTTGTCCACGGACCCACTGTGCAATGCAGCACATGGCCTGTGGCTATGCTCTCCAGGCTTGGATGGGCTTCAGCAGCTCTCAACCCCAGTAGAGAACTCTGTGTACTTTCTACCAGAAGTATTAATAATGAATACACAGAAAAATCCTTACACATTCTCCTTTTTGCCAGGTTTTCATCAGGCAACACAGAAAGCCTGTCTACCGCCAGAGGCGGCAGTTGAATGGAAGTGGGAAGCAGCTAAGGAGGTGAGTTGCTCAAGCCAAAGAAACACATTTTCCATGAAATACCTGAATAACTGGCTCATTTCCCTGAATGTTATAGAGCACTTGTCTCACCTTAATGATAGATACTGAGAAACAAAGAAGAAAGAAAGATTCTTTCCGCATTTCTAATTACAGAAGGAAAAGAGTCCTGCCCTGTGTTTGTTCCGTTCATGCCATTACACTGCTGGATTCTAAGAGGCTCGCACCTTCCAACTTGTCATCAGCGGGCTCGCAAGAGCAAGGTCACTGATGGTCCTTTAGGGTGAATGCCACAAGAAGTGCTTTGAAGGACTCTGTTTATCAGGAAAGAAAATGGTTTGCCCCTCTCTGAAAACACTGGGGGTGTCAATAGAGGAAACTCTGAGCTGAAATTCAGGAGAGCCTGGGACTTGGCATGGCTCTAGGCTGGTGTGGGCATGAACAACTCTCTCACTGAAGTCTCTAGACTTCAGTCACGCATCCTGCAGTTGGCAGAGCTGGATGTGATGGGAGGTTTTAAGCCTTTGCCCTTGTCCATGGTGGTCCCAGGTGACTGCTGCCTCGGGACTGTGGATCAGGTGACATGGACCCCATCAACACCAGCCACCAGGGAGGTGCCTGGCTCATGAGTCCTTCATGTCTTGGGCACAGTAGCCGTGTCTCTGACCCAAGACAGCCCCGGGAGACTCTCAGTCCTTGAACTACTGAGAAAGAGCAGTACTCCTTTCCGTGGACCACTGGGTACCAAGTTACCCCGGGTGGCAGGAGTGGTATCTGAGGATGAGGCCAACATCAGAGAAAGCAGGAGGCAGACTAAAGAGACAGAATGCCTGCTGTTCTCATTTGAGTGCCTGCCTCCAGCTATGCCTGAAGCTAGTCCTACGCCTGGACTTTCTCTTACCGAGCTACTGTCATTTGTGAGCAAATCATCCTGACGAATACAGAGGCCCATGGGAGTGGGGGCAAAGCAAGACGGGGAGGCAGGTGGTGGAAGGGGAGAAAAGAGAGGAAGAGACTGAGAAAAGGGAAGGGCTCCAAGCTCAGGGAGTCACGCTTTCCCAGGATCTGGTTCACATATTGGGTTTACATGTAAGATGTGATGTGCAAAAGAACTAGCTAGAAGTGAAAACAAAAACCACTAGAGGAGGTGATTCAAGGGAACTTGTGATCTGCCCTTCTGTTCCACTGAGGATAAGGCAAGCAGAACGCCACAGAAACGCTTCTAATTAAGGTATAAAAAGGAAGTAGAAAACTAGACAACAACATCAGCATTTCCAGTCTGGTGTGTCACTCATCCCTTTCCTTGTGACCCATTGATCTTTAGAGGAAGCCAAATCGAGCCCTTCTGATCTGATGCTGTGTAGAGCCTACAAGGATGCTAACACAATCTGGGTTTTCTGGGCAGCCTCGTTCCACAGGAAAGACGTGCCTTTGTCAAGGGATGGTGGGCAGCTAGATCTCCAGCACCTAGGTCTCTGACTAGCAGGCAGAGAGCTGAGTGTCTGCAGAAGGAACAGGAAGGTCTGGATGCCTAGTGGGGACAAAATTGAACATGCATGTGGTCCTGGTGCTTGGAGCAATGGGTTTCCCTTGAAGGAGGACAGCAAAATGCTGAATTCCCCGTCAAGGTTGGCCCAGGACATGAAGTCGTGATGCCCATAGGGATTCGTCTATTTATTCATGCTCCCGCTCCCCCCCTTCCTCTTCCCATTACCCTTCTGAACTGGAGGTGCGTGGGGAGGCAGGCTCCATCCTATCTCCCTCCAAGCCCACTCCATGCTGCTCTGAAGCCGGAACTCAGAAAACATCTGAGGAGCAAATGAACACATGGAAGCAACTTGTGACCGCATCTTTCATTCATTCGCACAGACTAACATCGTAGCATAGAGCTCATGGCCATGAACTTCAGAGGCAGATGAGATGTGAGCTGGATCCAGGGCCCTGTCTCTCCCTGCCTCTCACCCACACGTGCATTTCTGCTTCCTTGCCAGAAAAAAAAAAGAGAACAATGTTAGTACCTCCATCCAGTGTTGTTCAGAAGTTTCAATGAAATAATACATCAAAGACTAATTAGCACAGTCCCTGGGGTCCCTTGACGTTATTTCTACTGATATTATTATTATTAAAGGACATTAATGGGTCAATTTACTATATTCTGCTCTCACTCAAAGGAGGCTTCTCGAATAGAAATGCGCACCCAAGATTCCCTGGAAGATCCCCAAATCTTGTGGAGATGCAGATTCTGAATCACAGGGCTGGGAGGGGGCCTGGGACTCTGCATTTCTATCAGGTGCTGAGTTGCTCCTGCTGCTGCGGGTCTGAGAGGCCGCCCACAACTGAAACTAGAACAATTTCCACAGCTGAAAGTCAGGGATAAGGTGGCTTCTTGACAAAGCAAGCACATTTATCCCATCACATAAAGCCAAAGGAAAAGCCTCGGGAAGTCAAAAGGGGTCATAATAAGATGAAATCATCTTCAGTTTTCCTTCTTCAGAAATCATCTTCCTTTCCCTTCTCCTGGCCCAGGTGGCCAATCCACACAGCAGCCACTGCTCGAGCTGAAATGAAGCAGGCAGGTGAGTTATCAGTTTTGAAGACTTGAGCATGAATCACCTGGCAGTCTACCCTCTGAGTCACCCACCACTGAGATGATTCTATCAACTCCAAGTCCCATTAGACAATTCTCAAATGGATGAAAACGGGCTGGGCAGCAAGCAAGGCATACTTTTGAAAGAGAAAGTTTAGTAAAAGGTTTCCCCCTCCAAGGGAACCCTTCCCATTTCTCCAAGCACCATGACCACATGCAATTTCAATTTTGTCCCCACTACACATCCAGACCTTCCTGCTTCCTCTCCAGACACTCAGCTCTCTGCCTGCCAGTCAGAGATCTAAATGCTGCCGATTTAGCTGCCTGTCATCCCTTGACAAAGGCACATCTTTCCTGTGGAACGAGGCTGCCCAGAAAACCCAGATTGTGTTAGGCTAGCATCCTTGTAGTCTCCACACAGCATCAGATCAGAAGTGCTTGATCTGACTTCCTCTAAAGATCAAAGGGTCACAAAGAAGGGAGTGAGTGACACACCACACTGGAAGTGCTTCTAGAACCAGCATCACTGGTTCCAGGTGAACCAGAAGCACTTAAGAGCAGCGGTCCTCAAATGTGGAGGCAGCTGCAAACTTAAAAATTCTGATATAGATTGTATTCTTCAAAGAATGTGATTTAATTGGCAGTAATTGCAGCTCAGTTACAGGGATTTTTTTAAAGCTCCAACATGATGTTTTGGGATTGGGATCAGAACGCCATCAATGCTGGTTGATCACCCCTCCAAGCCCATATTTCTCAGTCTGTGGAATGGGAATGATGACTAGCTTCAGGAGAATGCTGAGCATCAAAGCCCCTGCTCAGTATATGGTGATCATTCCTATGCATTTCCCTGTCAGAATCAGACTCATCTTCTTTAACTGATAACTTACCTAAAATCCCAAGGGCATTTATGTGATAAGTGCAGGGTGATTTAGTAACCACCAGTTTCACAATTGCTTAATTCTTTTCAGAAGATGTTAGGCTTCAGGGCTTCCCTGGTGGCTCAGTGGGTTTTTTTTGTTTTTGTTTTGTTTTTGTTCTTTTTAATAAAAATCAGCTTGCCGATACAGAAGACATGGGTTCCATCCCTGGTCTGGGAAGATCCCACGTGCCTCTGAGCCACAAAGCCCGTGTGCTACAACTATTAATCCTGTGCTCTAGAGCCCGGGAACTGCAACTACTGAGCCCCGTCCCCTAGAGCTCGTGCTCTGAAACAAGAGAATCCACTGCAATGAAGCCCACCCACCGCAACTAGAGAAAAACCTGCATAGCAATGAAGACCCAGCACAGCCAAAAATAAATTTAAAAAATTAATTAAAAACAAAGAAGATGTTAGGCTTCAAATACCTCACTCAGCACATAAAATGTGTACTCGCTTCAAAGTCTATGTTTTCTTCTTCACATCCGAGTCTTCTCTTTTGTCATCACAAGTCCTTGATCGTGGTTTAATGTGGACCACGTACTGCGTGCAGGTGCAGGGGAGGTCATGTCCTCAGGAAGGCTAGCAGGCAGGTGAAGAGAATTCCCTGGACGAGCCAGGGCTGGATCACCTCTCAAAGAGAAAGGCATCGCAGGGAAAGGAACAGACAGCCCTGGGCAGGCTGATCTCTTCACTGTGTCTCCCTGACCCAAGCATCTAGCCATCCCGAGTCTTGGTTTTCTCATCTGTGTCACAGGAGTGGCTCTTGTTCTTATCAGCTCTGCCGAGTGGGTAAGAAAGTCTTCATCAAGTAGATTTGAAATTGCTCTGGTTTCCCTCCCAAGCTGAGATCACCTCCCAGCAGAGGAAGAGAGAAAGAAGCGATGATTCAGGGAAAAGACAAACAACCTGCTCCCTGCCTAAGGCTTAGCCAGAAACACTTGAACAGGTAAGAATCTGCTCCAGCTCACTTAGGAACAAGAGGCAGCTTGTCACTCTCGTGTTTTTAAATTAAATTCTGATGACCTCGATGTATTCCAAGCAAGAGAAGAGTCAAGACTCTTTGAATTGCAGACAACAAAACCCCATCTCCAACTGGCTTATTTTAAAAAAAAAAAAGAGAGGGAGGAATTTATTAACATTCGGACCCTGCCAGGGACTGACAGTACCAACAAAAATCTCTGTCTCAGGAGATTAACTTCCTCTTCTTTGGCTTCTTTCTTGGACAATCATTTTTCCCCCCACAATGTGGACCCAATTGCACTGGACTTCTACCATATCACTGACTCCAGTAGAAAACCAGCTTCTCTGTTGCAATCCTCTCTCTACTCATGCCCCACCACCCAGAAGTGAAAAGCTTCAGACCAGCTAAATTAAATCATATGCCCATCTCTAAGCCCATTACTATGGTGAGCGCACGTGCTCAGGCTTGGATAAAACTCCCACCTGGGAGCTGGGACGAGGCCATTAGCTGTGTGGATGGTGGGAGGTGAGGAAGAGGTCCTGCACCAGATACTTGGGAGCTGTTTCCAAAATCAGGCACTGTCCACTCCCCATCCACCCTCCAGCCCTGTCCCCAGTACTTTTGTAGTCTTCATCTGCAGAATCCACTCATTCTTGCTGGCTTCCTGGATTCTTGTCCTTCTGTTAAGATATACTTGATGGGGACTTTCCTGGTGGTCCAGTGGCTGGGCCTCCAAGCTCCCCAAGCAGGGAGCCTGGGTTCCATCCCTGGCTCTTCTTCAGGATCCCACATGCCAAGAGTTCTCAGGCTGCAACTAAGGATCCTGCATGCCACAACTAAGACCTGGGGAGCCAAATAAATAAATATTATATATATATATATATATATATTTATATTATATATTATCTGATAATTTCCAGGTAACTCAACACATTTCTGGACTTATCCACCTACAATGCAAGAGACGTGGGTTTCATCCCTAGGTCAAGAAGATCCCCTGGAGAAAGAAATGGCAACCCACTCCAGAATTCTTGCCTGGGAAATCCCATGGACAGAGGAGCCTGGTGGGCTACAGTTCATGGGGTCACAAAAGAATCAGACATGACTTAGTGACTGAACAACAGTAACACATTTTCAGGTAACTCAGCACATTCATTCTAAGCTTCTGAAAGATCCTTAAAAGACCTTATGCGAAACACAAGTATACATGCTAGAAAAGAGACTTCATTTTAGGCCATGCTACAGTGCGCTTTCCTAGTCCTTTGTTTCTAACATCCAGGGCTTACATAAGCTACTTTGCTAAACTGCTTGTCTCTCATCCCTAGTCTTGTCCTTGGTTTCACAATACCGTGCGGGGCCAGCTTCTAATTTTCTGGGCCATGGTCCTCAGAACTAACCAAGTAGATGTGTGTTATGAATCACATAGAAATATATGCAAACAGCACCTTAACTCTTAAAACAGTAGCCTGAAGTAAAAATCAGAGAATCATGGTCTACATATCACTTCCATTTTGAAACTTTCCTCCTCCATACTCAGATTATTATATTAAAAGTAAATAAGTTATTCATGCAAATGTTCCAGCAGCATTATTCAGTATAGCCCCCAAGTGGAAAAATGCAAATGTCCATCAACTGATAAAAATGTGACCCATCCATACAATGAAATATTAGCCATAAAAAGGATGAACTACATTTCTAACATGGACAACCTCAAAAATATTACGCCAAGTGAAAGAAGCCAGACAAAACAGAGATTTTGCATTATTCCATTAATACAAATTATCTAGAAAAGGTAGATCCATAGAGACAGAAAGACCCATGGTTGCCTGGAATTGGGACTAGGAACGAGGGTTAACCATAAAAGACACAAGAGATCTCAGTGGGGGTGACAGATATACCCTAACACTGGACTGTGGGGTTACTGGATGGGATATAAGAAATCAATATTTGGTCTTTGTCCCTGGTTCCTGGCACATGACCCCTAAAACCCTTGGAGTTCCTGGGGTGAAGACTGGTCTTTGCATGTTAACAAATGGCTCATGGTGGGGGCCCTAGATGGTTTCAGGAAGGGGACTGGTGGCCAAAAAGATCTTGGAGTGATTAGGGAGTTGGTCTGACCTCCAGGGAGGAGAGAGGAGCTGAAGAGTGAGTTAATCACCAATGGCCAATGATTTAATCAATCACAACCATGTAATGGATCCTCCATAAAATCCTAAATGTCAGGGCTCAGGGAGCTTCCAGATTGGTGAACACACCAAGGTGCTGGGACAGTGATGTGCCCAGAGAGAGGGTGGGAGCTCAGCACCCCTCTCCTATACCTTGTCCCCCATGCCTACAGTGCTCCTGAGTTGCTCCCTTTACCATAAACCAATCACAGTATTTTCCTGAGTTCTCTGAATCTTTCTGTTGAATCATCACACCTGGGGTGGGGGTGGTTTGCAGGAAGCCCCAGTGTATAGCTCCTCAGTCAAAAGTACAGGTGACAACCTGAGATTTGAGACTGGAATCCTACTTGGGGACCATCTGTGGGACTGAACCCTGGCATCTGTGGGTCTGTACAAATTCCTACGAACTGAATTGATTTGTTGGACTCCCTACTGGTGTCCAGTGAGTTTGAGAACTGGTTGGTGTGGAGAGAAAACTCACATATCTGGTGTCACAAGTGTTAGGAGTAAAAGCAGCTCATTGCACATCTCAGCAAAATGACTAAAAATCAGTGGCCCGCTTAAAATGGGTGAATTTTATGGTATGTGAATTATATCTAGACAACGTTGTTGAAGCTGGCTTCCCTGATGGCCCAAAGATAAAGAATCTGCTTGTCAATGCAGGAGACATGGGTTCAATCCCTGGGTGGGGAAGATCCCCTGGAGAAGGAAATGGCAACCCACTCCAGTGTTCCTGCTTGGGAAATCACATGAACAGAGGAGCCTACAGTCCATGGGGTCACAAAGAGTCAGATATGACTTGCTGACTAAACAATAACAACGAAGTTGTTGAAAAAGAGAAACTTGCAAGAAGAATAGACGAGTAAATGAGATGTGATGCAGACTGTCTCGGGTGCACTGCTTGCTGACCCAGCTACCTGGATGAGCTGGAGTCCAGACCACCTCCTGAAGATACCGAGCACCTGCGCTTCTATTGGTGTCAGGGAGGGAGGACCAGTCCCACTTACACCCACCTCCAAGGACTCTTTCGGTCGACAAGTTTTGCTTCAGGCAGCTTTTCAGGCACCTGACAAGACGTAGAAACTGCAGATCCGAAGTGATAAAAGGACCATGTTTTTCAGATTTAGCATCTTTGCTCATAAAGGACTCACCCACTCTGTTGGTTTGTACCCTCCTGGGGTCTGTTCCCTGCACAGCGTGTGCAGGACGTGACAGAGGAAGGTGCTGGGTGCTCAGAACAGCTATTGAATGGATCAAAACACAGAAGACAGAACTTCCCTGGCTTAATGGCTAATGGCCCGTGTGACAGCTTCACAGGGTAGGACAGCCTGACCTTTTGTTTGGGTGGAGAAAGTATATAATTACCTTTCTTTCCCCAGACAGCAACAATCATGTCTTGTCCCATTTAATTTCATTAATTAATTTTTTTGGTGTGCTGAACATTTGATCAGTATCCAGTCATAGAAATGTATAGTCAGACAGACTTTGGTCTTTTTCTTTTCAGAAGTTTTGATTTATCCATTAAAGAGGTATGTCCATCTTATCAAAATCAACTCTTGAACATTTTTTATTTTGAGGAGTGGTAATTTTCTATTTTAAACAAATGCTAGTTTTCCCTTTTAAAATGACTTAAACTTCCAAATCCTTAAAAAGCTTATTTTTTGTTTATTAAATGATTGAGATACCACAAGCAAGTGATTGAATAAATTGTGACATAACAATACTATGAAATACCCCATCACCAGAAATGGGAGCGAACACAGAAAGAACTGCAATATAAATGAAAATAAATGAGTTGCAGAATAAGCCACCTTCTCTGCTTTTTCCCAAGAAAAAGATTTTGAAAGGATCAAGTAGAAGGGAAGAGGATCATTCACAAAAGGGCTATGAATTTTACTTGGGGCAGCAGGAAGCACACAGGCAACTGACCACAGGGACACAATGGTGGGGAGTTACAGATCCTACTCTCCAGAGGGTATTACGAGAGCAAACCAAGGACTTCCCTGGTGATCCAGTGGTTAGGACTCTGAACTTTCACTGCAGAGGGCATAGGATCGAGCCCTAATCGGGATCTAAGATCGCACAAGTCAAAGCCAAAACAAACAGACAGCAAACCAGCTGAGATCTGTAAGTTGACACAAGGAGGGAAGCCATGGACCAAGGAAGGGAGAAACGCCAGGTGGGTGCTAACCGGTAGGTTGCCTCCCAGAGCTTGAGACGGAAAAGACCTCTGTTAAAGATTTCTGTAATATAAAGAGTAGGCTGCACCTAAGGAGCCGACCTCATGGCAAGACGTTTGTTAAGATGTGTCTATTCCTTCATAACATGAAAAGACTCACAAAGAACAGCTTATGACAATTTTTTTGAAAGATAATGAACTGACAATAGGAGAACAGGTGAGCTTTCCCCACCAGAGATGACCTGTTACGGGAAAAACCTAGACCAAGGTGAGAATGTTGGAAAACAAGTTGTTTTAACCTCCATACTTACTTCTCCAAAAGATAAAACCCCATCAATGTGACGAACTTAGAGTGAATTTGAACCATAAACTAAATGTGGCAGATCAGAGGGAAATTATACCTGGATGAAGTCATCTGAGTGTAACAAGGATGAGAGATGGTTCTGCCCTGGCTCATCCATGTTGGATTAAAACCCTGAATATAATCACTGGGTGAGAGCTTCCAGCCAAAATTCAAACTTCTTCCTACTCTTTGGACTTCCCAGTGGCGACATCTGCTCTGAAAGTAATGAATCTGGGGGTGGGGGGAATCAATGATAGCTCATCTCTTACCCCAAACAGGGATCCATTCTAGAGTGAGAAGAAGCCCTGTGAACACCACAAAAGTAAGAAGCCTAGAGTAAGAAGCCACATTTCATGAATGTCATAGCATTCATACAGAAGCCTTATGAATGTAATCACCACAGGAAAGCTTTTTCAAACAAAAAATGACATATCTCATGGAGTATCAGAGATTTTATACCGGAAAAAATCCTTTTGGATGTGATCAACATGGAGAAACCTTTAGCTATAAGTCGACCTTCAATAGACATCACCATGGATTTCATACAGAACAGAAACCCAATGGATGTTTGACTGTGGGCAATA
Source organism: Budorcas taxicolor (assembly GCF_023091745.1). Lineage (NCBI taxonomy): Eukaryota > Metazoa > Chordata > Mammalia > Artiodactyla > Bovidae > Budorcas > Budorcas taxicolor. Next base: position 59,411,059 of record NC_068922.1, on the reverse strand, counting down.
ATTTTTTAATGCACATCAGAGCCAGTGTGGATGATTATTATATTTTTAACTGAGTCAGACCCCAGCAGAAAACAGAGGGACCCTTTCAAATCAAGATGACTCAACTATCAATAAGAGGTACTTGAAAAGGTTTTATTCAAAAGCATGGATGTAAAGAAAGCACGAGGAATGGTGCAGTAACTCAAGGCCCTAAACCCCAAAAGGCAATGAGGCTCAAATGGTTAAAAGTGGAGAAGTTAGAGAAAGACAATTTAGAAAGAGCTGTGGCTTTCTGGGGGTGGGGGGTAGTGAAGGCAGCCCAGAAGAGTCCAAATCCCCAACTTCACACATCTCTCTGCCTCTGAGCTCTCCCCAGTGGGCCAGAGGCTGAGTCCAGCCAGACACCAGAAAGCAAGGGAGCCTGTGATGTGGTCAGCCTTCCAGGACAGGCGGAGAGGGATGAAGACAGATCTGGAGGGGAAACAGAAAATACCCAGCCTAGCGACCTGGAGCCCTAGCTGACGCACCTCTGAGAATCAACCTGGGTACCCTGTTTCCCTGTTCCTATAACCCAGAGCCCAGTAAAGAGCCTGGCCCAGAACAGGCACTTGGCAGAAATTGTTTAAATGAATAAAGGAGCAGCAGAACAAGGGCAGACTCTTATTCAGCAGGAGAAAACTCAGAACTCCTCTGCCTGACCATCTTTCAGGGCACTGGGAGAGCATAGGGACAAGATGCTTTTATAACACATATTTCCTATCACCAGACAATAACAGAGAAAAAGGCTAGGATTGCAGCAAGAGCTGATGACCTTAAAAAGAAGAGGAAAAGTAAAAGGGAGTCTGGGGGCACTGGACTATAAGCGTTAAGTGTAATATCTATAACAGGGAAGAACCTTTGTATTCTATTACAAGTTAATTATTAAGTTACTCACTAAAGGGATGTGGTCTATAAGCTTAAATGATACATAATGGCCCATCTCTGGAAACCCTGCCTCTGAAGAAATGAGAATTAAGCTAAAACACCTTTGTTTAACTCTCAGGAAACATCTTGACCAGGCCCACCTGTGAATAACTGCAGGAAGGAAGAAATGAACACATGCCCTCTGGAGGCTGATTGGAACCAGGAAATGTTCAACTTTACTCCCTCCTCTTGGAGCATAAAAGAAGCCTGAATTCTAACTCAGGCAAGACAGTTCTTGGGACAGGAGTCCATCCTCTTCTCAGTTGGCCAGCTCTCTTAATAATGCTACCACTCCTTGCCCAGACAACTCATCTCTCAATTTATTGGCCTGTCATGCAACAAGAGGAGGATGAAAGAGGATGAGATGGTTGGACAACATCACTGACTTAATGGACATGAACTTGAGCAAACTACAGGAGATAGTGGAGAACAGGGAAGCCTAGTGTGCTGCAGTCCATGGGGTTGCAAAGAGTTGGACATGACTTAGCGACTGAACAGCATGGAGCAAGCACTATGAACTTGGACTCAGTAACATATTTGAGAAGATATGGAAGTTATTTCCCACCTTCAGTATGCAAGAAAACTGAGGCTCAGAGAGCAAAGGTAAGTTTCCCAGGGCCACACAGTAACTTGGAGACAGGATTTGAATCCAGATCTACCTCCAACCTAAGCCTGTGGTTTTTCCACCCAGCAGGGCACAAAATAAACTCCATCTTGGGTGACATCACAGAATAAATACAGCTGAGAATAGCTCCATGGTTTTACGGCAAAAATGCCTCCACTCTGCTGATGTACTGCAAACAGCTATTAACATGTTTTCTTTTATAACCACTGATCAAAAGATCTATTAGGTGCCATATTCGTGGCTACAGACCCTGCAAGAAGCAAGTTCAATGACTCATTTAGCAACCCCTGGGGTGTTGCTTAACATTTAAAATGAAATGGACAAAATGCTTTTATGTACTGTAAAGCAAAATGACAGCACAGTAGGTACATAAAAAGGCCATATTTTAAAAAGCATTTCTATTTATAATTATTGGCATTTGTGCTTTAATGGAAGATGAAAATTCTACAGCTTACCACATCGAATTCCTCTCAAGAGATACAGTAAAAAATCAAATCTCCCTTGAAAACCAGTCTGAGTTTTAAAACAGTCTCAGTTTCCCAGTACAACTCAAGTTTCCTCGAGAGCTTGGGGTGATTTGCACTGTGAACAGCTCCCTTCTCCTCCTTAATTAAGAGTAACTTTTTGGTTGAAAGGTCTCCTCCTACAGGAAGCCTGCAGACTCTACCAGGCACCAGTGGTCAAGGTCTCCTGTATGCTATTAGCTTTTATTACATGTGACTCTTCATTCCTTCAACATACAAACAGCTTTTTGAACATCTGCCCATCCCAGTTACTGTGCTAGGTGCAGGGAGAAGATAGAGAAGGGCCTTGTTCCCATGGACCCCTTCCTGGCCTCCCCATACCCCTTTATCATTTATTATTCCATGTGTGATAAGAATGCTTAATATAAAAGCTACTGTCTAGCACACAGACGTAGAGAACAAACATACGGACACCAAAGAGGGAATGAGGGGGTATGAGTTGGGAGATTGGGGTTGACATATACACACCACTATGACATATACAGAATATTATGTATAAAATAGATAACCAATGAGAACCTACCACAGAGCACAGGCAACTTTACTCAGTGTTCTATGGTGACCTAAATGGGAAGGAAATCCAAAAAGAGGGGCTATATGTAAACATATAGCTGATTCACTTTGCTGTGCAGCTGAAAATAATACAATATTGTAAAGCAACTATACACCAATAAAAATAATCTTTAAAAATATCTATGCTTTGGCAAAGTTTACATATCCAATACATATTGTTAGCTAGAGGCACCATGCTGTGCATTAGCTCTCCAGAACTCATTCTCTGGAACTGAAACTTTGTACCTTTTGACTATCATCTCTCCGCTTCCTCCTCCCCTCAGCCCCTGGCCAGCACCATTCACCCTCTCCTTGTATGAGCTTGGCTATTTTAGATGTTGTTATTATTTTGTCACTCAATCGTGTCTGACTCTTTTGATATCCCCATGGACTGTAGCCTGCCAGGCTCTCTGTCCATGGGATTCTCCAGGCAAAAATACTAGAGGGGGTTGCCATTTCCTCCTCTAGGGGATCTTCCCAACTCAGGGATTGAACCTACATCTCCACGTTTCCTGCATTGCAGGCAAATCCATTACCATTGAGTCACTGAGGAAGACCACTATTTTAGATTCCACGTACAAATAAGATCATATAATATCTGTCTTTCTGTCTGGCTCATTTCACTCAACATCCTCTAGAACCATCCATGTTGTTGCAAATGATAGGATTTACTTCCTTTTAAAGGCTGAATAATATTCCATTTTCAAATATTCTGTATAACATATATATTATGTGCAATATATATTAGTAGTATCTTATATAATATGTAAATATGTTTGATTTCAATAATATGATTACATATTATTTTATATGTGTGCATATATGTGTATATATACACATACATACATGCACACACACACATATATATATGTACTTCCCTGGTGGTTCAATCGGTAATCTGCCTGTAATGTGGGAGATCCCTGGGTTGGGAAGATCCCCTGGAGAGGGAAATGGCTACCCACTCCAGTATTCTTGCTTGGAAAATTCCAGGGACAGAGGAGCCTGGGGGGTTACATTCCATGGCCAAAGAATTGGACACAACAGAGTGAGAATCACATACACATTTGCCAACAAAGCTCTGTATAATTGAAGCTGTGGGTTTTTCAGTAGTTATGTATAGATGTGAGAGTTGGACCATGAAGAAGTCTAACAGCTGCAGAACTGATGCTTTTGCACTGTGGTTCGAGAGAAGACGTCTGAGAGTCCCTGGGACTACAAGATCAAACCAGTAAATCCTAAAGGAAATCAACCCTGAATATTCACTGGGTGGACTGATGCTGAAACTGAAGCTTCAATACTTTGACTGCTCACTGAAAAAGATGCAAAGAGCCGACTCATTGGAAAAGACCCTGATGATGGAAAAGATCGAAGGCCTAAGAAGAAGGGGGTGGCAGAAGATGAGATGGTTAGATAGCATCACTGACTCAATGGACATGAATCTGAGCAAACTCGAGAAGAGAGAGGACAGACAGGCTATAGTTCATGAGGTTGCAAAGAGTTGGACACGACTTAGTAACTGAACAACAACAACAATAAATAATCATAAACATAATATATCACATTCTCTTCATTTCCTTTATCCAGTCATCTGTCAGTGGACATTTAGATTGTTTCCATATCCTGGTTATTACGAATAAGGCTGCAATGAACATAGGAGTGCAAATCTCATTTTGAGATTTTGATTTCAATTCCTTCAGATAAATATCTATAAGTGGGATTGCTGAATCATATGGTAGATCTACTTATAATTTTTTTAGGAACCTCTAGAGTATTTTCTGTAATGGCTGTACCAATTTATATCCCCACCAATAGCACATGAGGATTCCCTTTTCTTCACATCCTTGCCAGCACTTTTTATTTGTTGTCTTTTAGTTGATAATCATTCTGACAGGTGTGAAGTGGCATCTCACTGTGGTTGTGATTGGCATTTTTTATACCAGACAATTCTCTGCAGTCTTTAAAGATGGGGTGAGTCTGATTGTTGGCATGCAAAGGGCAAGTTTGTCAGGGACATGCACTTTAAAAGCAGACAAACTCGGGTTTAGATCCCAGCCAGGTTACTTGTTAGGCTGTGTGCCTTTGGTAAATTAAACCCAAAGGTCTTCATCTGAAAAATGGCAATAAAAGTATTACACATCCACATACAGGGCCATTTTATGATATCACTTTTTTAAGTGTAAATATTTAGGGGAAAATGTTGAGAATCTGTTTTTTAAAAACGCTTCTGTGTATTTTCCATATTGATTATGTATTACTTTAGGAAACACATAACTGTAAAGGTAAAAAACCTTGTACTTTCTGCTTTATACATTTAGGTAATATTTGAGTATTTTGAGAAGCAAGTACATATTATTGCTTTTCTTTCCCTTTGTATTGGAATACAGTTGACTTACAATGTTGTGTTAGTTTCTACTGTACAGCAAGGTGATCAGTTATATGTGCACTAAGTCACTTCAGTCGTGTCCAACTCTTTGCGACCCTATGGTCGGTATCCCACCAGGCTCCTCTGTCCATGTGATTCTCCAGAAAATAATACTGGAGTGGGCTGCCATGCCCTCCTCCAGGGATCAAACTTGCATCTCCTCTGTCTCTTTCACTTGCAAGTGGATTCTTTACCACTATCGCCACCTGGGTCAGTTATACACTTATATACAGTCACTTTTTAAGATTTTTTTTTTCCCATATAGCCATTACAGAGCATTGAATAGAATTCCCTGTGCTATACAATATTTCTTGCTTTTTAATTCCAAAAAATGAAAAGGAAATATAAAAAGATATAATTAGCATATCTGTCACTGGGGCTTCAGTGACTAAGAGCATTTGCAGCAAATAAATGATGACCTTGGCTGTCTTGCCTCCACTAACTGAATTCTCTGAAAGGCTTCAACATCACTCAGGCACTTTTCTCCCTGAAATGCTCAGCTTTAACAAAATTCTGAGTAGAAGCATGACCATGAGTCACAATTACAGGAAGGTTTTTATAAATATTATGTAAAAATTACCTAAGGCAACTTGGCTAAAACTTGCACAAGTGCAAATGATTCATCCAAAACAATTATTGGGCTAGGGGAAAAAGAGAAGAAACCCTCTTGGGGTTTAATATCTGCCCACATTGCCTATATGCAGAATGTTTGGATCAATCTTCACTTTCTGATTAATAAGCTTAAATATATCACCACAGTCGTGTTCAGTCACCAGCTTGGTGCAAGGACCCTTCCTGATTCTGACACATTGAGGCCACCATTTTGAAGACTAGTTTTCCCCTGCATCTAAGTACATATAACAAAAAACCACATCAAGCACAATTTTGTAGTGATAATAGAAAAGCCCAGTCGATGACCATTTGGAAGCATTTGCCAAGCGAGTCATATTTCTATCTCTGCCCATCCATCTAAGCTTTCCTCTCTGTATTTCAATAAAATCGCATTACATAAGACTTCGCCTGGAGCTTCTTTTTCTTCCTTAAACCATTAACCAGACTCAGCCACTTTTCTTCCATCATGATTTACACCAACTACCTCTGAAAAAGCTCATCCAGTTTCAGCACCGTATCAGAAACGAAATGAAGATCTTCCACATTCCCCCTAGAGCCAAGACTTCCTTGGTATTCTGTACATTCTGCTATCATACATGAAACCTGCCTTTCCCAAATTTCAGTCATTTTTGTATCATCTTCATGGTGATTTCTAGACTGGTTTTAAACTTGTCCAAAAATGTACTCAACATTTTTAAGAGGATATCTTTCTAAATTCAAACATTCTTAATAGAAAATAGTATCCATTCCTAAAAAATGCAAGAATAGTTAACACCTGCTGTACTCATCAGGGTATGCTGTGTTTTGTGGCTCTGCCACAAACAAGCAATCCCAAATCTCAGTGTTGTCACATATCAGAAATTCATTTCATGATTGATCAAAGTCCGTCGGAGTCCAGACAATCATCTCCAGGGCAGGAGTCCACAAGTCTGTTTGATGTAGTCCCAGAACTATAGTCTGCTGAACTTTGAGGAAACAGAGAGTACAACCCTCCTGTGTGTCCAGAAACAGAGGAGAACCAGCCATTGGTGAGTATTGGAAATGCCCACCCATGTACATCGTGAGGCTCCTTGCATTTGATTGGCTCTGTCTGGGTCACTTGTCACCCTGGACCAATCACTAAGGTCAGGAGATTATAATGTGATTGACCTCCCTCTTGGTGGTGGACCACTGTTGAGTTATGATCTACCCAAGCACATGACGGGAGAGCGGAGGGAAGACTGCCAAAAGAAAAAGGAAAAATGGAGACACAGATGTTGAGAAGGCAGAGGATGTTCACCATCAGACACTTCCAAAGCTCTCACTCAGGTGCTTCAGAGGAGCTTAACAATTCTGAAACTAGTATAGAAAGACAACTCTCAACTACTGATAGTTTTTAGCATGATAATTCAGATAGGGTCAGTTACATAATTTGCAGGGCCCAGTTGCAAAATGAAAATATGAGTGCAGGGCGGGGGTGGGGTGGGAAAATGCTGTTAAAGGTACTAAAATACAAAATTTTTCCCTTTTTGCTTTGGTTCTCTCTACGTGTCATGGATTCTTTTATTTGCTACGTAATGTCCTAAGAAAAAGATGACAAGTTTAAATTACAAGCATGAATTTTACTTTTTATATTATGCAATGCTGGTTTAAATGCAAATCTAAGGGCACTTAACTTCTGTGCAGAATTACCAAAATTACACACCTTGTACTTCGTAGCTCTTATGTGCATATGCAATTCATTCTTACCAAAACAGCAGAAACACTGCACAAGACTAGCCTGGCTGTTCCTATTTCACTTTTTGATACGTGCACATTCTACCAACACTGTCCACCTTCACTACTGATGGTTAGAAAGACCGAAAAAATAAAGGATCTCTGGGGTTCTTCATCCTTCTCTTCCCTCCTGTAGCATCATTTTCATCATAAATGACTGGCTCATACAGGGAAGTGAAAAAGGATAAGACCGCGTTCCTTGATCATTTGTGTTTCTTAGAACAATGCCTTCCTTCTGCCTTCAAAGCAGGTTCTGATTTGAATAGAAAAATTGGCCTCTCGTAGCTGTCAGTGTCCCTGCTTATTTAATGTACGATGCTTATCTTGTCCTCTGAGTCGTTCTGAATCCCCATGGTTGGTGAGTCTACTGGGATTCACAGGGCATTGTGGAAGCGTGGAAGCTTGGAAGCTGTGTGCAAATGAGGCAGATGGGAACTGGCAGTCCAGGGGTTAAGGCTTCCCCTTCCAAATGCAAGGCATGCAGGTTTGATCCCGGTTCTGGGAGCTAAGATCCCACATGCCTCAGGGGGCCAAAACATAGAACAGAGGGAATATCATAACACAATTCAATAAAGACTTAAAAAGAGAGAAACTGCAGCTCTTACACACATTACATGTGCTTCCTCTACGCACAGATCTGTGGCTGTACCGTCAGACTTCACTCGCAAAACAAGAGCTCAGAGACAGAATTATTACAGAGGTCAAGAGAGTGGCAGTAGGCCATTAACCTGAGCTCAGAGGCCCTCTGCACATGGGACCCGGGCAGCTACCCCACAAAGCTGGCCCTGACCTTGGGGGCCATGGCATCCCTCACACTGACACAGACACTCTCCATATTATTGCCGATATTCCAACCCCATCCTCACCACCCAAAACAACAGACTCCCCAAGAGTAGTAGTTTAAAATAGGTTGGCAAACAGACAGGAAAATCAAAGTTCTGTAAAAGCTGATGCTAAATCCAACAGCGCTGTCTATCTGGCTAATTATATGTTGTTCTGCTCCCTAACGCACCTTTTTTATCCATCATCATCTTGTTGGTACAGACTGAGCTGTGCTGCCTGTTTGTTTTCTCATGGATAAATGTCCAGAAATAAATCAAGCCACCCTGTGTACCTCTGCTAAAGAAGTTTGCTAAAGGAACCTGGGTCCATGAATCAAGGCCCCGCAGAGTCTATCACTGACCGACTGCCCACAAAGAAATGACTCACACTGACAGCATTTGGAACAAATTGTCTCTTATTTATAAAGCACCTCTGCAGCCGTTTATCAATGCCAGCAGCTCTTTTAAACATTTTATAAGTTCTCATATTAATTTTCAGGATAACTCTAAAAGGTAAGAAATCATTATCGTGCCCATTGTATAGATGGGAAAATTGAGGCTCAGAGAGATTCATTAACAACTGGCCACACAGCTATTAATAGTAGTCAGTTGTCCAAAAGGCCATTGCAATGGTCAAAAAAGTCCAAGTTCTAAGAGGATCATTTAGTTCTGTCTTTCTCACCAGGCATAACACAATCCAGCCAAAGAAACTAAAACTTTACCTAGCCTGTCTGAAGTTAGTGGAGGGTCCCTCTAGCTCAGGGGTCCCCATCCTCTGGGACCTAGTGCCTGATGATATGAGGTGGAGCTGATGTAATAATAATAGAAATTAAGGGCATAATAAATGTAATGCACTTGAATCACCCCCAAACCATACCCACTGCTCCGGCCTGTGGAAAAATCGTTTTCCACGAAATCAATTCCTGATGCCAAAGGGCTGAAGACTGTTGCTCCAGCCCAGTTTCCCAGCCCTGACTATATATTGTAATAACCTAGGCAGCTCTTAAATATCTGAATACCCTGGCTTCACCACAGACAACATCTGCGGGTTGGACCCGCCTGGACATCGGTATTCTATAATGCTGTCCTTGTGGTTCCAGGGTGCTGCCAAGGTTGAGACCCAGAGGGGCCTGGCCCACTCTCCCTGGTCAGTGGTGACGATCGGATACCAGCAATTGAGACAAAGAGTCATCATTTATTTAGGAATGACGGAGAAGGAAATGGCAACCCACTCCAGTATTCTTGCCTGGAGAATCCCATGGACGGAGGAGCCTGGTAGGCTACAGTCCACGGGTCACAAAGAGTCGGACACGACTGAGCGACTTCACTTTCACTTTCACTATATTTTAATAGGGCTTCCCAGGTGGTGCTAGTGGTAAAGAACCCACCTGCCAAGCAGGAGACATAAGAGGTGCATTCGATCCCTGAGTTGGGAAGAAGCGGCAACCCATTCTGGTATTCTTCCCTGGAGAATCCTGTAACCTGCCTACCTCCTCCTCTTCTTTTCTTTTAAGGAATTATTTACGGCACCAGTGATAGTTCTGACCCTAACAATGGCAGGACCTAAGGCGAGAGTCCCAGTTAAGGTCTGCATGCCATAAGTCTCAGTGTTTAAGTTATAAGTTAGTTCCCTGAACAGGGATCGAACCTGGGCCCTCTGCACTGGGAGCTGAGAGTCTTAACCACTGGACCACCAGGGAAGTCCCTAGAGGAGACTGTTAAAGGAATTCATTTCTAAGTTCTCAGATCTCAAGCGTGCTCTTTCTAAACCTGATCTGAGCACAGTCCTGGTTGTCACCTGTAAGTGCTCTGGCCAATCCACTCACCCCCGTCTCTTCCCTCCTCTGTCTTAACCACTACCTCCTACTCCACCCCTCCCCACCCTGAATTTCACCCGGGTACAGTGTCCCTAGGCCTGAACCATCAAGGGCATCACATAACAGGGTCATTCCAACTACTGGAGTGAATGATGAGAAAACAAATAACCCCAGAAGTCCAGGGATCAAACCTTCCCCAAGTCCAGTTGCTTCCAATCCTCTGCTTTCAACAATATCACAGCAGGACTTAGTTGAGTCGTCACCTTGTACATCACTAAAAATAAATTTTCTGACAAACCACCATGTGATTTTTGGCACATAATTCAGAAAGCGTTTAAATAATTGAGTGACACTGCTGTAGCCAAACTCTCATTTCCATCCATTCTGTGTGAACAAGGTTTCTGAGAATTTACATCTATAAAAAACAAAAACTAAGAACAGAATTAATAGTAAACTCTGTATCATTACAATAATAAGTAATTTCCTCCCTCAGAACAGTCGTTCTAAAAAGCCCTATTCATCTTACTAAGAGATGCAGTCCAATAAAAAGTTACTTTTTATGTCCAATAATTATTTCTCATATTTTAAAAGGAGTTTGTTATGTGGATCAATTATATCAATACTAATTAAACTGGAAATTCAATCTAGGATTTTATTTAAGCGCTAAAAGACTTTGCTTCCTTGTATATTTAAGTCTGCTTGCAGAGAACCATGATAAAATAATCAATAAATGTTCTTAAAGCAAAAAAAATATTTCATTAGAATAAAACTCTCTAGAAATGAAAAGAGAGATTGTAAATTCAAGGAGAAGAAAAGGACAACGTAAAACGTTAAAAATTGGTTCATTCATTTTTAAATGAATCACGATGGATATCAAATTGTTATGATGATTAGGGAAGGGATAGTTAGGGAGTTTGGGATGGCCATGTACACACTGCTATATTTAAAATGGATAGCTAACAATGACCTACTTACTGTATAGCACAGGGGACTCTGCTCAGGGTTAATATGGCAGCCTGGATGGGAAGGGAGTTTGTAACATGATCTTAACAGATTTTAACTTAATTATTAATATGTCTATTTTCATCTGAAATTTTCATAATTAGAAATTTAAAATGTTTATAGTCAACGATTTAAACTAACTATGCTCTTTGAAATATATGAACATAAAGGTCATACTACAAACAATTTGTTATGGTGTTTAGGTTTCATTAGGTACAATTTTTTAAAACATGTAACATTTCTATGTTAGAACATCAATATTCATAATACACCAGGAGGAATATTCTTTGCAACCATTTATACTTATAAAGAAAAATTATGAATTATGTGTGAAGGGAATTCACAGTTTTCCAAAACAGTTTTGGGTGGTGTGCAAGCAAAAACTACTGAAACCGCCAGCCTGTGTCATTCACTATGTTGCCAGGCCCTCACCTTGGCACGTGGCTCGGTCTGAATAGCTATTTTATGCTGTGTTGTTTGAATTTCCTCAGGCAGCCTTGTTTCTCCAGCTTAACCTGAAGTAGGGTATCATGCTGTTTCACATCCCCAGTGTTGACAAAGTGATAGAATGTAGGTGAACCCTGATGCCAGTGTCTCTTGATCCACCTCTTTTAACTCACAAATGAAGACGTGAGTTGAAATCTCAAGCCTGCGGTCAATATATTGCATGCGCTCTGTCCTCACTTTTCTTTTTTATTTAGATTCTTTTGATGGTGGCCATTTTGTTGTCTTTGTTGAATTTGTTACAATATTGATTCAGTTGTTTGTGTTCTGGTTTTTGGGCCCCTAGGCATCTGGGATCTTAACTTCCCAACCAGGGATCGAACCTGCATCCCCTGCATTGAAAGGTGAGGTCTCAGCCACTGGACTGCTGGGGAAGTTCCCACCATGGTCACTTCATAAGCCCCTCTGGGTCTTAACTTTCTCATCTGTAAAATAAGGTCAAGGCCACACACCTACTGTATCGATGTTACAGGAATTTTTATAGGGTTCAAATGTGATCATCTTTCCTTCTAGTTTGAAATCCAGTTTTTCGAGTATTATCTTGCAGCCTATCTGCTTGTTCTGAGCTCGCAACTCCCCCAGATAGTATGGCCAAAAGCCCCCCTCAAAAAAATCAATTCCCTAAACACAACCACCCCAAATAAGGAAACATTCCATCTTTCTTGCCCATAAGCTCTAAATATGGTCTAAAATTCCTTTATAGAACACCCAGATCTCTAAGCCACCATTGATTGATCTATGAGGCCAATTTCCCTCTCTTGTATTTAACTATTGAGAGGGCAATGGCACCCCATTCCAGTACTCTTGCCTGGAAAATCCCATGGACAGAGGAACCTGGTAGGCTGCTGTCCATGAGGTCACTAAGAGTTGGACACGACTGAGCGACTTCACTTTCACTTTCCACTTTCATGCATTGGAGAAGGAAATGGCAACCCACTCCAGTGTTCTTGCCTGGAGAATCCCAGGGACGGGGGAGCCTGGTGGGCTGCCGTCTATGGGGTCACACAGAGTCGGACACGACTGCAGCGACTTAGCAGCATTGAGTGTCAGGTATACTGCTATTGAGTTTTTTATGACACCTCCTTCCCAGGAATTCAGAGGTTTCCTTTTGGGTCCTTGGTTCTAGAGACCAACCTACACTTCCTCCATCTCTGGCCTGGAGAGTAAGGGAGGCCTGAAGCATTTAACTCTCTCTCATATAATTTGGTCCTATCACCCTGAAACATTATACAAGGTGACACCTCACACACCCATATTTTTGGATGACATGATTCTTAGAAGGGAAACTGATCAGTACCTGGCCACATTGATCCCACTAAACTCTATTTTCTACTGAATTGACTTCCTATATGCTTGTTTTCTCTGCCTGTCAACTCTGCCAAAATCCCAATCCCAAGAAATAATTTAAGAGAAAATGTGTAAAGATTATATCAGCAAGAGTTGTTTTATTTGAGGAGAAACAGGAGGGGACAACTGATCTATCCAGAGTAGGAAAAGGTAATAGAATAGATTCTCATATATTCCTGGATAGAATATTATCCTCCCCCTAAAAAAAAAAAAATGGTTGTAAAGTGTGTGTGATGTTGGACATGCTTGTGATCTGATGTAAGTGGAAAATGGCACTGAATAGCCACTATGCTATGATTCTGATGGTGTGAAAACCATCTATATGTGGAAGAGAATATAACAAAGTGGTGGCTCACTGGTAAAGCATCCGACTGCCAATCCAAGATGTACATTCGATCCCTGCGTCAGGAAGATTCCCTGGAGAAGGAAATGACCACCCACTCCAGTATTCTTGCCTGCAAAATACCACGGATAGAGGAGCCTGACAGGCTGCAGCCCATGGGAATCACAAAAGAGTCGGATACGACTTACTGATTGAACAAACAAGCAATTTCAGGACGACTACAACAGATACTGATATGTATATCAGTATCACAGCCAAGGTACATGTGTGGGGCAGGGGAGGGGTGTCACTGATGATTTGCTTTGTCCTCTGAACTGTCTAATGTCTAATCAAGCAACGTGGAAGCTGTCAGCTCTTGACAGCATGCTGTGAAAATGCAAGTGTGGTGGTACCCCTTTTAACACTGCTCTGAGCAATACTCCATCATCCGTGGCATAGCTGCCAGAGAAGTAGCAAGAGACACTGGTCTCCAGACTTCTCCAAAGGTCATTTCTTTGTGTGTTCTCCTTCCTGTGTGAAAGGAGCACAGGAAGGCTATCAGCACGGCAGACCCTCTCTCCCAGCAAGGGATCCTACACCCTAGCCCCACTTTCACACCCATCTCCAATCCCCCCTCACTCAAAAAATCTTTCCCCTCCCCTCTCCCTATCTCACAGTGAGATAAAAATCTCACCGTGAAAAAGTATTGAGCTGGCCAAAAAAGTTCATCTGTTTTTTTTTTTTTTTTTTCTGTAAGATCTATGGGAAACTAAATGAAGTTTATGGCCAACCCAATATGTGCCCAGGTACCTGGCCCTAATTCTGGCAGACGACAAATAATATTTCCCTTCTCTTCTCCTCTTTTTTAAATTAACAAACACTTGATTCAACATATAGAAAATAATGTCTTTTCAAATGCCAGCCTGCGAACCTTTCTTTGACTGATATTTCTCGGCCAGTTCTTCCCTAATTTCCCCCTGAAACATCCGTAGTTCGTGCTCCCTATTCCACCCGCCCCCACATCCCTCAGTTTCTACGATTTGGTCATAATTCAGAGATCAGCACAAGGCTGAATTTATTCAGCACTCATTAAGAAAAATGCAAAAGTTAAACCTGAGCCCTGCTGGGTAACATAGCTGGTTCTACAGCTGAATGGAGAGCAGCTTTTATTACATTATGCAGCCCATGTTCATTTCCTCAGTAAGAAGGTGGCTCATAAATTGTTATGTGGATTTGCTTAATCGGTTAATTTCTACAGTCTATAGCCTTGAGGCCATTTCCCTGCATTAGAGTGGACTGAGCAATTTAGCTTTTGAGAGGATGGAGATTTGGTTTTTGAGCCCTGGACATTCCATGGATGGGGGACCATTTATACCTGCTCAGAGCCTTGGAGGTTTTCTCTCACTCTTGCTGGGTTACTCTCTTGAGATGAGGATTCACAATGCCCCGCTTCGAAAATCTCTGGTTGTGTCTCCTATTCACAAAAATATCATGTGTTCAAGAGAAAAGAATAATAATTCAAATAGCTTCCCAGATAGACTCACCAGTATAGTAGGAAATGGGCTTGAGGAGGGAGTGCTGATGCCAGGGGCTTTGGGCAGCAGACACTTTTCTAGAAAGGTTTTAGTTTGATCATGTACTTTAGTTTGATCAGCTACTTACATGTAAGTAGCTGGGCCCGGCAATCGGACCCATGAGATAAACTTAAGAATGAAAGGTCAGCATCTGTGAGTCTTAGTTTAGTTTCCTTATTTTTCATTGCAGCATGCAGGATCTTTAGTGGGAGCATGTGAACACTTAGTTTTGGCGTGTGGGATCCAGTTCCCTGACCAGGGATAGAACCCAGGACCTTTGCATTAGGAGCACGGGAGTCTTAGCCAGTGGACCACCAGGGAGGTCCCTCAACTCTTTCAATTAATAAAACATTACAGCTATAACTAATGCCTCACTCCACACCCATTCCTCAATGGACAAGGATTTAGGTGGACTCCGGGAGTTGGTGATGGACAGGGAGGCCTGGCATGCTGTGCTTCATTGGCTCGCGAAGAGTCAGACATGGCTGCGCGACTGAACTGAACTGAACACCCATTCCATCCCCACCTCCCTCAGAGATGACCACCAACCTATGTGTCTGTGTGTGTCCTTTGAGGAAAGTTTATTCTGCTCACGTTATAAACATAGCAATCTTGATACCTCAGCTTTCTGCTTCAGGGAGAGAAAAATGAGAAAACATTATGCTTTTACACTTTTCTTCTACAAAAAGGGAATTTGTGATATTAACTACCCTTCCCCTTTATCCATTTTTTCCTCTTCTTTCTCTTGGTTTGCAAAACTATTTTAAGGTAAGAAATATGTGATCACTTTATTTTTAAACACTGGCCTCTTAAATCAAGGATATTTTGCTAGTTTCAATTTTTTGAGGAGAAAAAAATAACCTGTTTTTGTTTTAGTTTTAGATTTTAGTGAAACCTCTATTTAGCTCTTGAATCAACTGCTTCTGTTCTAATCCTCACATGGCCTTCTAAGAGATGGATAACCTTAACCAATGTTCCTAAACTTTCTGACCTTCAGCTCTCCTGCATATCACTCAAGGTCCAGGATGAACAAAATGGCACACTCGGGAGAGAACATTGAAGAGAATTTAATAAATGATCAACCTACAGGGGCATAGGCATAACTAAAAGAAATCAATAAGAAGAAGCTGGTAACTGCAGAAAGCAGTCATCAGCCCAGATCAGAGGGGCAAGGGGAGTGGGTGGGGGCCAGAATCCGGGGAGACCCCCAGCTGGAGGAGAGGACCACTTGCCAGGAACTGTGGCTTAGGTGAGGAACTCAGCCTCTGCCCTCCTTTGGCATTATGACTTAACCTTCAGTTCCCGATGGCTCCACTGGACAAACCCAACTGGAATCTGGAGGACAAAGGAGCATGATGGATACAGCTTCACAGACCATCCTGCCAGGGCACCAAGTGTGGTAAAGAAGACCTGAAGGGCACACAGAAAATCTAGCACAGCCCATCTGTACAACCAGGATAATAATTGCACCTTTGTTGCAGAACTATTTTGATGATTTTATATATATATATATATAAAACATACATGGACTTCCCTGGTGGTACAGTGGATAGGAATTTGCCTGCTAATACAGGGCACATGGATTCAGTCCTTGGTCCAGGAGGATTCCACAACCTTAGAGCAATGGGCCTGTGAGCCACGACTAATGAGCCTACATGCTGCAACTACTGAAATCCGTGTGCCTAGAGCCTGTGCTCCACGAGAGAAGCCCGGGCACCGCAGCTAGAGGGCGCTGCTTGCTCTCCGCATCTAGAGAAAGTCCGTGTGCAGCAACAGAGACCCAGTGCAGCCAAAAATAAATAACAAAGAAAATTTAAAAAAACATACAAAGGACAGTTTCTGGCACACGTAAAGGCTCCATAAATGTTACCTTATAGCAGGATTATGAATTACTCCATATAATCAAACTGCCCCTGAAGTACTGAATATGCCTACTGATGTAAAATAACTATAGGAGCGAATTCTTTCTGAAAACCCATCTTATCAGAGTCTGGCAGGTTTGCATTCATTTATTTATATGTTTACTTGTCTACTTATGTAGTTGCAGCAAGAAATTTGCCAGAGAAGTCATTTCCAACCTGAATGTTTTCACCACACACTCAAAAAGAAAATCTTTATTTGTATTCACAAGGTCTGTGCCCCTCAGGAAAAAAAAAAAAAGCTCTTACAAAATGGAAATGATTTTTCTTCAAAGAAACAGCCACTCCAGATTAGTTGAAAGTGACTCAATATTCGATTCAATATTTATCCCCACACCTGTGTCAAAATCTGGTCAAAAGAGTTTAGATTTAACTATGGCCTGAGGAATGTACTGCTGAGAAGCAATTCAGTATAAAGGATTCCTGCAGAAGTTTCACTCAGTCCTCTCCCCTTGAAACCCAAGGATGAGTTTTCAAAAACCAAAATACTGATCAAAATCCAAACTCTAAAATGCAAAATGGAAGATTGCTATCAATATCAATATACTATGCTATATTATCTATAATATATACAATCTATAATCCAGTATTTATTACATCTTGTTGTCTTAGTCGCTAAGTTGTATCTGACTCTTTGTGACCCCGTGGACTGTGGCCCATCAGGCTTCTCCATCCATGGAATTTTTTTCCATGCAAGAATACTGGGAGTGGGTTGCCATTTCCTCCTCCAGGGAATCTTCCTGACCCAAAGATCGAACCCACATCTCCTGCACCGGGGCAGGCAGATTCTTTACCAACTGAGCCACTGGGGAAGCCCATATATAATACAAAATCCAATATTAAATACTGGAGGTTTTTCATTTCTTGTGGTCAGTACCTTTGTACTAGGGATAACCAGTGATTTGTGTAGTTCAGTTCAGTTCAGTCCCTCAGTCGTGTCCGACTCTTTGCGACCCCATGAATCGCAGTACACCAGGCCTCTCTGTCCATCACCAACTCCTGGAGTTCACTCAGACTCGTGTCCATCAAGTCAGTGATGCCATCCAGCCATCTCATCCTCTGTCGTCCCCTTCTCCTCCTGCCCCCAATCCCTCCCAGCTTCAAAGTCTTTTCCAATGAGTCAACTCTTCGCATGAGGTGGCCAAAGTACTGGAGTAGTGATTTGCGTGAGACTTTGGCAGTTCTAGTTATATAGCAGGAGCGTGAGAGCAATTCTTAGCACTCAAACTCTAGTTGTATAACTTTCCTAAGTCTGTAGTTGTCCTTGGGCAGACCACCTTGACTCCCTCCAGATCAGGGGGCCCACTTCAAACTGTAGCTCTACCACTTATTAACTAAGTGACCTAGAAAATTATTTAGATTTGAAATGTGCATGAAAGAAGAATTGGCAGGATTCTGGGGGCTTTGTCTTGAATAAGTAAAAGGATGGTGCTGCCCTTTCCTGGGTCAATGAGTCAGAGGCCTGTCCTTTTTTATTAGCTTACAGTGAAAAATTTCAAGCCTTGATCTGGACTCTCATCTAATGCCAAAGCCAGTGCACTTTGGTTCTTGACAGTCCAGTGGGGGCTTCAGTAGATGTGGTGGACAGGGTTAGTTGCCCTGAAGCTTGTGGAATCTTCCTGGACAAGGAATCAAACCCATGTCTCCTGCCTTGGCAGGTGGATTTTTAACCACTTGATCAGCAGGGAAGTCCAAAGGAATTCTTAATCTTTTCCCGTAAAGAAAACACTGCCCTGGATAACCTTGAGCATCCCTGTTTGTGCTCACTTCAGTGTATACCTGTAGTGAAAGCTATTGGAAGTGGGATTGAGAGCCCAAGGGCATGTGCATTATTACTTTACTAGATTTTCCAAGTTGCCCTCCAAAGGGATTTTACCAATTCAGTCTTACCCATCAAATCACCAAGTATTTTAATAACACTGCCACATTTTCCCCAGGACCGGAAGTATTAATTTTTCAATTTAAAAAGGAAATCCAGGACGTGAGATGCTTCCTGGCTTCTCTTGAAGAGTTCAAGTTATTCCACAAATTATTGTCAAGAACAAAACAAATAATCTAACCCATATGTTCACATTTAGTTTAGGCCAAAAAGCAAAGGCAAGCCACAGATAAGCCTTCAGAGCCCTTACCTATTAATGTGGGACTCTTTTTTGATAACAACCCTTCCATCCCATAACTAGCAGATAGACAGAGCCGATGTCTTATCAGAATCAGTCTGTTTCAGCTCCAAAGGAAGCTCATATGAACAACTCAGAACAGAGAGAAAAGTTGAAAAGATCAAAATCCCCAGGGAAATTAAACAAAAAAAGTTCAAGGCCAGACTCCATTCTCATTTCAATTAGTTTCAGCAAAGAACGACTGAATCAGAGTTCCCAGCGCTGAGAAGGAATTGCTCATTAAGGCAAATTGAGAGGAGGCTTAACCTTGTCTATTTCCCCTTCATTCCGAGCAGACTGTCCCCTGCTTTCAGAACTGGACACACGGTACCAACTACATTTAAAAATGAACAAGAAATTCTTTTAAAGTACAAGATGGGGGAAAAAATGAACTGGAAACTGAATATATGGGCCAAGATTCTGTCCATGAGGTGGAAGGGACTGAAGCTTATACTGGAGAAAAAGTTTAAAAACTCAGAAAGAGAATGCAACTTTCAACCCTTCATTAAGGCCCTCTGACACTGCATTGTTCCCCAGTGGGGTTTATGACCTCCTGTCTTGTCACAAGTTTCCTTCCCTGGGATCCCTTCCCCTGGGTGCCAGCTTGGTGGGACACTTGCTCAGCTACCTTGTGCAGCCTCTTCTTGACCCACTGTCAATCTGCATTGAGTTCCTCCATGCTTAGCCAATACAGGCATCTTCCTCAGCTGCCCTTTCTCCCCACCTCCCTGCCACTTGGAGTTGCTCTAGGCAGCCCCTGCCTTCAGGCTCCTCCAGACCAGCGAGGCACACCAGTCCACATATCCAAAAGCCCACATGACAAGCTCTCCCAAACTCTCAGTCATGTTCTGCTCCAGCAGCATTCTGGAAGTTGGGGGGAATGAGGGTGATATACAGGTTTGATTTTCTTAGGCTCCAAAATCGCTGTGAACAGTGAGTGCAGTCCTGAAATTAAAAGATGCTTGCTCTCTGGAAGGAAATCTATGACAAAGCTAGGCAGTGTATTAAAAAGTAGATATATCACTTTGCCGACAAAGGCTGTATAGTCAAAGCTATTGTTTTTTCCAGTAGTCATGTATGGATATGAAAGTTGGACCGTAAAGAAGGCTGAGCACTGAAGGATGGATGTTTTTGAACTGTGGTTTTGGAGAAGACTCTTGAGAGTCCCTTGGACAGCAAGGAGATGAAACCAGTCAATCCTAAAGGAAATCAACCCTGAACATTCACTGGAAGGACTGATACTGAAGCTGAAGCCTCCATACTCTGGCCACCTGAAGTGAAGAGCCAACTCATTGGAAAAGACCCTGAAGGTGGCAAAGATTTAGGGCAGGAAGAGAAGAGTGTGACAGAGGATGAGATGGTTTGATGGCATTACTGACTCAATGGACATGAGTTTGAGCAAACTCTAGGACATAGTGAAGGACAAGGGAGCCTGGCATGCTGCAGTGCGTGAGGTCGCAGAGTCGGACATGACTTAGTAACTCAACGAAACAATAGGTTTGAAAGCTCAGCAAGCATCCAATGAAGATGAGATGCCTCCGGCTTCCCCCAGGATGCACCATTTGGCAGCTACTGTCAGTGTCTTGCATACTGCCACCCGCCCCAGCCTTCCCAGCTCTATGCTCTCTGGCATGACTTCCAGTGACACACATGCAACTCTTTTCTGTGGCTATCAGAGCTTGCTGAGCCTGCACGTGGCATGCTGGAAACTTATTGAAGAATTAACATCTCCAGCCTGGATCCAGGAAGGGAATTTGGCTTGGCACTGGGGCGGGGGGTGGGGTGGGGAGGCAGTGATGGGGCTAGACAGCATGAATGGAGACATGTATATGTATGGCTGAGTCCCTTTGCTGTCCATCTAAAACTATCACAACATTGTTAATTGGCTATACCTCAATATAAAATAAAAAGTTAAAAAAAAAAAAAAGAATTAACATTCCCAGGAAGCAGACTCCAAACAATGACCGATAGGGGTTGGTGGATAAATACCGCAGTCCCCTCAACCCTTGGCTGCTCAACTGTGAGCTGCATAGTCTGGACTATCTTCCCACACTGGCCCGGGGGGTGACCTGATTGATGATACACCCTGTGTTGACTGTCTTTTCTTCCTTGCTCTACCTCCCACCCCCCTACCAGTGTTTTCTGAAATCACTTCTCCAACAAACTACTTGCACTTGAATCTGTGCCTGGGGGTCTTCCTCTAGTAGAGCTGAAGCCAGGAAATTAAAACTTTCCCAGAAGACTTCATAGATAGAATTCTGCTGATAGTATCTGTGTGCTTACAGTAGCCAGGCCCTGCCCAGCCTGGGTGGAGGAGAAGAGGGTCAGAGAAATCTGGCTGGAAGAAATCTGAGGAGGTTCCAACAGGCAGAGGAGTTCCCACCAAAGAAAAGTGCTCCCTGGAGACCGTGGGCTCCACACAGACACCAGCTTGGTCTTGTTCATGGCTGAGCCTTCAAACCTAAGAATAGCGCCTGATATGTGGTGAAAGTGTTAGTCACTCAGCCGTGTCTGACTCTTTGCGACCTCATGGACGTTAGCCTGCCAGGCTCCTCAGTTCATGTTATTCTCCAGGCAAGAATAATGGAGCGGGTGGCCATTCCCTTCTCCAGGGCATCTTCCCGACTCAGGGATCAAACCCAGGTCTCCTGCACTGCAGGTGGATTCTTTACCGTCTGAGCCACCAGAGTATGTGGTGGACATTAAATAAACACAGTTGAAAGAATTTTAAATGCTGATTTCAAAATGTCATAGGAGTTCACAGATAGATACATAGCAAGGGTCTCAACTTGAGTCAAGCAGGTTTGACAAACATCTCAGCTGTGTCGGGGTTTCTCAACCTGGACACTGTGGGCATATGGATCATTGTCTGAAGTGGAGGCTGCCCTGTGCACTATAGGAAACTGGCAGCATCCCTGGCCTCTATGTTAGAGGCCAGCATCCCTCCCCCATCTAGCTGTAACAACCACAATGTCTCCAGACATTCCGAAACATCCCCTCAGTGGGCATAACCACCTTCCTAACTCATGAGAACTACTGAGTCATATGCAGCTGAGCCTAAGCCTTATTGAAATGTGGGCTCAGAATCTCAGAGGTTTTTGCCAGAACAAGAAAATAAGCTACCAGGGTGCTCAGCTTGCCTTTCTTTCTTGTGTAAAACTGACAAACTCTGTTATAGGAGAAATAAGGGGGTGGAATTCAGAAGACCCTGCAGGTCACCATGAGGCAGTTCTGACTCCAGACACTGCTGGGACTGGTAGGGGGGCTTGGAGCTGCAATCACGTTGATTCCTGGAGAAGCTGCCAAGTTTAATTTTCCAAGTGTATGGCTAGGTAACATCTGGACTTGATGTGAAATGAGATTTAACTGCCTTCACTCACCTTGGGGTTTTCAGCCCAAATTGGAGCATCTAACACTTCAAATGAGAGATTCTGGAACAGGAATGTCACACCAAAACCACAAAAAGATACTGGGGTGGTAGTGGATTTTCCAGGCGGTCCAGTGGTTAAGACTCTGTGCTTCAATTCAGGGGGCACGGGTTTGATCCCTGGTCAGGGAACTAAGGTCCCACATGCCACACAGTATGGCCAAAAAGTTAAAAAATAAAATATGATGTAATTTTTAAAAGATACTGGGAGGGAGATACTTCCTCCATTGGAAATGCGGCTGAATTAAACAAAACTACAGATCACAGCCTCTCTTACTTTGGGTGTGCAATCTTTCTAGAATAAGCAGTGCAGAAAACAGACATAAGTTAGAGAACTTTCCAAGTGGCACAATAAAAGGCCTATACACTAAGCATCTCATTCCCCCAAGAGTTTCTAATCTAAAATTTTAAATACACTAATCAGTCTAGCAGAACTGACACCACCTTCTTAGTGAGCCTTGAGTTACAGCACAGAATTTGAATCTCAGACAGACTTTCCCATCTGCCCTTCCTCTACTCTTTCAACACAAAGAAGAATGAAGATGTTTTCATCTTAAATGTCAGGCCTGCTCCATGGGGGCATCTCCTCGCAGGACATCTGGGGAAAGGCCAATCACAGGAGGGTTTTCTATTCCCTGCTGTGAAAGAAAAGTTCAGGTTGGAGTTAAGGGCTCATTTTGCTTAAATGTGACCTATTACTTACAGATAAGGGAGCAAGTGGAGGTTAGAAGGCTCTAGAGTGATTTTTAAAATAGGCTTCTAATACCTGGAACATTTTCTTCTGGTAAAATCTTAAGGAGGTTCTTGATAAAAAGCAGATACAAGAGGAGACTTCGGGACTTCCTGGTGGTCCAGTGGTTAGGACTCCATGCTTCCAATACAGGGACCATGGGTCTGATCCCTGTCTGGGGAGGAAATGAGCCTTTTTCAGATAAATGAAAGGTTTAGAAATCCACCCAAGCAACACTCTGCCCTTGAAACTGCCCCAGAACCTCACCATGACCTGTCTAGACAACCTGGAGCTCTCTGCTCTAGGGGACTGGGCTTTCCCTTTGCTCCAAAAACTTCCACTGGACTCTCCTTGCAGCTTCTCTGTTCCCGTGCTTGGTCGCCTGGGAGGTGATTCGAGGGACTGGCTTCCCAAAGCCCCTTTGCTGTGGCCAATGGGAGCACCTATAGGAAGTCCAAGGGCACGAGGAGCGAGCAGTCAGAACATTTCTTCACCATGGGCTCCCAGGATCGGTCAGCTAGGGCTGGGATCGAAGCCTAATTTTCTGAGTCTGTTTCCATTTCACACAGCCTGGTTCGGACTCGGGGCTGAGAAATGTGGTGCCTAATATGTGTGTGTGTGCCATGGACTGAAGCCTGCCAGGCTCCTCTGTCCATGGAATTTTCCAGCAAGAATACTGGAATGGGTTGCCATTTCCTCCTCCAGGAGATCTTCCTGACTCAGGGATTGCAATTGCATCTCTTGTGTCTCCTCTATTGGAAGGTGAATTCTTTACTACTGCCCCACTCGGGATGCCCCTGATATAAAGGTCCCTGATACAAATGTGCCTTAAGTTCATTCCTTCCCTAAAGAACAGTCACATTTTTTTTTTAAACCAGGAAGTGGAGTCTAGTTTGTTGGTTGCCTGAGAGACAAAATGCACTGCTTTGTACCATTTAAATGTTAAGAGGGCTCAGATATTTTTCCGCAAAAAAGCCTGTTTAGCCGGCACTGAGTTCCCCGGTTCTCACGGTTTCACAGGTTAGGGAGTTCTCTTTCATTAGAAAGTTCTTTAGAAAATGTTAGGGTTGGATTTCATTTTTATCAATTTCTTGCTGTATTTTCTACTAAATTCCAAATTAATGCCAGCCCTGGGTTTAATAGATCAGATCCCCGAGGTCACTGTGACTTTATCGCCTACATTAAGCCTGACTGCTATTAACTGAGCACTAGTTTTGTGTTAGGCATGTTCTATTCATCATCTCTAATCCTCTTAAAGCCCCCAAGGTAAGCAGCATTCTTCTCAACGGAAAAACCGAGGCTTCGGAATAAGTGAAGTCACTTAGATGAGCTAGAATTTGAACATTTATGGTCCCAGAGCCCAAACCTTCGTGCATCTGGAGAATGTCTGTAAAAGAGTATGAGGGTTCTTTAGAGGGTGATGAAAATTATCTGAAATCAGATCATGATAATGACTGTACAACTTTCTACATAGATGAAAACCACTGAATTATATACTTTAAAAGACTAAAGTTTATGGCATATGAATTATATCTGAAAAAATATTTTAAACAGCACTTAGAATAATGCTTGGCTAAGTGCTAAAGAGTGGTCATTAAACAAATTAAAATAAACTGAAAAATAGTAAATTATTATGTCATATTTTTTCATCTTTATTCATCAAATCCTTTGGCCATCCCACCACATGAGCTTTTTCACAACCCTCTTCAATCCTGCAGAGCCTTCATCGTCTTCCCCAATTTTCCATATTTTCTCTTATCCCTCCCCTCCCAGTTGCCTCCTTTCCAATCCAAATTTCCCTCATTCTATTACATAAATAAATTCTCCTTTATGTAAGTTGGTGCAGCCACTGCGGAAAATAGTATGGAGGTTCCTCAGTACTCTGATAGCAACAATACATGTCTTTTTCTTTTTTTCCTAAGAATTCAACTAGCCAATCTGATCACATGGACCACAGCCTTGTCTAACTCAGTGAAACTAAGCCATGCCATGTGGGACCACCCAAGACAGGTGGGTCATGGTGGAGAGGTCTGACAGAATGTGGTTCACTGGAGAAGGGAATGGCAAACCACTTCACTATTCTTGCCTTGAGAACCTCATGAACAGTATGAAAAATAAAAAAGATAGGACACTGAAAAATGAACTCCCCAGGTCGATAGGTGCCCTGTATGCTACTGGAGATCAGTGGAGAAATAACTTCAAATAGAAGGGAGGGATGGAGCCAAAGCAAAAACAACTCCCAGTTATGGATGAGACTGGTGATAGAAGTGAGGCTTGATGCTGTAAAGAGCAATATTGCATTAGAACCTGGAATGTTAGGTCCATGAATCAAGGTAAATTGGAAGTGGTCAAACAGGAGATGGCAAGAGTGAACATGGACATTATAGGAATCAGTGAACTAAAATGTACTGGAATGGGTGAATTTAACTCAGATGACCATTATATCTACTACTGTGGGCAGGAATCCCTTAGAAGAAATAGAGTATCCATCATAGTCAACAAAAGAGTCTGAAATGTAGTACTTGGATACAATCTCAAAAACGACAGAATAATCTCTATTTGTTTCCAAGGCAAACCATTCAATATCACAGTAATCCAAGTCTATGCCCCAACCAGTAACACTGAAGAAACTGAAGTTGAACAGTTCTATGAAGACCTACAAGACCTTCTAGAACTAATGCCCCCAAAAGAAGTCCTTTTCATTATAAGAGATTGGAATGCAAAAGTAGGAAGTCAAGAAACACCTCGAGTAACAGGCAAATTTGGCCTTGCAGTACAGAATGAAGCAGGACAAAGGCTAATAGAGTTCTGCCAAGAGAATGAACTGGTCATAGCAAACACCCTCTTCCAACAGCACAAGAGAAGACTCTACACACGGATATCACCAGATGGTTGACACCAAAATCAGATTGATTATATTCTTTGCACCAAAGATGGAGAAGCTCTATACAGTCAGCAAAAACAAAGACTGGGAGCTGACTGTGGCTCAGATCATGAACTCCTTATTGCCAAATTCAGACTGAAATTGAAGAAAGTGGAGAAAACCACTAGACCATTTAGGTATGATCTAAATCAAATCCTTTGTGTCTATACAGTGGAAGTGAGAAATAAATTTAAGGGACTAGATCTGATAGACAGAGTGCCTGATAAACTATCGATGGAGGTTCGTGATACTGTACAGGAGACAAGACTCAAGACCATCCCCAAGAAAAAGAAATGCAAAAAAGCAAAATGGCTGTCTGAGGACGCCTTACAAATAGCTGTGAAAAGAAGAGAAGTGAAAAGCAAAGGAGAAAAGGAAAGATATACTCATTTGAATGCGGAGTTCCAAAGACTAGCAAGGAGAGACAAGAAAGCCTTCCTCAGTGATCAATGCAAAGAAATAGAGGAAAACAATAGAATGGGAAAGACTAGAGATTTCTTCAAGAAAATTAGAGATACCAAGGGAAATTTTCATGCAAAGATGGACACAATAAAGGACAGAAATGGTAGGGACCTAACAGAAGCAAAAGATATTAAGAAGAGGTGGCAAGAATACACAGAAGAATTCTACAAAAAAGATCTTCACGACCAAGATAACCATGATGGTGTGATCACTCACCTAAAGCCAGACATCCTGGAATGTGAACTCAAGTGGGCCTTAGGAAGCATCACTAGGAACAAAGCTAGTAGAGGTGATGGAATTTCAGCTGAGCTATTTCAAATCCTGAAAAGATGATGCTGTGAAAGTGCTGCACTCAATATGCCAGCAATTTTGGAAAACTCAGCAGTGGCCACAGGACTGGAAAAGGTCAGTTTTCATTCCAATCCCAAAGAAAGGCAATGCCAAAGAATGCTCAAACTCCCACACAATTGCACTCATCTCACATGCTAGTAAAGTGATGCTTAAAATTCTCCAAGCCAGACTTCAGCAATACGTGAACTGTGAACTTCCAGATGTTCAAGCTGGTTTTAGAGAAGGCAGAGGAACCAGAGATCAAATTGCCAACATCCACTGGATCATGGAAAACACAAGAGAGTTCCAGAAAAACATCTATTTCTGCTTTATTGACTATGCCAAAGCCTTTGACTGTGTGGATCATAATAAACTGTGGAAAATTCTGAAGGAGATGGGAATACCAGACCACCTAACCTGCCTCTTGAGAAATCTGTAGGCAGGTCAGGAAGCAACAGTTAGAACTGGACATGGAACAACAGACTGGTTCCAAATAGGAAAAGGAGTACGTCAAGGCTGTATATGGTCACTCTGCTTATGTAACTTCTATGCAGAGTACAGCATGAGAAATGCTGGGCTGGAGGAAGCACAAGCTGGAATCAAGATTGCCAGGAGAAATATCAATAACCTCAGATATGCAGACGACACCACCCTTATGGCAGAAAGTGAAGAAGAACTAAATAGCCTCTTGATGCAAGTGAAAGAGGAGAGTGAAAAAGTTGGCTTAAAGCTCAACATTCAGAAAACTAAGATCATGGCATCCAGTCCCATCACTTCATGACAAATAGATGGGGAAACAGTGGAAACAGTGGCTGACTTTATTTTTCTGGGCTCCAAAATCACTGCAGATGGTGATTGCAGCCATGAAATTAAACGATGCTTATTCCTTGGAAGGAAAGTTATGACCAAACTAGACAGCATATTCAAAAGCAGAGACATTACTTTGCCAACAAAGGTTCATCTAGTCAAGGCTATGGTTTTTCCAGTAGTCATGTATGGATGTGAGAGTTGGACAATAAAGAAGGCTGAGCACCGAAGAACTATGCTTTTGAACGGTGGTGTTGGAGAAGACTCTTAAGAGTCCTTTGGACTGCAAGGAGATCCAACCAGTCCATCATCAAGGAGATCAGTCCTGGGTGTTCGTTGGAGGGACTGATGTTGAAGCTGAAACTCCAATACTTAGGCCACCTGATGTGAAGAGCTGACTCATTGGAAAAGACCCTGATGCTGGAAAAGATTGATGGCAGGGGGAGAAGGGGATGACAAAGGATGAGATGTTTGGATGGCATCACCAACTCAATGGACATGGGTTTGGGTGGACTCTGGGAGCTGGTGATTGTGGACAGGGAGGCCTGGCGTGCTACAGTTCATGGGGTTGCAAAGAGTTGGACATGACTGAGCAACTGAACTGAACTGAACCGAACTGAAGAATTCAGAGGATAGAGTGGTCAAGTTAAAAATTGGTCAGTAAGCCAACCCTATCTTTCCTCTCCATCAATGACAAATTTCAGAGACACTTTGGCCTCAGGTCTTTGAATATACTCTAGCCAGATCTGCATTACAGGTGAATTTTTTACCATCTGAGACACCAGGGAAGTCCCTGGTGTATATACTGTTCCCTTTAAATAGAATGGACTTCCCAGGTGGCATAGTGGTAAAGAATTTGCCTGCCAGTGCAGGAGACACAGGAGACCCAGGTTAGATCCTTGGGTCAAGATCCCCTGGAGAAGGAAACGGCAACCCATTTCAGTATTCTTGCCTGGAAAATCCCATGGACAGAGGAGCCTGGCGGGCTACAGTCCCTGGGACTGCAAAGAGTCAGACACGAGCACAGTCAGACACAGGAGTCAAGGCTCCCGTGCACAGAGCCTGTGCACAGAGCACATCCAATGTTCTACATAGAATGCTTTTCCAGAAGGAAGCCACCTGCTTCATTACCATGCTTCACTCAGATCTCTGATCAAACGTCCCCACTTTGTGACATTCCCAGGGTTCCCTGACTCCCAAGTGTTACATCACGTCTCATCCCTGACTCCCATACTCCCTCTTACCTGCCTCCTTTCCTCTCCGTATCTTGTATTATCATTTGTCCTCCCATATATTTCAGTATTTACTTGTCTAGGGTCTTCTCCCCACTAAAAATCAGCTCCGTCAAGGCAGTCTTTTGTCTTTCATATTCACAGCAGCATCCCCAGCACCTAGAACCCTGTCTGGTACACAGCAAGATGCCCAGTAAATATTTGTTGGGTGAATGAATGAAGGAACAAATAACTGAACAACACAAGAAACTAATTTTCGGCAGGTGGTCTAGACAAGGGGTCATATTTTGCATAGATGGCAGGTATTACTCTAATCTGGGTGGTATTCCAGTTCATCTCTATTATTTCCTTGGGTACCATGGAGACTTCTAAGAAGCCATTGTTCTGAAATAAAATCACAGGAGAAAATTAGTCATTTAATTCAAAAGCATTCATGCTTCTGCATAATAATAGTTCGTTGTGAAAAGAAAGATGTGGAAAGATATTAGTCCCATTGTCAGCAGCCTTTTTTTCTTTTAGGTTTATAGAAATCAAGCCTCCTCGGTACTTGTCTTGTCACTTCATCCATCTGGTTGAGAATTTCCCAAGGAAAAGACCTAGGGGGCAAGGGGCTTCAGGACAATCCTGAATGTCTGGGAAGGGGGTGGATGTCAGGGCTCCCTGAGTTCTAGGAATGGTTCCAGCAAGTTGTCAAACCCTAGGTGGAGGTCACGGGAGCCTTGAATTATAGCTACTTGGTCAGAAGCACAAGTGACAACCTGGGTCTTGCGATTTGGCATCTGAAGTAGGGTCAATCTTTTTTTAAAAAACTTTTTATTTTATATTGGAGTATAGGGGATTAACAATGTGATAGTTTCAGGTGGACAGCAAAGGAACTCAGCCATATGTATACATGTATCCATTCTCCCCCAAGTCCCCTCCTGATCAGGCTGCCACACAACATTGAACCTGGACCCCCTGCTTTGTAAGGTGCTCCTTAGCGCCCATCCTTTCCCCTCCCAGTCTCCTCCCTCCAATCTACTCCACAGCTTCTGCCCAAGACTCCTTTACTTGTGTTTCTAGACAAATCTTGTTTACAGTTCCTTCTGAACTTATAAGCTAAGTCTAAGTATTGAAAACTGGACTTCCCTGGTGGTCCAGTGGTTGAGAATCCATCTGCCAATGCAGGGGACACCAGTTCAGTTCCTGGTCGGGGAAGATCCCACATGCCACGGGGCAACTAAGCCCATGCAGCACGGTTACTGAGCCTGCACGCTCTAGAGCCCATGCTTCACAACAAGAGAAGCCACTGAAATGAAAAGTCTAAGCACAACTAGGGAACGGTCCCCGCTTGCCACAACTAGAGAACAGCCAAGCACAGCAACAAAGACCCAGAGCAGCCAAAAATAAGTAAACAAAAATTTAAATACTGAAAACCAATAAATAGACTTTATATATTACTATAAGATTATATATCTAAAGAGCATGGTACAGTGTTTAGCACAGAGTAAGCCCTCCAGCCATAGTAGTTATTATTTTCATGGCAAATATGATTCATGTCAGTAGCCAGCCTCCAAAGGGGTCCCCAATGAGTCTCACCTCCTGCTTTAATCGCCTCCTGCACTCAATAGGGCTGACCTGTTTGACAAATGGGATGTTGCAGAAGTGATAGCGTGGAGGACTTCCCTGGCGGTCCAATGGTTAAGAGTCCGCCTTGAAGTGCAGGGAATGCGGGTTTGGTCCCTGGTTGCGGAACTAAGATCTTACACGCTGTGGAGCAGCTAAACCTGTGTGCTGCAACTGGAGAGGCTGTGTGCCGCAACTAGGACCCAGTGAAGTCAAATGAATGAATATTTTTTTTAAAAAAGAAGAGACTGGGTGTGATTTCCAAAGCCAGGCTGCAAACAGTATCGTAACGCCTGCCTTGTTCTCCCGGGATTTCTTGGGCTGGGGAAAGCTAGCCATCATGTTGGGAGGACCCTCAAGCTGCTCTGTGCAGAAGCCCTGTGGAGAGGAACTGCCAGCTACATACAGCTGGCCTGCTGTGTGAGTGAGTTACTTCGGAAGTGGATCACCCAGTCCCAGTCAAATCTTCACATCCCGATAGCCCTGGCCCATATGTTGACAGTGACCTCATAGAAAATTTTAAGCCAGAACCACCCATTTATGAATTCCTAATCCACAGAAACTGTAAATGACATTAAGAGTTTATTACTGTTTTAAGCCACTAGGTGTCGAAGTCATTTGTTATGCAGTAACAGATAATTACTAAACTCTACAATGGTAGTCAGCCATTGTACTGAAGGACCACATTTCACAGTACATGACTAGTCCCAAAGGGCACTATCCTAACTCAGATAAAAAGACGGGTCTCTCTCAACCAGAGGTCTTTCTTGTAGCCTGTGCTAAGACATGGTTTTAATTATCTACAAAATTCTTCCTTGATTCTAGTGGCAAAAATCAAAGCCAGTTTTCTATTCTAAGCTACAGGTCAGCATCTCACTGAGGGCCTTCAGCTTTGATATTTTAACAAAGAGGAAGGCTGTGTAGAGCTCAGCCTTGCACCATACTCTAATGCTCCCTCCCATCTCCAATGCACTGCAGAAAATCACCTAAGCAGCTTGCTAAACTATAGATCCCTGGATCTCACCCCCAGGGATCCTGAATTAGTGGTTTTTTTCTGGAGCCAGGAATCTGCTTTATAAGGAACCCATTCCCAGGTAATCCCAATGCAGGTAGTCCTACATCTACACTTGGAAAAGAGATGCTCTAAAGTCTGGTGCCTCCTCTCCCGTCCCCTACTGCCCCAATCCATTAGCTGAGTGATCAGTTTATGCGATGGGAATTTGCCAGCATCGAGTCAGACCTTCTCCAAGTCTGAAGTTGGGGGACGGCAAGCTGAGCTTCATTGTGTAAAACATATACAATCACAATCCTTTCTCTGTCTCACAAAAAAAATCTGCCAGTAAACAACTCAGAGAAAAATCCCTGTGAAAGAATCAGTGGCCATTCCTACCTCCCACAGGATTTTTATTTTCCTTCCCCGTTTTGCAAATCTGAAAGAACTACATCTGTTTCACTCTATCAGGTGTTCAGGACCAAGATTGCTTTTCAAGCGCTCCTTCGAGTCTCATGGATTTCCACGTAGGCAAAATGACTCAGAAACCTTGAGAATCTGACCTGTGAAAGAAGAGTGTTTCTTTCCTGCTGCCTCACTTACCTTTCTCAGGGATGTTGATTCAAAATAGTCGTTTCCTAGCCCTGGTCAATAGCCATTGATTATTCAGTGCTGCAGTTATTAGAGAAGCTTGATGTGCAGAAGCTAGAGCTCAGCTGGTGGCCAGGTTCACCACACAGGGTAATGAGATGAGGACTTTGTGCGCACCGAAGCATAAAGATTCTATTTTTAAACAAGGCCAGAGATGATCTTGAACAAAGAAACCCATAGATACAACAGCTGAAAGTTCATACTCCAAGAGGCAAGCCCACAGAGATGCAGGTCCTTTGAGAGTTATTGAAATAAATCATTATCTACATTCACCTTCAATCAGTATCTATAAATTCACTAAGATTTACATGTGCCAAGACTGCTTCAAACAGCAAAACAAGATTTGTTTCTATTCCATGGTCTTTATCGCGTTGTGTGCAAACTAGTGATT
Organism: Budorcas taxicolor; assembly: GCF_023091745.1. Taxonomy (NCBI): domain Eukaryota; kingdom Metazoa; phylum Chordata; class Mammalia; order Artiodactyla; family Bovidae; genus Budorcas; species Budorcas taxicolor. Next base: position 59,378,616 of record NC_068922.1, on the reverse strand, counting down.
CCTAGGGCCCCATCTGGAACTCAGAAATAATTGCCCACAACTGCAGAGGTTCTTTGTTGGTTTATCTGAATATAGTGTCAACATTTTCAGTTCAGTCACTCAGTTGTGTCTGACTCTTTGTGACCCCATGGACTGCAAAACGCCAGGCTTCCCTGTCCATCTGTTGCTGCTGCTGTTAAGTCACTTCAGTCATGTCCGCCTCTGTGCGACCCTATAGACAGCAACCCATCAGGCTTCCCTGTCCCTGGGATTCTCCAGGCAAGAACACTGGAGTGGGTTGCCACTTCCTTCTCCAATGCATGAAAGTGAAAAGTGAAAGTGAAGTTGCTCAGTTGTGTCCGACCCTCAGCGACCCCATGGACTGCAGTCTTCCAGGCTCCTCTGTCCGTGGGATTTTCCAGGCAAGGGTACTGGAGTGGGGTGCCATTGCCTTCTCCGTCCCTGTCCATCACCAACTCCCAAAGCTTGCTAAAACTCATGTCCACCAAGTGGGTGATGACATCCTACCATCTCATCTTCTGTCGTCCCCTTCTCCTCCTGCCTTCAATTTTCCCCAGCATCAGGGTCTTTTCCAGTGAGCCAGTTCTTCGCATCAGGTGGGCAAAGTAATGGAGTTTCAGCTTCAGCATCAGTCCTTCCAAAGAACATTCAGGACTGATTTCCTTTAGGATTGACTGGTTGGATCTCCTTGCAATCCAAGGGACTCTTAAGAACCTTCTCCAATACCGCAATTCAAAAGTATCAGTTCTTCGGTGCTCAGCCTTCTTTATAGTCCAACTCTCACCTCCATACATGACCACTGGAAAAACCATAGCTTTGACTAGATGGACCTTTGTTGGCAAAATAATGTCTCTGCTTTTTAATATGCTATCTAGATTGGTCATAGTTTTCATCCAAAGAACAAGTGTCTTTTGATTTCATGGCTTCAGTCACCATCTGCAGTGATTTTGGAGCCAAAGAAAATAAAGTCTGTCACTGTTTCTAATGTCTCCCCATCTATATGCCATGAAGTGATGGGACCAGATGCCATAATCTTAGCTTTCTGAATGTTGAGTTTTAAACCAACTTTTTCACTCTCCTCTTTCACTTTCAACAAGAGGCTCTTTAGTTCTTCGCTTTCTGCTATAAGGCTGGTGTCATCTGTGTATCTGAAGTTACTGATATTTCTCCCAGCAATCTTGATTCCAGCTTGTGCTTCATCCAGCCCAACATTTCACATGATGTACTCTGCATATAAGTTAAATAAGCAAGGTGACAATATATAGCCTTGACATACTCCTTTCCCAATTTGAAACCAGTCCACTGTTCCATGTCCAGTTCTAACTGTTGCTTCCTGACCTGCATACAGATTTCTCAGGAAGCAGGTAAGATGGTCTGGTATTCCCATCTCTTAAAGAATTCTCTACAGTTTGTTTTGATCCACACAGTCAAAGGCTTTGGCATAGTCAATAAAGCAGAAATAGATGTTTCTCTGGAACTCTCTTGCTTTTTCGATGATCCAGCAGATGCTGGCAATTTGATCTCTGGTTCCTCTGCCTTTTCTAAATCCAGCTTTAACATCTGGAAGTTCACAGTTCATGTACTGTTGAAGCCTGACTTGGAGAATTTTGAGCATTACTTTGCTAGTGTGTGAGATGAGAGCAATTGTGCGGTAGTTTGAACATTCTTTGGCACTGGAATGAAAACTGACCTTTTCCAGTCCTATGGCCACGGCTGAGTTTTCTAAATTTTCTGGCATATCGAGAGCAGCACTTTAACAGTATCATCTTTTAGGATTTGAAAAAGTCAACATTTTAAGTCACGAGATTTCACATTCTTTCAATGCAGATGGCAAGCCTTGGTCAGTTAGGATTTTCTGCATAGTACCGTTGATTGTCCTATGATTCTAGGGTTCAGAAACTTGGGCTGGGCTCAGCCAGGTGGCTCTCCTGGTCTGGGATGTCTTGGCTGATCTCTGTCCAGGCTTGTTCATGTGTTTGTGGTCAGCTGTTGAATCAGAGAGGGGCTGGCTGGTGGAGTGCAGCCTCAACTGGGACAATAGACTCTGTTCCATCAGGTCTCCTCCCCTAGGAGGCTAGCCTGGGCTTGTTCACATGGGCTCTAAGAGCAAGAACAGAGTGTGCAAGACTTCTTGAAGCCTGGGCTCAAACTTAGACATGCCATTACTTCTGCTGCATTCTAGTGGCCAAAGCAACTTCACAGACCGGCCTAGATTCAAGAGATAGAAAAAGATTTCATCTCTGGATAGGAGGGAAAGAATTTGTGGCCAATTTTGCAAATTTACAAACAGCTTATCTTAAAAAAAAGTCAGTAGGACTTCCCTGGTAGTCTAGTGGTTAAGAATCCACCTGCCAATGCAGGGGACGTGGGTTTTATCCCCAGACAGGGAATGAAGACCTCACATGCCACGGAGCAAGTGAGTCCAAGCACCACAACTACTGAGCCTGTGCTCTAGAGCCCGGGAGCCACAGCTGCTGAGCCCATGTGCCTCAACTACTGAAAGCTTGGGGGCAACTAAGCCCTTGTGCCCTCGAGCCCGAGCTCTGCAACAAGAGAAGCCATTGCTGTGATAAGCCCAAATACCGCAATGGAGAGCAGCCCCCTCTTGCTGCAACTAGAGAAAGTCCGCACACAGCAACGAAGACCCAGTGAGCCATAAACAAATAAGTAAAACTTAATTAATTAATTTTTAAAAGACATCAACAGATGTGAACACAGTGTTCTAGAGCCTAGAGGAAGCTTCTCCCTATGAGGGTGATGTCAGCACCCCTCTGCACAAGCTGTGCCCTTGGAATTCATTTACACAATCATCTAGCCCTGAGGACCCGGCAGGGTTTGCCATTCCTGATCCTGGAATAAGTTCCGAGCCAGTGTATCACAAAGCCCCATCCCAGCCATGACTGCTATCTCTGTCAGGAATCACTGGAATTATATACCAAACCCTGGGGTCACGTTTCACTTCTCAGGAACATCTCCTTTCAGCCCATCCTATCTCCCTCCCCCCAATAAATATCCCACTTCCTACTATGAGAATCAGTGAGGGAAGGAGCTGTGTAAGGGGGAAGGAGATGACTCTTCAGCGGATGGAAGACCCAGGAAAGAGCAGCTTTGGAGCCAGTGGACTTGGGTTCTCCTCAAAGCTCAAGGATCCCCATTCATTTAGTCTCTCTAAGCCTGTTTCTCTTCTGTAAAACCGTACCTGCTATGTTTGCATACTTCTCCTTGAAAAGTAATTATGTTAAATGATCCAAAAATTTTGCATAAATATGAACCTGTTTTTAGTGTAACAGAAAGTTAGCCACCACCAAAAAAAGAAACATAAGTAATAACAACCCAGAAAAGCACTCAGAGAAATGAGTGGTTAAGGTCATTTTCCTGCTCAGCTGTGAGTTTTCATCAGGCTCCCTACACCAACAATTCAAGACTCCGGTGCAGAAGTGATTTGCTGAAAGATCCGGAGACCCAAGGGCCCAGGGAGCTGTTTTAGGACCTTGAATTCAAAAACTGTAACTTGCCCCAAACCTCAGAAACACCCGCAGTGCTTGCGGCGCCTCAGTTGGCCTTGGGAGAGCCTGCAGTGCCACCTGCTGGCCAAGAACACCAGGGACAGGGTTATCCGCCTTGTGCAGAGCAGGGTTACTGAGCTAAGTCCGGGACAAGATCTGCACCCTAAGGGACCTGCAAGCATCACTCAGAGGTAAGCCAGCAAAGCCGGGGTCCCCTAACATTCACTTCAGAGACCCAGCTCTGCAGCCTCTGCCCCTTCAGAGCCCCCTAACACCTTCTCCTTAACCTCTCTAACCCTCAGTTCCCTCGTTTGCCAAATGGAAATGATGTCGATCCCTGGAGGTGGCTGTTAGGGGCCAGCCTAACAGACCCAGAAGAAACCCTCAAAGCCTAGCAGCAGAGTGTGCAACAAGAAGCAGCTATTGATGTTAGGCCTGAATTTCCACTGAATCAAATAATGGAACAGGAATAACCAATAGTGCCCCCCCCCCCATCCACCAGGAGTGAGATACCCAGGAATTACCATCGGTCAGGCTCCAAGACACTTAGATGTACTGAACGTTTTTAAACCTCATTCCCATAAAGGCACTTTAAAGGTGGTGCTAGCAGTAAAGAACCTTCCCACCAATGCAAGAGACATGAGACGTGGGCTTGATACCTGGGTCAGAAGATACCCTGGAGGAGAGTGTAGCAACCCACTCTAGTATTCTTGCCTAGAGAATCCCATGAACAGAGAAGGCTGGCAGGCTGTAAGTCCACAGGGTCCATAGGCAAAGAGTCAGACATGATGGAAGCAAATTAGCATGCATGTATGCATTTCCATAAAGTCAGTAACATTTCACAGATAAGGAAAGCTCAGGGAGGTTAAGTAACTTGGTCGAGGACAGCTAGAAGCAAGTAGCAGGACAAAAAATTCAAAAGCCAGCAACTTGTTTCTAGAAGTAAGACAAATTTTCTTCCTGGATGGATATTGGCAGGTCAGATCTCCCTCATCCCCCACCTTTTTTCCTGGATAATCTATTTAAAAGGGGAAACTAAGAGAATCAAAGAGTTGGATACGACTTAGCCACTGAACAACCACAACAGAGCAAATCAAATAGTTTTGTTTTCCCCCAAAGATCCTTCTCCACACTTTTACTGCCCAACAGGCTCCTCAGCTGCAGGGCCTGCACTCGGCTCTGGGGCTTAAAAGCGTAGAGTTCCGGGGTGCGGTCCGAAACTGACCCATGTGAACTGGGCCAGGTGAGGCCCCAGAAAGAGGCATACCCTCCAGATGAGTGAGTGGAGCTTCCAAATGCAGGGAAACTATGCATGAGGCTTGTAAGATGTAACAAGCTGTTCTCTGCCCCGCGCCCAAGAATCTTAAAGGTTTATGCAGAGGCTTTAGAGGGGTTCAGTCATCCAGACAGCCTGGGACAACACATTGTTCTCAAGGGTACCTCCTTGAAATTGTTCCCACTGCCGTACGGTGGGCAGAAGGTACTTTTCCAGGACAGGGGAGGAGCCTCCAACTCTCAGGGCTTAGTTCCAGATTCCAACGGAGGTCAGAGCCTCTCCTCCTGGCCCCACCTCCAGGCTTCCTACTTCCCACATCTCCCAAGTCCGCCCACTCAGCCACACCAGGTGCCCCCTCCTTCCCATTTGCCTCCTCCACCTGCACCTTCCTGCTCCACAGTTTAACATGGTTATCAGATTGTGTCGCTCCCTTCACTGAAGATGAAGACCCTTCAATGCTTACCCACCCCAGCTAGAATAAAATCGGCTCATCTGCGCAGCACCCCACCCCACCCCCATCCCCGCAACTTTTTCCAGGCCCCTTCAAGCCCCTCACTCCTTGCAGTCCCAACCACTCAGGCCTCCTGAGTTTCCCGTCCCCAGTCCACCATTCACATTGCTCTCTTCCTCCTTGGGACCTGCACCCAGCCCTCCCTCGACTTGATGCCTTCTCCCCAGAAGCTCTGTGTCTGCTCCTTGGCACCTTTCAGATGTCCGATGCCTCCTTCTCCCGGAAGCCACACCCCTTGCCCACCACAGATTCATGATGCTGGCTTCCACTGGAGACCTGTTCTCTGTCCATCAGCCCCACCCAACTCTAAGCCCCCTAAAGGTAGGGACCATTTCCAAGCCATTCACCTGCATAATCTGGCAAAGGAGCGGGCAGAAAAATATTTGAGGAAGGGAGGGAAGGAATGAGACGACAGAAACAGCCTTCATGGGTGATCAGTCAGTGATTATTAATGTAATTTGTAATGGTAACAGCTGACACCAGGATGGGCCTGCTCTGAGCTCTGCACTGTTCAAACTTCACATGTCAATGCATTTAATCCTCACATTGCGTCCTCAGTATATTATCCCCATCTTACACATGCAGGAACTGAGGCTCAGGTTAGGTTGCCCAGTGTCTTCAGGAAGCAAGCAGTGTGCCTTGACCATGAACCTGGGCTTCCCTCCAGAATTAATGCTCTCAGCCCCCACAAAGGGGGCCCTAGATGTCCATCTCATGAGGAAAAGGACACCCTCCTTTGCAGGGAATACAAGGCAGATACTTAAAGATGGATTTTTGTGTTTACTGACATGGACATATCCTTGATGGGACAGTGGGTGAAAAAAGCAAATGAAGAGCGTGAGAAATGGTATATTTCCTGTCAAACTGATGAATAAGAGATGTTACAATCGTCAGCAATTACAACCACCACCAATGGTGAGCTGGTGAGCCCTGAAGGAGCTCAGAAATGAAAGAATACCTGCCATCTAGCACCATCAGATTGCAGCCACTCCCCACATTGAGCCCTGAGGAAATGCAGGATGTGAAAACACAGGATGCTGGCCCCAGAAAGTGGAGGTGCATATCAAAGGAATGAGTTCAGTGAGCCCGGTCTCTTCCATCTTCCCATACAAAGAAAAGTGCCCAACTCTTTGAGATAATCTGGTTTTCTTTAACAATAATCTTTTCACATTCAGACTATCTGCCCTTTGATGCAAAACTTCAGTATAACCTGGCTCTTCCCCTTGCCTCCTTGAAGCAATTCTTTCAAGATTTCTTGAGATGCTGCCTTCCAAGCTTGAAGTCCAAAAAATTCCTGCCAAATGAAACATAGCTCTCAACTTTTAGGTTGTGAATATTTTTTAAGTCAACAAACACATGTTATAATCCCATTTTTTTTTAGAACATCAAACAAAACAACCACCAGATGTGATTGTTCATACATAGTAAGGTGGCTGAAAGGACACGCAAACCTGGCCACTGCAGGGAGGGCATCCCCATTGTCTTGCTCCAGGCTCTGGGCACATGGAATTCTTTGAGACCTAGCAAGGCTGCCTTATCCAGTCACAGCACCCAACTCCCCAGCCCCTTACTTGACTGACACCATAGGGCTCACTTATTTGTTTAATGCCTGTCTCTGTAAAGACATTACACAATTAAGAATAAATTGAAACAAGTTGATTTTCCCTGGTGCAAAAGAAAAAAAGATGAGAGCCTTCTCATCACCACTCTCCTTTTCTTAGAGCAATTAACTCTTCCTCTGCCCCTTTGAGTTGTATGCAAATGTTTTAAAGGCAAACTAAGCCACTTGCCAGTTTTTATGACCCAGGAAAATGTTAGTTAAGAGTCTGAGAGCTGTCTCCTCGAAATGTGAACATCAAGGAAGACAGCAGCCTATCTCCTAGTCCAGGCGGGGGTTTAACTTCAGCGGCCAGCTCTCTGTTATCATTACAGGTTTGTCATAGAGATGGGAGAAGTGTCTATTCCTTTGGATAGACAATTAGCAAGGACATACGACCTCCCCGGTTACCAGTGGATTTGGGGTGAGCTATGTGTGACAAATGGTGCCGTCAAGTCCTCTTACCTGAGAACTAGTTATTTTTTGTCTTCAGATGAAGCATAGATTCAGCTGCATAAAAGGAGGAACTTCCCATCTTGCAGTCTCTAGTGAATTGCCTGCAATCTGCATCACATTCTATTATATTCTATCTATTCTATAATAACTTGATGTTTATTTAATAATAAAACTCTTTTGTTTTTCTTATCCTTTTGTGGAAAGATTTTCTGGGTCGGCAGATTTTGTCTTGAATTCCTCCCACCACTCTTCCCTGCCTGGCATCTCTTCTCTTGTGGAACATAAGCTCCATGGGGCCTTGTCTTCCTACTTCACTGCTGTGTGCCCAGCACTTAGGAGGTGCTCAAAATGTGTTTATTGAATGAATAAATGATGTTGCTGGCTGTATCCTTTGAGCTTTATTTTTTACAATGAGCAAATGTTACCCATTACAATAACTAATGTATTCTTAATTATTATTTAATAATAAAGTATTCTTGCCTGGAAAATCCCATGGACAGAGGAGCCTGGTAGGCTACAGTCCATGGGGTCACAAAGAGTCAGACATGACTGAGCGACTTCATTTTCACTTTCTTTTCTTTACAATAATTAAAGCAGAAACAAACAATGGAGCCTTTAAAGACTCCATAGTTGCCCGTAGAACAGACAGCAGCTGGTTTGCTTTACGGATACTGATTTTATTTCCTGTTAATCCCCATGCTTCTCAGACATGAGTCAGTAATTTTTAAATCGTTCTAAGTACTTCAGACGTTCTTATTAGCAACCCTCCAGACATGGAACAAACAAAAAGGGATCTTCATGCATCATGGTTCCAACTAATTCAGACCTTTCCCGAGTACTGAGAAGTGATCATTTCTATCTTAAAGGCAGTAGAGGGGAGATTCCTAGAAAACCAGCAAGTTCATCCTCTACAAGCTATTGCTTTTCTCAGTGGTGGTTTTATAAGTCACATCTCTCTCCCTAGGTGGCCTCATTGGACTGGACAGCTCAGGTCCCACACCCTGTGCCCCCCTCACACACTCAAAGCCTTTAGTCGTGTCCAGCCCGCACCATTCATCCTCTTCTCAGAATGAATGAATGAAGAGAAACAGTAATAATAATAATGATGGCCACTGTGCTTACCACGATCAGCTTTCAGGAAGGCACTGTGCCAAGCACGCAACTACATGAAATTTCTCTTCTTCACAGCAGCTGTGTGATATGGTTGCTATTATTATTCCCATCTTACAGATAAGAAAACTGAGGTTCCGAGATGTTGAATGATTTAACCAGTTACATGGTCAGTGCACCGTAAAGGGGGGGACACCCCTGCCAGGCAATCTGACCCCAAGGCCCCAGCTCTTGGCCCCAAACCATAAAATGCTATTCGTTTCAAAACAGATTTCTGGAGGCTGGAGGTCTGAGATCAGGATGGCAGCATGGTCAAGTTGTGCTGAGAATTCTCTTCCTGGCTTGTGGACTGCCTTCTTGTTCTGCCCTCTTGCTGCAGAGAGACTGAGAGACTGGTGGCCCTTCCACTTCCTATAACGGCACGAATACCATTACATGGACCGAACCCTTACGACCTACCCTAACTGTATTTACCTTCCAAAGGCCCCATCTCCAAACAACATTGTATTGAGGGTTAGTGCTTTAACATATGAATTTGGGGAAAGACCCCTTCAGTCTATAACATTTCTCACCAAGACACTGGATTAAATAAGTCATGGAGTATCTATAGACAGAATGTTCTAAAGCTTTTAAATAATATTCCACAATTATGGTTCCAACAGGAAAGACATTAGTGAGAGACTAAGTGAAAAAGTCCTATTATGATGTATATATTCAGCATGACCCAATTTTGACTAGTACAAGGGGCAAGGATCTCAAATCCATCCCCTGACCAGAGGGCTACTGACCATTAAGATTCATGCAAACTACAGTAGAGAGGGACAGGCATCTTCATTAGAAGGAGAGAGCTGGGTAGATAAAAAAAGAAAGACATGCCAGCCACATTTCCTTGTCCTGAGTCTTTACTGTGCCAGACTCAGTTCTGCAAGTACTGAAAGATATTATCTCCTTTAACCTTCGCAGTAACCCTTTGAGATAGGTGTTATTACTCCCACTTCTTACAAGTGAGGAAACCACCAGCTTAGACAGTTGGAATCACCTAACAGAGATTCTAAACCAGGCCTACACCGCATCCAAGTTATGATGCTAACCACCAGCTCATGAAACAACAAAGTCTTATTTTCACTCTATTGCCACTGCTGGCACATGGCAGGTGTTCAGAATAATGAATGCTGATTGGAAATGAACAGAGAGGAGGCATGAAGCCATACGTGGGAATGGGGAGTTTGGTTTGCTTTGGAAAATGGGACTGAAGCAGGAGGTGGAGAATGGTGGAGGGAAACAAGTAGGTGGGCTGCAGCCATCAGTTAAGACCTAGGCTTCCCCTGAGAGGTAGGAGGCAAGGGTGTGTGCCAAGAGGGAAGGCATCAGGGCAGGAGGGAGGACCCCAGGTGGGCAGAAAATGTTTAGAATAGGCACTGCAGAATCTGACAGAGAAAGAGAACCGGAATAAATACACAGGTACAATCAGAATATGTAATTGGAGAAAACGAGGCAATTTGTCCCAATTTGTCCCAAATTGTCCACTTTTTATTTTAACACAGTCTGTCTGCCAGATCTACCTTCCCGCATTCCTACAGAAATGAGCCACAGTGAGTAACTCTGAGGCCCTGGACAGATTCCCCTGGAAACTGGGGCAGAGTAATTCCTCCATCAGAAGGGAAAAATCCTTTCTTCTTCCTCCAGCATCCCAGCCCCCTTTCTGTTTCAACCCCCTCACATACACACTGACTTGTACCCCTTCCCCCTGGTACACGTGCACTTCCCATGTGACACTCACCACCACACATGAGCACACAGCCCCATCCACTTTTTGGAATTACCATACCATCCCCCCAGCCATCCTCCTCTACCTCCCTGCCAATAGAACCCCAACTGTGTTCAGGAGGACAGTGTGCCTGCTCTGATCTAAGCCAAGTCTGTTTCTTGGCAGGATCCTCAAATTCCAGCCTCCCCTACAGCTAACAGTATCATGTGACTCAGTTCTACCCAGTGAGACAAGGTGGGGGCAGGTTAGGGGGCGGTCTCGAGGTACTGAATTTGGGCACATGAATTCCCATCCCTTCGTTGTGCACCTTCTGGTCAGCATGGCTATAATTTCTCTTTGCAGCTAGGTTTCTGGGTACTAATTTCTTTCTGCCAACTGGATGCACTCATAAAATATTTTGAAGGCAGAGGCATCCTCCTGTGGCTTGGGTTGTTTGCTGCTGGTTAACAAGTTGGCAGAGACGTGGGGTTTTCTGCAGCAGAATCCAGGTGTCCAGTTGCCAGCCCACGAGTGTGGACAGTTAATGAGGACAGAAGCCGCAGCGTGACCCTGCCTTCTGGTATCCAGTGGCCTGTTTTGTGGAAGGCAGCTGAAGTGGCAGCTTTCTGATCCTGGGGTCACTGTCTCTGGCAGTGTGCTCCAAAATTCATTCTTTTCGCTAGCTTGCCCCTGACACTCACCTTCCTGCTTTTGACTGAGGGGCCACTCCCCTTGCCCAGCGGTGTTGCTCTAACCAGTCTTTCCTGGGAGCCCGGCCTAATGTCCACTCCTCTAGCTTTTCCAGTGGTTTTCCAAGCAACAATTCTCCATGCTATTTCCCGCCGCCCTCCCTCCCCCCCGACCTCTGCTTAAAAATAGCAAAGATCTAGAAACACTTTGGATCCTTAGTTTCAACCAAAAGTGCTACCAGGGGTCAGGCATGAGAAGAGGATAAGGATAAGAGGCCTCGGGGAAGGCTTCGTTTCTGTAAGCCTCAGTTTCTTCTGCAGAATGGAGACCAAAGATTAGTATCTTTATTGCAGTTAATAGTCGAATACTGTTGTAGATTGCAGTTCCTAAAGATGGTCACGACAATATTTCCCACTCCACAAGCCCTGCCACCCGTGACCTTGCCACTTCCCATCAAGTCGGAGGAATCTAACCCCTTCACTCTTGAATCTGGGCTGGGCTGGGCTGGCCTCCGACTCGCTCGAAACCAACATGATGAGTCAGGGTCCTTGGGGTGGAATTAACCTGGTGTCAGACAAAGCTCGCATCTCCAGCCCTCGCATTGGGCGCTGGGTTCCAGCTCCGGCCCCGCCCACTCCGCGCGCAGCTCCAGCTCCGCCCTCGCCGCTCTGGCTGCGGCGGGGGGCGGGGCCTAGGACGGGGCACGACTCTGGCCCCGCCCCGCCGCTCCGGGCTCGGGCTCCCGCGGGCCCCGCCCACCGCGCTGCTCCCCCTGCGGTCTGCTGCTAGGGCGGCGGCGCCCGGCTCTGCCTACCATGGCCGGGCTGCTGGCGTTGCTGAGCCCCGCGGGTCGGGTGGGCGCCCGGGTTCGGTGCCGCGCCACCTGGCTCCTGGGCGCCGCCGCCCCCTGTGTCCCGCCGCCGGTGTTCCTGCCGCTGCTCGGGCCCGGGCCGGACGCCCCGCTGCTGCGCGCCGCCCGCGGGAACTACCAGGGCCGCCAGGTAAGCCTCCCCACCCCCACCCGGATCCCCGGGCGCCCGGATCGCTGGTCCACCTGCGCCGGAGGAGAGCTTTACACGCGCAGCTGCTGAGACCGAGCACCTTCAGGTCCCAGATCCCAAATCTCTTCAAGCCAAGGAAGCGATCTCCCAGTTGACAACCGGGGAAACTGAGGCTCGGGGGGCGTGGCGAATGGCCAAGGTCACAGCCTCCAGGGGATCCCAGGTGCCCAAAGCTGGGCCTGCGCTGTGGTGGCGGCCGAGAGTATTGGAGGTGGGGCTGGACTTGGTATCGACGTTGTCATCCGGCGCTTAGAGTTGTTCCCTTTGAAGTCACGCTGGGCTGAGGAGGAAGTCTCCGTGGGTGCTGCTGTCTCTAACACCACCAGCACCAGCACCAGCACCAGCACCAGCACCACCAGCACCACCACCACCACCTGCCCCCGCACCTCCCCCCACCCCCACCCCCAGTACTTGCTGCCACTCCCTTTTTATCTAACCGCGAGAGCAGGCCTCCCAGTCAGACTGCGGGCGAGACTGGCGCCTGAAACGCAGGGTTACTTCTTTGTGTATATCTTCACTTGCCTTCTATGCATGGTAAGTGAAAACTGGTTTTCATTCAGAATGCAAATGCAGACTGCTCCTTTCTGTAAATATGTTTCAGTTTGATTTTGAAGTGGGTCTCCTTAAAGAAAACAGGTGGTGAGCAGTGCCTTCTGGAGATGCAGAACTCAGTTGGAAGGAGCAGTGCCTGGAGCTTTGCCGCTCTGGTCCAAACTGCCTGCGTCCACTCACCAGGGTTGCTGTCTCACCCTGTCCTCAAGGTCTCTGAGGCCTGGTTGCTGACCTTTCAGGGGGCTAAAAATAACACCTTCCCAACAATAGTTTGGGGACCATTCCATGAGCTGATGCAGGCCTGAGCATGGTGTCACTGGGAGCCAGTGCTTCTTGAATGTTCCATAGGCCTTTGACCCATGACCTTACCATGCCTCCACCACAGATGGAGAAACTTCCTTCTCTGCCTTGTGCTGTGCCATCTGACAGGCAGTAGATCTTGTCTTTGCCTCCTGAGCCCAGCTTGGGGATCCTCACATGTCTAGCACCCTCCGCATACACCCAGCTGTCTCCTGGTGATTCTCCATACATCAGCCTAGCTGTCCCTTCCTCCTGGAAGCCTTCCCTGACCACCAGTGATGCCTTGGATGCCTCCACTGGCCTCTCCTCAGCCTCATGGGAGTACATCTTCTATGCTCTCCTCATATGGAATGTCCTTCTGATTTGCTTGTCTGTCTTGTTAGCCTGGCACTGGCAGGTGTGTGTGTGTGTTTGCACTGGCAGGTGTGTGTGGGTGTGGGTGTGTGTCTGTGTCTGTTTGTGTGTGTCTGCTGCCCTCCCTCCACCAACCCCAGCCACCACTGCTGTATTTATTAAAGTAAGGAGGCTGTATGAGAAGAGTCAAGAAGTTTTCAGGAATGAGCCAAAAATCTTGCTTAAAAGGTCAGATTGTTAAGAGTGACATCTGTTTTCATTCATGCAGTAAATAATATTAATGATAAACACTATATTGTATTTACTTTGTAACAGGCACTGTTCTGAGTACTTTGAAAATATCAATTCATGTAATTCGCACAACAACCCTGAGACATAAGCAATACTATTATCTTCACGTAAGCCCAAAGAGGTTGAATAACTCTCTGAGAAACACAGAGATTACCTGTCAGAACTGGGATCCAAACCAGTCTGGTTCCAAAGCTTTTGCTCTTAACAACTGTTCTTATTTGTGAGTGTCTGCTCTGGCTTGGCACTGCTTTGACTCACTGAAAGGCAGCATGTGAGGGAGAATTGGGAGATGAGGAGAACGCTGGGGCTCAGAGAGCCAAGCCATCCGCAAGTTTATGAAAGCACTTTTATCTAAAAACAGACACCAGGGGAGGTACGAAGTTATCTGCAACCAGGGCAGCAACTAAGACTATATCACAGGTTTTTAAGGTGATATCTCACTAAGAAATGAATGTTTGAAAGATTCCTATTCCTTGCAGGTCAACTCTTCATAAATTCCTTTTATTTTAACCTCTTTCATCTCCTTCAGGCTTAGGAAGAAAAATAGATGACTCACAATGATTAAAGAGATTTTCAAAATAAAAGGAAGAAAATTGTCCATGTTTAAAAAAAAAAACTAACTCTAGAAAGTTAAAAACTAACCTTGGCACCGGCTAACAGGAAATTGTCCATGTGTCTGAATATTTTGTCCCTCCCGTTGTCTGGCAATAGATACTTGTTATTCTGTAGCTGGAAGTCTGGCTGCCTTTTTATTTTTCTTTTTTAGCCAAAAGGCCATTTGCCAAAATTGAGGTTGCACAGAAGAGGGAGGGGGAGAGAGAGAGAGGCGGCTCCGCCCCGTCCTGTGAGTGGACAGATGGGGCGGAATGAGGTTCTGTCAGGCCAAGTGTCAGGGTGGGAGTGAAAAGGGCTTCCACCCATCGTCATCTGCCCCAGGACATGGTTTGCCTCTGGGAGCCATCCTATCAGCGCCCAGCAGCCCTCCCATCTGGGGCACTTCCTCCACAGCCAAAAGGCGGGTGGGGACCTGTTTATCAGAAAGAGCCTGAGCTCCCGGCGGCCATTCTGGCTGGTGGGCGTCAGAGAACTGGGAGCGTGGGTGCTTGCCCAACAAGGGAGGCTGAGGACAGTTTTCCTTCTCCCCTCCAGAGTCCTGAAGTTCTGAAACAGGCTCTTCCTCTAGGAATGTTCAACTCTTGGGGGACAAGAAGGGGAGTCTGTAGTGCAGAACCCAGTCTGGGCACTGCCAGCCAGCTCACAGCTTCACCCCAAAGCCCTGGTCTCCCATCTGTCAAAGTGGAAATGACAGAGGTACCCGTATCATGAGGTCGTGAGGGTTTTTATAAAACCTTTAAAGTGCTAAGCTTGGTGGCTGGCTCAACAGAAGTGCCCTCTCCTCAGGATACTCATGGTTTTCCTGCTGCTGCTAAGTCACTTCAAAACCTTTCAAAACATGATAGGCTTTCCTGTCTATCAGAATCAGTCTCTGGGACTCCATAAACGGATACTGGCTCAGTGATAAAGAATCTGCCTGCAATGGAGGAGACATAGGAAACATGGATTTGATACCTAGGTCAAGATCTCCTGGAGAAGGAAATGACAACCCGCTCCAGTATTCTTGCCTGGAGAAACCCATGGACAGAGAAGCCTGGGAGGCTACCGTCCAGGGGGTCGCAAAAGTCAGACATAACTGAGCAACTAAACCACCCACCACCACCCCTTTTTTTAAGTGTTTGTTTTCATAAGTCTGAAAATACCCCGCAGAAGTCAAAGCTAAAGGCTGTGAGAAAATACAGTTCATCCTCACCTTTAAAGCCTTAACACTTAATTTCCAGGGACAGAACAGCCTTTAATGGTACTGAAATTTAATTCCAGGATGAAAGCTTCCAGGTGTTTGGAGGGGGCAGGTGTGTGTGTGGTTTTTCAGTCCTAACTGCAGTTTGGGAACAAACGAGATGCTCTTTCAATTGGGAGGTAATGAAAAGACTCTTAACTCATAAATCTGAGTTTTGTACCAGCTTTTGGGAGAAGAGGGGCAAATCAGTAGCTGTTGCGTATAATTATAAATCGAGGATGACTCTGGGCAAATTTTGTTTTCTTTTGGCCGCATAACTTGAAGGATCTTAGTTCCCTGACCAGGGATTAAGCCCTCCCCCTCAGCAGTGAAAGCAAGATGTCCTAACCCCTGGGCCGCTACGGAAGTCCCAATTCTGAGCAGGTTTCAATCCAAGACTGAATTCCATCCCCTCATTGCCATGCCCTGGTCTCCCATGTTCTCCCAGTGAAGAACATGGCTCTTCACTGAGCCTTCCTCTGGGGACAATACGATGGTCTGCTTTTGTGCCTTACCTTCCACAAACGTGCAGCACATACACTTTATCATTCCAGCAGCTGACCCAGAGCCGGGCCCTCCTGTCCTGCATGAAGCCAGGGTGAGAGCCTGCCCCAGAGGTTACCAGGCACAACAGTGCTCCCAGACACAGCAGACATTCTTTCTAGCGCAAAACTGTGCTATGGCTCCTAGCTTAGCCCGCAGGGTAAATTTTAGAATCCATACTTTGTATTTCAGTTGAATCAAATTCTACTTCATAAAAAGGAATGAAGTTGGACACCTGCTACAATGTGGATGACCTTTGAAAACATGATGATAAGTGGAAAAAGCTGCGGTAGTCTGTTAAGGCTGCTATAACAAAAATACCATAGACTGGGCGACTTAAGGGCTTCCCAGGTGGTACTAGTGGTAAAGAACCCGCCTGCCAGTGGAGGAGACGTAAGAAATACGGGTTTGATCCCTGGGTTGGGAAGATCCCCTAAAGGAGGGCATGGCAACCCACTCCAATATTCTTGCCTGGCGAATCCCATTGACAGTGGAACCTGGCAGGTTACAGACCATAGGGTCGCGAAGAATCAGACACGACTGAAATGACTGAGCATGCAAGCACAGGTGGCTTAAACAGCAAACATTCATTTCTTACAGCCCAGGAGGCTGTAAGTCCAAGGTCAAGACACTGACAGATTCAGTGTCTGGTGAGGGTCCACTTCCTGGTTCATCGTCAGATGTCTTCTGTCCTCTTAGCGTGTCCTCACATGTTAGAAAGGACAGGGTAGCCCTCTGGGGTCTCTTTCATAAGAGCCCTGATTGCATTCATGAGGGCTTCACTCTCATGACCTAGTCACCTTCCACCTCCAAATACCATCAGGGTGAGTGAAGTGAGTGAAAGTCGCTCAGTCGCGTCCGACTCTCTGCGACCCTGTAGACTATACAGTCCATAGAATTCTCCAGGCCAGAATACTAGAGTGGGCAGCCTTTCCCTTCTCCAGGGGATCTTCCCAACCCAGGGATCGAACCCAGGTCTCCCGCATTGCAGGCGGATTCAGGGTGGGGATTCGGTTTCATTGTCTGAATTTGGGGGAGGGGAGACGAGTTCCACAAACACTCAGTCTGTAGCGGAAGCCAGTCACAAAAGGCCCCCTGTTGCATGATCCTATTCGTAATAAAAACATCCAGAATGGGCAGATCCATAGACAGAAAGGAGCTTGGTGTCTCCATTCCCCCCTGGCAAGATGAGGGAGAGGGGAATGGGAAGTAACTGCAGAATGGGTGGCGAAAATCTTCCCGAATTAGACCCTGGTGATGACTGCGCAATGGCAGACACACGTGAACCATGCAACTGTATACTTTCAACGTTAAGGTGGACTTAACGATTTGTAATTTCTATGCGGGCAAAACCGTTTTCAAAGTGGATGGGCCCCTCCCTGGGGAGGAAGAGGAAATGCACGTGGGATGTTAGATGATGAAGTCAGGATGAAGGGAAACACACAGGAACCACAGGGTGAGGGGCTCTTGGTTTTAAAGAGAGCAGTCCAGGAGGCCCTCCCTGTGGTGGTGCTGGATAAAGATCTGGAGGCAGCACTATGAGGCCCTCTGGGGAAAAACTTCCTGGCAGATGGACCAGCAGATGCCAGGGCCTTTTGGGCCTGGCCTGTCCTTAAAGCAGCAAGGAAGCTGGGCGGCTGGAATGGGAAGCAGGAAGGAAAAGGGTGGTGAGGGGGTGGAGGTGGTGTCTGGAGAGCCAGGGGGGCTAGTGCACAGACTACTTTAGCTTCCAGGAGGCCTCTGAGTGGGGGCGGTGCTGTAATCCCACCTCGGATTTCACAGGCTGTCTCTGGCCACTCTGTTGAGGAGTCAAAGGTGGGATTGGGGGACAGCTAGGAGGAAGCCATCACAGTCACCCAGGAAAGAGGTGAGGAGCTTGGGCCAGGGTGATAGGATGTTGGGTGGGGAGGGGAGGGCCGTTGAGTTTGGACCTGGTGGGGTTGGCTGATGGCTGGTTGTGGGAGTCAGTGACTCGGGTTTCAGACAGAGCATCTGGGAGGATGAGGTTTGCCGAAACAGGGACAGCTGTGACCTGGAGAGGAGCGTGTGGGTGGGAGTGGGTCAGGAGCTCATCCAGACGTGCTGTGGATGTGTGACTGTGGACATCACAGCCAAGGCAGATGCACCAGCTCAGAGTTCAGGGAGACGCGCATCTGGGTCACCACCCGAGGTGGGGTGTCAGCAGGGCCCAGCTAATGTCATGCGGGGGTTTGGACCAGTGCCCTCCCTTGGTGGACACACGGGGTGACTAGAGAGGAAACCCAGCAGCCACCTATGCCTCCAGAGCAGGGCGGGGCTGGGAGGACCGCTGCCTCGTTCGGTTTGGAGGCTGCTGCTCTGGATATCTGGGTATCATTTAATTTCATTCCTGGGGTCTCCGTGATGCATGTCATTGTCCCTACCCCCCAACCCCTGCCTTGCCAGCTTTTGAGGTATGCCTGTGCCCCCGCATGTTCTAAAAATATAAGGAAATGGCCTCCGCTTCAAAGTCTATAACCGGAGCTGGCTGACCCAGATCCTGTCCTTGAGATCTCTGTGAGGTCTGTCATGAGAGCTGAAGCAATCCTTTGATGAAAAATCACTCTCCACATGGAGGAGTTTTGTCTTTTTAATCCAATATTGTTGTTTTTGTTTCTCTCAAACATTCCAGGCCTTGTAGATGCTCAATAAATGTTAATGGAACACCCTACACAGTAAATAATTTCTCTGCAAACCCCCAATGCTGCATTTATGGCCTGGGAACTAGCCCTCCCCCTGTATCTGTTCAGATCTCAGGGATAAATCTTGATTCCAAAAGTAAATATATTACAGCTTCTGCTCCCATTTATTTCACACCCACTGTCTTATAGAGTCTAGCCTGGTTGTCATGTGCATAAGACAACACCCATTTGTTTTCTTACAGTCAAGGAGGTCAGAAGCCCATGAGGTCTCATAGGGGCTAACCTCAGTGCATCAGCAGGACTGGGTCCTTCCAACTGCTCTGGTGGTGGTGGTTTAGTTGTGTCTGACTCTTGTGACTCCCATGGACTCTATGTAGCCCACCAGGCTCCTCTCTGTCTATGAGATTTTCCGGGCAAGAATATTGGAGTGGGTTGCCATTTCCTTCTCCAGAGTATCTTCCTAGTAGCTCAGACGGTAAAGCGTCTGCCTACAATGAGGGAGACCCAGGTTTGATCCCTAGGTCAGAAAGATCCCCTGGAGAAGGAAATGGCAACCCACTCCAGTATTCTTGCCTGGAAAATCCCATGGACCGAGGAGCCTGGTAAGCTAGAGTCGATGGGGTCGCAAAAAGTCGGACACGACTAAGCGACTTCACTTTCTGCATTGCAGGCAGATTCTTTACTATGAGTCGCCAGGAAAGCCATTTCCTGTCTTTTCCAGCTTCTAGAGGTGCCTGCATCCCTTGGCTTGCCCCTTTCCTCCATCTTCAGAGGGAGTAGCATCAGTCTCTGCAAATCTGACTCTGCTTCTGTCCTCATGTCAGCTTCTCTGACCCTGCTGTCTCCCTCCCTTCACTTACAAGGACCTTTGTGATCACACTGGTCCCACTCAGAAGATCCAGGATGATTTGCCCATCTTAGGATCCTTAACTGAATCCTACCTGCAAAACCCTTTGGTCACATAAGGTAACATATTCACAGGTTCCAGGGCCTAGGAACTAGACATCTTTGGGGCCATCGTTTTGCCCATCACATGTGGTAGCCAGCCCTTCAGTGCACTCAGTGGCATAGCAGGCATTAGCCTCATCTCTCATTGGATGAGAGAGAGCAGAACATCATGTGATTCTGGAGGTGGTAATGTGGTGATGACCACTCACATCCTTGCTCCTGCCCTCAAGTGTCTCCCTTTCTTTGGTTTGTGTGCAGGACCCCAGCAAAATCACTGTGACCACAGGCAGCGATATCAGGGGCACAGAGGAGAAAAAGCTAAGCAAGTCGCAGCAGCTGAAAAAGATTTTTCAAGAATATGGTGCCGTGGCAGTGTCACTGCACATTGGAATCTCATTAATCTCCTTGGGAATGTTTTACATGGTTATTTCAAGGTAAGATGGGGACAGTAATAGGTATTTGTTTTTTGCTATCATGTAAGAGTCTTTGGGAGTAAGAACTTTCTTCCTAAGACTTAGTATTCATCTAGCTACTTTTATTTACATTTTTAAAAAATACTGTAAATCTCATAGCCAAATTGAGTGCTTAACTTAGTCCCTTGCTGTAGTAAATATCTTTTGTGTTTCTGTGTTTGTCTGTCTGTCTCTCTCCCCTCCAGTGGTGTGGACATGTCAGCTGTCCTGCTTAAACTCGGCTTTAAAGAGTCACTGGTCCAGTCGAAAATGGCGGCCGGCACAAGCACCTTTGTGGTGGCCTACGCCATCCACAAGCTGTTCGCACCTGTAAGGATCAGTATTACCTTAGTTTCTGTGCCCTTGATTGTCAGATACTTTCGCAAAGTGGGAGTTTTTAAACCTCCAGCAGCAAAGCCTTGATGAACTCTTCAACTGTGGGCCTGAAAACCTATTTCTTTTAAATGACACATGCTAGATTGGTTTTAGGATGTAGGTTCTGTGGTGGGTGGGTAGCAGGGGCTAATTGTTGCATTCTCATGAATAGGATTTACTTTTGCCAGCAAAAATTCAGGGTTTCACATCATTGTAGTTTTTCTGCTTTAAAGTTTGGGTAATGCTATTCATCACAGGGCTTGTCTGCCTCCTCTAAAAATGTCAGCAGAACACCGCCAATGAGTTGTCATCTCAGACAAAACTGTCAGCCAGGAAATGTTCCTTTAGAAGACCATTGGTGAGGGTCTGCCTGCAAGAGCCTCAGGGGTTCATCTTTGCTCAAATTCTTAAAGGGTAGTGATTCATTAAGCTGATTTTTAAATTCCCCTTCCTCCCATACTTGTCAGGCTACCTGCAGTTTAATATGCAATATTGTGCAAAACAGAGTCCAGTGCTACAATTAATGAAGCAGAATTGAGGACTTCCCAATGTGTAATCAGGATCTATATTAGCATTAATACTCTGACATTCATTACACTTGTTTGGGCAAAAAGAACAAACAAGTATTTCTGGTATGTCTCATTGATTCCCAAACATCTTCAAATCTGGACATGCAGAGCCTGCCTCAGCTGGTTTTTCACAAATTTCATTAAAGTAGGTCAGAATCATTTGTCTCTTTAAAAAATGGAAACTTTGTCCAATAGTAATGGCATCAGTTGGCTCCACTGCCTGTATATGGAAAGCTGAGACAATCTTGGCCTAACTCACTCTGTCTCAGACTTCAGACATTCCAGAATCACTGTCACAATGTTTACACTGAGTTGCTACTTCTATTTTTTAATTGAGTTAAAATTATGTGTGTAAAAAAAGATTTTCTATCACTCTCTAAAAAAGGAAAGTTACTAGCAGTTGCTGTAAATAAGAGGCAACTACAAAATATATAATACAGTAATAATACAAGCCGGGGAGGGATGGAGCCAGTTTACCAGATAAAGAGGGTATGACCTGAGACCCCACATTCCCTGTTAGGGACGTTTAAGAATAGAAATCGAAGCACACACACTCAAATTGAGACTTCTCTGCGGAATAGTCAGAAGCAGGCAACAGAGAAGGAATGTCTTCTGGTAGGCTTCAGCGTCATTGACAGCCGCCCCGCCCCGGGCCAGGTTCCTGCAGGGCACTCGCTCCACAGCCGGGAACCCCACTGTAACCCGTCTGCTTTTCTGCCATGGATGAGGGGTTGTGTTTCTCTTTCTGGCTCCCAGGTTTACTTTTTATTTTAGTTTTTTGGTTTGATTAACTCCACTTGTGACAATCAGAAAACTAAAGCAACTGTAAACTGATCGTCCTGGTTTTACTGAGCTCTGACTATTGACATTTTCCTAGTTAGACCTTAGTAATCCATGTCAATCAGTTATTTCAGTTAGCTTTTAAAAGTATCTTCGTGGGACAGATTCTCCACTTGCAAGATCTTTAAAGTGCATCGGCTATTTTCTCCCCTTTTAAAGCAGTTAGCCCGTTGCCCAAAAGTTTTAGCCATTTAAAGTTGGAACTGTCTTTCTGGGGTCTAATTCCGAGGACCATGGACACAGCAGAACAAGATGAAGACACCAGGGCTAGGTAATTCCTTGTGAGGGCAGGACCAGCACTTCTGTGTTGCTGTCCCTATGGGAACAGTTAGCTTTGGGCTCCTAACCACCTTCCACACCGGCCTCCCAACCCATTCAGATCCTGAGTAATGCCTATGCAAAAAAGCCCACAGGGATTCCTCCAAGTTTAAGGGCTTAAACCTCAAACTTTGATTCTGTGTTTGGAGAAATGAGAGTGGACTGAAAGGGCAAGCAATAAATTAGCATACCAAATAGCCATAGCGTTCGCTTCTAAGCCCCAACGCCACTCCACTCCTGTGGCCAGCGGTCAAAACAGAACAGAGTGACTAGAGAGAAAGTCAAAGGATCAGGGAACTAGAGCATTATGTGAACTCACCAGCAAGACGTACAGATCGCTTGTATTTATCTTGTTTTTATGGAACTAGGGGAATAGAACTGATGATCTATTTTAGAAATGTAAGCCATTGTTCACATCTAATTTTTTAATCTGACAAAATGAGCAGCTTAAGTTCCATGAAACAAATAAACATCTTTGTAAAGCTTGTGAAGAACCTGTTATTCCTCTTGTGGTAAGCCATCACTGCTGCCAGTGACAAACCAGCCCTGCGTGTGACTAGTTTGCTAATGTGGCCCCGTTGCAGTGAGCTCTTTCCTGGGCCTGTGTGGGATTGTCTGGGGGAAATGTGGCTTACCTAATGGCCCTGGTGGGGTTAGTCATGTCATGGTGACCACAGCTGGCGTAGATGGATGAACTACTACTTTGGGATATAAAGCTCAAGACTGTGGAAACTGGAAGTTCCTTTGTCCTAAGGCAATCGGACACTGCAGTTTTACCCATGTTTTGGTGTTTCCATGACGACTTCGCCAACTCTGCCATGGAAGTGTATAGCACTTCTTTCTGTGTGGACATTTCTGATCTCTGGTACCTCTTGCGTTGAAAGTTGGCTGTGAAAACTTATTTCCTCTCCTCATTCTCAGTAAGTTCAACACTTCCACCTTTGTCTTCATCATGGTCAAGTTCACCATCTTGGTTGATGCACACGTGTTGGCAGCTAGAAATATGTAATTTTACGTGATAGGAGCACATGGAACCTGAGACCAAAAATGGGAGAGACCAGCTCCTCATGGCACCTCATTTCTAAGCTGAGACTGAACAGCTGGTGAAAAGAATTAGCTGTGGACTGCAAGCAGACTCATCTGTGGACTTGGCTTTCAAGTTGACACAGATGCCACAGCTCTAGGGTGTCCCATGGGGACCAGGTGACCAGGGTAAGGGAAGCCCCGGCCAGCTGTACCGAGGGGGCAGCAGTGTCCACTTGTATGAACCACTTTGAACACTGGCAGCACCCAGACTCCGGTTCAGCTGGGGAGGGAGTCTGGCTGGGTGAACACTTTGACCACATAATCAAGACCGAGGGCCAAACTGGGAAAATCAGGTTCCCAGGAGCTGGCTCACCCGACACGTGGAGCTCCTCACCATGCTGCCAAGAACATGGTCAGAGCCCAGAAGTGGGTGGGTGTGGACATGGATGGTTGACCCCTCCCCTCTGTCCAGCCAGACCACCTGCAGCTCTAGTGAACCCCCAGCAGCCCCCAGTTTTTGCTGACTGGGCAGGTGACTCAGGATGAGGACTCCAGCAGGCTGTGGTCATGCACAACGGTGAATGTCCACTGCCCAGGACAGGGACCAAGCCTGGCACGGGGGACAGTGGAGGGTGCTGGCTGCCCTCACACCCACTCCTGGTGTTCCCCGTTAGAGCACCCCACTTCCAGTTCCCCCCACCAGTGGGCCACATGTCCTGCAGGCCCCTCCTCAGGCTGCAAGGACCTCTTGCCACACCTGCCTCTAATCTTTAAATCCTGTCTTTCAAGTCCAACCGAGAGGCTCCTTCCCCAGGGCCCTGCTCCCGCCTTCTGTTCCCTAACCCATCACAAGGTGCCTGCTGGTTGACTCTTCCTCCCTCCCCCACCCCCAGGAGTGTAGGACGAGGGATGAGGGAAGGAAGGGAATGAAGGAAGGCCCATGCATCCATGGGCCTGCCGACCTCCCCCTCCCCACCACCTAGTGACAGATATAACCCAGCGTTTCTCAAAGTGTCTGTCGAATGTGAACTCCTGGAGATGCACTTTAATGTCAAGGTTACATATGTGAGAACTTTATAAAAACATCAACACCATGAGAGAAAATAAGTCTTTACCATTTAGAAAGGGCTGAGATACCCCTGTGCCCCAAGACTGAGGCGAGCCCATGCTCCTGCCTCAGTCTCACCAGGTGAGTGACTGAGGACCCACAAGCAGGCCAAGCGGGGGTGCTGGACAGACACCGAACAGTCCTGAAGGGTAAGGATACAAGTCTATACAAAAGTCTTTATTTTAACATTTAAAAGGAAGAATCACATGTTCATTCTGACAGCGTTACCAGACTGGGCCACCCGATAAGTTACACACACACAGGACTGGGAAGGTTATTGCACAGTGTTTCAAGGGTCAAGGCAGGACTAGGCATGACTCCCTTCCCCACAGCCAGGCTCTGAGTCCGTCTTCCACGAGGACGCCTTACTCCAAACAGGCTGCGGGGTGGTTGCCCTCAAACCTTGCCTCCAGATTGATACTATAACCAGTGGAGTTAACACGATTCTCACAGCTGCTTCCACTGCTGCAGAGTGTCGTGTCTGCACAAGTGGGACTCCGAGCACTGCCTGCTCGTCAGCAGCATGTCCTGTAGAGTCTCGATGGCGGGCAGGCCACGGGGAGACATGCCAGCAGCCTGCTCCAGGACAAGGCAGCCCTGGCCTAAGGATCTCTGCCCCCAAAGATTAAGACTGTTTGCTAGTTGATTCTTTTTTCTGACAACTTGATGGTTTTGAGTTGGCTGTGATCCAGGGGTGTTCAAGTACTTCTTTGAGGGTGGGCCTCTGGCTGGGGTTGTGCTTCAATAGTCTTGAAATGAGGTCCCTGGCTCCCTCGGGCACGCAGTCAGGGAATGTGAATTCCACCTGGATGAGTACACAATAAGTGATGAGTCACAACGTGGCTCAGAGAGAACACGAGAAATACTCGGATCATAGCCCCTGTCAAGGCTGATAAGGAAGGAATTCTAACGACGACGGGTCCCTTTGCAGTGAGGCCTTACCCGTGATATTCTTCTGTAGGTCTCCTGGTATGTGTCTGCCTCAAAAGGAGGCTTCCCGACGAGGAACTCATAGCAAAGCACCCCAAGGCTCCAGAGGTCCACTTTCTCGTCGTGCATCCGGCCCTCAATCATCTCAGGGGGCAGGTAGTCCAGCGTGCCGCAAAGGGTGGTCCTCCTGAAAATACAGGCAGGCTCGGGTTGACATGCTACTGTTGCTATTATCATGACAGCTGCTCAAAGGCACCAACCATTCCACTAACTCTGAGCGCTTTTCCTAGGCTAGCTCCTGTGCTACAAAGCAGGTGCTATTATAAACCCATTTTTAAACGGGGTGCTGTACCAGACCTCACAGTTAGCAATCATGTGGCACCCCAAATATGTCTAATTCCAGAACTTCCTTAAATGATATATAAGATTTAAAGTATCACCACTATAAAACTGTGTGAACAACTAGGGAAATTTGAACATGGACTAAATAGTAGATATTAACAAGACTAGGTTTCTTAGGTGTGATAATGGCTGTGATTATACAGGACAATGTCCTTAGCCTACTACTGAAGCACTCAAAGGATGAAGCATGCTGTCAGTCACTTATTTTTTGAAGGTTCACCAAAACGTAGACACACTCAATATGGTAAAATGTTAACAACTATTGGGAGTATAGGCACTGGATAGGCAGGTGATCAATTCAGCGTGTCTGTTTTTATAACAGAGGTTGGAAACAGACATCAAAACAGGAGCAAAGGCTAGGCAGATTTTGCTGCCTTGTACCAGTTATTCTTTGGTGCCACTGGTGCCTGGCAAGCGCACAAATGTTCGCTCACCTAAAGGAGCTGCCACCGCAGACTCCTAGCCTCTCACCACTGGATTCGGGAGAAGGCCCAGATCAAGAGCCTTGGAAGACAGCACAGTAACCTGAGAGCTCTTACAGCGAACCAGCTATGGGAAGCCGGGCTAAGTGACCAACATTTTATATGATATCCTCTTTAGAAAAGGATCAGCCAGCTTTCCTGTCGTGAGGACACCACTGGGCGGGCCAAGGTCCAGCTTAGCCCTGTGATCATACAGCCATTGCTGTTTGCCTCTCCAGAGGCCAACAGCTCCCACTTGTGACCACCAGATTTTTTTCTCCCCAAAACAAAAAAAGACTGCAACAGCAGATTCAGTGCCTTGCTGGAAACAATTAGGAGTGATCTGTATCAAAAACAAATCTCACACTCAACAGCATCCATTTTGGACTATACAGTTTTTTAAACTGGCTTTAAAGTAATCTGGTTACAATTTTTTAAAGACCTACCCCAAAGCTGACAAACTCTTAGCAGTAGATGTATGCTTTTAATTGCCCTACTTCACACATGGTTTCAAAAGCTCATTGAAACCCAACCTAAAAACAGGAGAAAATATTTTAGCTCTGTTTGCAAAGTTCACTTAAATTGTTTCATAGGTTGGTTTCTCTGCTTTAAGAGGAGATAGGAAAGGACTGCTCTGTTGACAGGAGCAGACCAAAGAATCTTTACCCACCAGTCTGAAAGCTCCATCCAAACTAGTTTGGTTCCTTTAAGCTCCCAGTTCTAGAGCTCTGCAGGTGCTGCCCTCAGAACTCATAGAACTCGTGTTTCCTGGCCCTGGAGGCAGTGGAGTTTCCCTCCCCGTCAGTCAGGTGTTGTTCCCCCTCTACACACCGCATTTCATTCTGTGATACACTTGTCATATCTTTTACCTATTTGTCCCCTTCACTGGCCTCTAAGGATAGTATGCATCTTTAACCCCAGGTTGCTGCTGCTGCTAAGTTGCTTCAGTCGTGTCCGACTCTGTGCAACCCTATAGATGGCAGCCCACCAGCATTCTCCATCCCTAGGATTCTCCAGACAAGAATACTGGAGTGGCTTGTCATTTCCTTCTCCAATGCATGAAAGTGAAAAGTCAAAGCGAAGTCGCTCAGTCAGGTCTGACTCTTAGCGACCTCATGGACTGCAGCCTACCAGGCTCCTCCGTCCATGGGATTTTCCAGGCAAGAGTACTGGAGTGGGGTGCCATTGCCTTCTCCGTAACCCCAGGATAAACATCCACAAATGGCTGCACAGTAAAAATGTTCTTGAAGACACTAGTTTCCTGCCAGGCCTAAATTACTCCAAAGCATGTATGTCAGTTACCTGACCCAACCGCCCACAACATCTATGCTTACATTTACTTATAGTAAATATTTTACTATTTAGCTCATTAGCCCCTAGGCTTTTGCTAAACCAAACAAACAAGTTCCATCTCTGAAGTTATATACCTGGAGGATGGGGCATGTACCGACCACCCAAAATCGGCGATCTTAAGCTCTCCAGCTGATCCAAGGAGCAGGTTCTCTGGCTTAATGTCTCTGTGAATAACTCTCTTCGAATGACAGTAAGACAAGGCATTTGCCAATTCTGTGATATACTATTAAAACAAAAAGTATTGGAAATCCGTTTTAGATTTATATAACACAAGTTAATTTTAGACATCTCTTCAGTAAGGAAACTCAACATAGATTTTAAAATGTTCTGTAGATTTGAAAGCAAAAACTAGAGACAGTGGATGACTCTAGAAGAAAACAAACCAATTTAGTGTTCAGTGTGAAGTACAAGTGACTCTGTGCTAGGTTATCTGCTCACACAGCAGGTGCGACGCCGAAAGACAGGAGAACACCAAGGTACCACTACATCCCCACCTGGCAATTTATGGCCCAGAAGCCATGAATTATGACAACATTGAAAAACTGGTACAAATGAGGGAGTCGGGCCTGTAAACAATTTTTAACATTCTTAAAAAAGAAAAACTTTATAGTCCATCCCCATTTTTAAAACTAAGGCAAAATTACAACAAAAGGGTTTGTTTGAAGCTATAAACTTAAGCAAGCCCAGGATTTGCTTTAACATGTAAATGAGAATTGTTTTCTAATATATTGAATATATTTAGTTCTGACTGACGTTTGAGAAGTGTTGGTTTCTCAAAAAGTAATTCTAAATAGGACTGAACATTATGTTATGCCAAAAAGGTTTACCAAATGAAGGGGTACAAACCAGATGTTATTATCAGAAAGGACATTTTTCATTGCTTTCAGCCAAAAGGCAGAGACCAAAATTTAGACCATAAACTTAAATAAACCATAAATAAACTGAAAGCAAAGGCAAAGAAAGCTCGTCTCCTGCACCAAAGTGGGTGATGCTCGAAGAGGATACGGTAGGATTCCAGACAACAATGGGCTGCCCCTGCTCAAACCCGGCAGGAACCAGCGCGCTCTGCATCCACCCCCTCCACATGCCCACATTAAGATTATGGATTATGTGTAAAGGTCCCTAACACTTCTCCAGAACTAGTTTTAATTAATCAGGAAAGAAAAACAGGTAGGGGTGTGGGTGTGTGTGTGGGTGTGTGTGTGGGTGTGTGTGTGGGTGTGTGTGTGTGTGTGTGTGTGTGTGTGTGTGTGTGTGTGTGTGTGTGTGTGTGTGTGCGCGCAATAAACTACTAGGGAATCTAGAAAGAACCAATCTTTTACTTCCTTGTGTGTGTGTGTGTGTGTGTGTGTGTGTGTGTGCGCGCACGCGCGCATAAACTACTAGGGAATCTAGAAAGAACCAATCTTTTACTTCCTTTCAAACAGCTATCCATTTACACCAAGTAAACTCCACTAGATTGAAGAAAACTGAGTACAAACATTACTTGTCAATTAAAGAAGAAACTACCTTGCCTAGTTAATATTTAAAAAGCAAATAAAATAGATTTCTACTTAACCAAAGGGCAAATATTTAAGTTGAAATAGTATGTCTTCACTGCACAGACAGAACCAGAGGGGTCATTCACCAACAGTGCTGTGATTTCAGTAGAAGATAAAAGTAAAACCACTTGAATTTAATGCCATTTAGATCAATGCCAAAAAGATAAGTGTACATACTACCCAGAGACCTCCACCAAGAAACAGAAAAAAGTAACCACCATTCTATAGGCCCTTCATCTGCTAATTCAACAAAAAACAGTCCAAATTAAGACAACGTCTTCAAACAGTTTTCACATTAATAAAGAAGAGTATAATCCATGAAAAAAAGAAAAAGGCAAAACAAAAACCTGATATGTTGGATTTTAAGATTAAAAATGTCTGCCCATGAAAGACACAGTTAAGCGAAGGAAAGCACAAGGCACAGAAGGGGAGAAAATGTTTGTAAAACACATGATAAAGGACTCATATCACAAATACATGTGGATTCTTAAAACTCAGTAAGACAACAAAAAAATTTTTAATGGGCCAAAGGTCTGAACCTGGGTTCGGTCCCCGGGTTGGGAAGATCCCTTGGAGAAGGGAAGGCTACCCACTCCAGTATCCTGGCCTGGTGAATTCCATGGACTGTATAGTCCATGGAGTCACTAAGAGCTGGACATGACTGAGCAACTTTCACTTTCAAAGGTCTGAACAGACCTCAAAGATGCTACAGAGATGGAAAATAAACACCTGAAAAGATGCTCAACCTTGTATGTTATTAGAGAACTGCGAATTAAAGCAATGAGACACTGCTGTACACTTACTGGGAAGACTGAAACTCAAAACGCCAGCACCACTTGCTGGTGGGGAGCCACAGGCACGCATGCGTGGGCAGGAATGCACAGATGGTAGGCATATCCACTGCAGAAACTGCTGACAGTTTCCACAAAGCTAAACGCAGACTTAGGTACAAGCCAGCAAGCACCCCCCTAGGTATCTACCCAGCAGATATGAAAACTTGTGTCCCACAAAAAGCCACATGTAACTGTTTAGAGAAAAGACTAGAAGCAACCAAGATACCCTTCAACAAATGAAGCAATAAACCAAGGTAGAGCCCTATGATGGAGTATTATTCACCAATAAAGAGAAATGAACCATCAAACCCTGAGAGGATACAGACGAACCTCAAATGCATACGGTTGTTTCCCACAAGGGTAACTGGTTAACAATTCTGACACCACTACACATGAACACTGGAATTGGATAAAAGGATGGCCGATGCTGGAATCCAAGTTTCTCAGTGTTGTAGTGGAGGCTATAATAAGCAAGGGAGGAGAGTAAAATGATCCATGTGATAAGGGACTCATGTTTACTATAGATACTATACATACAGGTGGATAATTACGAATACTTTCATATACATACAGATACTGAGATTACAATACACACATCTCAATGCTCTCTTTCAGCTGAAAGCCCAGTAAGTGGTAACAGTAGCAATGAGCATATCCAGCACCCAGATCAAGGCTTCTAATAACATTTTCCAATAAAAGGAAGCAAAGCTCCTTAGAGAAATAATGAATTCTAAGACTTAGAAAATGTGTAAGACGAAGCCGGAGCACCTTATGGCACCGACAAACAGAAAGTGCTTTTAAAAAAAACACAGGCCCAGACTCCCCACAATGATGGGGACAGGTCAGAAGGACACAGGCACTGTGTAAAAGAGCAGCCGGAGGCCAAATCTGGAACAAACAATGAGAGCAAAGTGCCATTAGATTATCCTCAAAGTATCAAGCGTCCATATTCATAAATATTTGAGGAAATCAATAAGGGAGAAAAGACAGCTCTGTAGTACAGAGTTCCAAGAAATATATGTCGATACCCTGCCCTATAGGAGAAGAGCTGTTCCTCTGAAAAGGGAGAGAGAGTAACTCTACAGAGGAGAAGCCTGACAAACACTACCCCAGCCGGGTGGTCGAGACCAACACCTGGGGATGAGTCAGGTCAGTAGCTTGTATCCTTAGAGAATGCCTTTCACCTCTGACCTTCCTCCCAAAACCCATGACCCTAATCTAAAGTTATGACCAACCTAGACAGCATATTAACAAGCAGAGACATTACTTTGCCAACAAAGGTCCGTCTAGACAAGGCTATGGTTTGTCCATTGGTCATGTGTGGATATGAAAGTTGGACTATAAAGAAAGCTGAGCGCTGAAGAATTGATGCTTTTGAACTGTGGTGTTGGAGAAGACTCTTGAGTCCCTAGGAATGCAAGGAGATCCAACCAGTCCATCCTAAAGGAGATCAGTCCTAGGTGTTCATTGGAAGGACTGATGTTGAAGCTGAAACTCCAATACTTTGGCCACCTGATGCAAGAGCTGACTCATTGGAAAAGACCCTGATGCTGGGAAAGATTGAGGGCAGGAGGAGAACGGGATGACAGAGGATGAGATGGTTGGATGGCATCATCAACTCGATGGACATGGGTTTGGGTGGACTCCAGGAGTTGGTGATGGACAGGGAGGCCTGGCGTGCTACAGTTCATGGGGTCACAAAGAGTCGAACACGACTGAGCGACTGAACTGAATCTAATCATGAGAAACAAAGGAAATCTGAATCTAAGTCTGAATTTCAGGCGATAGTTATGTACTAGTGCGATGGCATCCCACTCCAGTACTCTCGCCTGGAAAATCCCATGGACGGAGGAGACTGGTAGGCTCCAGTCCATGGGGTCGCGAAGAGTTGGACACGACTGAGCGACCTCACTTTCACTTTTATGCATTGGAGAAGGAAATGGCAACCCACTCCAGTGTTCTTGCCTGGAGAATCCCAGGGACGGAGGAGCCTGGTGGGCTGCTGTCTATGGGGACGCACAGAGTCGGACATGACTGAAGCGACTTAGCAGTAGCAGCAGTCCATTAGTTATAACAGTTGTACCACATTATAAAATAGTAATAGAAGTCAGATGTGCAAGGAAAAAGTAAGTCTGCACTATCTTCAATTGTTCTGTAAATCTAAAACTAATCAAGAATACATTCTTCTCTTTTTTAAACAGGGTAACTATTTATATATATTTCCACAGAAACAGCTGTGGAAATGAACTACAAGATTTCATTTGGTATTTGATTTTACCTGTATATAAGGTACCTAAGCAAAATGGCTGTCTGGGGAGGCCTTACAAATAGCTGTGAAGAGAAGTGAAAAGCAAAGGAGAAAAGGAAAGATATAAGCATCTGAATGCAGAGTTCCGAAGAATAGCAAGAAGAGATAAGAAAGGCTTCCTCAGTGATCAATGCAAAGAAATAGAGGAAAACAACAGAATGGGAAAGACTAGAGATCTCTTCTTCAAGAAAATTAGAGATAACAAGAGAACATTTCATGCAAAGATGGGCTCGATAAAGGACAGAAATGGTACGGACCTAACAGAAGCAGAAGATATTAAGAAGAGGTGGCAAGTATACACAGAAGAACTGTACAGAAAAGATCTTCATGACCAAGATAATCACAATGGTGTGATCACTCACCTAGAGCCAGACATCCTGGAATGTGAAGTCAAGTGAGCCTTAGAAAGCATCACTACGAACAAAGCTAGTGGAGGTGATGGAATTCCAGTGGAGCTATTTCAAATCCTGAAAAGATGATGCTGTGAAAGTGCTGCACTCAGTATGCCAGCAAATTTGGAAAACTCAGCAGTGGCCACAGGACTGGAAAAGGTCAGTTTTCATTCCAATCCCAAAGAAAGGCAATGCCAAAGAATGCTCAACTACCGCACAATTGCACTCATCTCACACGCTAGTAAAGTAATGCTCAAAATTCTCTAAGCCAGGCTTCAGCAATACATGAACCATGAACTTCCTGATGTTCCAGCTGGTTTTAGAGAAGGCAGAGGAACCAGAGATCAAATTGCCAACATCTGCTGGATCATGGAAAAAGAAAGAGTTCCAGAAAAACATCTATTTCTGCTTTATTGACTATGACAAAGCCTTTGACTGTGTGGATCACAATAAACTGTGGAGAATTCTGAAAGAGATGGGAATACCAGACCACCTGACCTGCCTCTTGAGAAACCTATATGCAGGTCAGAAAGCAACAGTTAGAACTGGACATGGAACGACAGACTGGTTCCAAATAGGAAAAGGAGTACGTCAAAGCTGTATATTGTCACCCTGCTTATTTAACTTCTATGCAGAGTACATCATGAGAAACACTGGGCTGGAAGAAACACAAGCTGGAATCAAGATTGCCGGGAGAAATATCAATAACCTCAGATATGCAGATGACACCACATTTATGGCAGAAAGTGAAGAGGAACTAAAAACCCTCTTGATGAAAGTGAAAGTGGAGAGTGAAAAAGTTGGCTTAAAGCTCAACATTCAGAAAACGAAGATCATGGTATCTGGTCCCATCACTTCATGGCAAATAGATGGGGAAACAGTAGAAACAGTGTCAGACTTTATTTTTTTGGCTCCAAAATCACTGCAGATGGTGATTGCAGCCATGAAATTAAAAGACGCTTACTCCTTGGAAGGAAAGTTATGACCAACCTAGATAGCATACTCAAAAGCAGAGACATTACTTTGCCAACAAAGGTCCAACTAGTCAAGGTTATAGTTTTTCCAGTAGTCATGTATGGATGTGAGAGTTGGACTGTGAAGAAAGCTGAGTGCTGAAGAATTGATGCTTTTGAACTGTGGTGTTGGAGAAGACTCTTGAGAGTCCCTTGGACTGAAAGGAGATCCAACCAGTCCATTCTGAAAGAGATCAGTCCTGGGTGTTCATTGGAAGGAATGATGCTAAAGCTGAAACTCCAGTAATTTGGCCACCTTGTGTGAAGAGTTGACTCATTGGAAAAGACCTTGATGCTGGGAGGGATTGGGGGCAGGAGGAGAAGGGGACGACCAAGGATGAGATGGCTGGATGGCATCACCGACTCCGACGTGGGTTTGGGTGAACTCTGGGAGTTGGTGATGGACAGGGAGGCCTGGCATGCTGCGATTCATGGGGTCACAAAGAGTCGGACATGACTGAGTGACTGAACTGAACCGAGCTGAAGCCAGTGTTGGTACCAAGGACCAATTTTGTGGAAGATAATTTTTCCACAGACCTGGGGTAGAGCAGATGGTTTGGGGATGACTCAAGTGCATTACATTTATTGTGTGCTTCATTTCTATTATTATTACATCAGCCTGACCCCAGATCATCAGGCATTAGATCCCAGAGGTGAGGGACCCCTGTACGAAGCTAGCTTTCCATGAAACGAAACCCCCTCTATTATATAATGAAAGGTACAGCACTGTGTAGGACAGGTATAGAGTAAACAGAATTAGTCTGGACAGTAAATGAAAACTCACCGTGGCAGTTCTCTGCTCATCAAACTTTGACAGTTTCTGAAGTTCTCTATAGACAGCTCCGAGGGGTGCATATTCCAAAATTAAGTAGACTCTGGTAGCATCATGGAAATAACCATATAGTCTGAGGATGTTTGGATGCCTGCAATGAAAGATGGACACCTGGTATGGCGGGGCATCTGTACTGAGTATCAGATCCCTCATGTGAAACCAGTGGTGAGAACTGCTGCTGGTCACAGATCCCACCTTCCACTGCCCTTGAAAATATGAAGCTATGAACCCACTGTAAGAAAAATATGTACACTGCTATCAATTTACATGCATTTCAAGGTATTAAACCTGGACCTCAGGTTTAGTTAAGACTATTTCCTTCCTTTGAACCATCTATATTCTTAGGGGGAAAGAATTCAGCTAAATATTCAGTCTCCGCAAATTGAAAGAAAAAAAAAAACGACGTGCCATTCCCACAGTAGTTTGAAACTCAAATTCCATGAGACAGACAACACAGACCATGTTCAATAACGGCAGCAGATGTGCTGTGGAGGACTTTGGACAGCTGAGCACAGGCTAGCTGAGATTTTTTTAAATTCACTGAAAACAAAAAGATCCACTGGCTAAAGTCAACCTATAGGCTACCAGTGTGCAACCTGAACTCAAAATAAGAGGTATCATTCCTTTAATTATCCACCAAAACAAAACAAAACTCATCCAGTAAATTACTCCATTAACAAGACAAACCTTCAAGCAATTTTTCCAAACCACAGCAGTTAAGTCTAGATAAATCTTTGAAAAAATGATGAATTTAGTCATTCTCTGCAGTACTATGAAGCCAGCCTTCTACAAAGTAGTTCATAAACATTGAAGTCTAAGTTCTGTACGCCACTCTCCCGGACATCATCTGAAGACTTACCTGAGATGCGACTGTATTTCTACTTCTCTTCTCAGCTGATGCTCAACGCCGGCCTTCTCCAGCTGAGCTTTGAATAATACTTTAAGAGCCAGAATAAACTTGCTTTGTTTTTCTCTGGCCAAATAAACATTACCAAACTTTCCTTTACCCAGCGGGCGACCAATTTCAAAATCTTCCAAAGCCCATTGCCTTCTGGGGAAGAATTGAACATTTTAAAGTGTGAAGAAAACACATCCTTTCTAATGAGGTATATTAATGAGTAGCAGACATCCCAGTCCTATCAATAATTCTATACTCAAAGTGGTATTCAGCACGTATCCTCGGCAAGAACCAAACCATAGCCTCCTCTGAATGAGTCTGTGACAGGGAAAAATCTGGACTTCTGGAGCTGAGGCACTTGCTGGGAAGTGTTCTGAGACAGTACTATGCTCTGAGCACAGACCTATTAGCAACAATGCTAAGACCACAGGAGGATTGGATGAGGAACTGGAGAAGCAAGAAGGTTCCAGAAACAACTGGGAACCTCTTTCAAATGGCCTCCTCTCGCCGTGGAGACGCCACCACTCTCTGCGGTGGAGAACCACTCTGGGAAAGCAAACAGGATGGAGCCTACAGGACAGTGGGCTGGGAACCACTGGATGAGACTCTCAGAAAGTTTCTGGTAGGCAGAGCAAAAAAGGCTGTGGCTAGCATCTAGACAGTTCAGAGACTGAGAGCAAGGGAAAATACAGCCAAGCTTTTTATGAAGAACAAATATAGTAAGTGCATCAATACTTTCAAAGTACTCTACAGTCAAGTATTTGTCCATAGGGCTGCAAGAGGACCGCATTTTGTTGTTTAACTGCCACCTCTTTATTAGAAGTAGCAGAGAAGCATACAGACTGTATGCAGTAGTTACTTCTGAGGGTCGAGAGGAAGTTTCACTTGATTTCTGTAACAGATTCTAGGTCAAATATAAGTCCTTTCTAAATGTGAAAAGCAGTAAGAAAAACTCGAGTCTCTCATAAACATCATTAAAATCCCTTCTCTCTTTGAAGATTTAGAAACTATAGATGTTCCAAATTTCCAAGTGAAAGTACAAAGGTCTATTTTTACCAGGTCTGTTCCTATAACTAAATTTGCAATTAAATGACATTAGTATGTTCTAGTAGAATGATGGTACAGAACTTTGGACATAAGATAAAACTTACTTTTTTGATTCTTCATTTTTTTGTTTTGATGCCACTTCCTTCTCAGGATTATTTCCTAAATAGAATAAGTTAACAGTCTTTGATTAGAGATGAATCAAAGAGTAGTCACCAAAATATCAGTGGTATGCCCAGAATGACAGATCTGGACTATTTTTGGTTTATTTTAAAAAGGAAAAAAAAAGACGACTACACTGTAACCTGACTCCTGCCATCTGAAGTCTGTATAAAGCTCTGAGAGTGAAAGATAAGCAGACACATCATAGGCCCTCAGATAATCTAAAAACCCAAGGCTGTGTAGATTCTCCCTGGAGCCTCAGTTTCTGAACGAAGAGCTTCTAAACAGAGTTACCAGTCTTCCCATTCATAACAATTCATCACCTCTTACCCAGGAGGTGGGTCAGCATCAGACAATGTGCAACAAAACATGAGCCAACCACCACCCTCCTTCCACTGTGTTAGCAGCCAAGGGGAAATTACACTGGACATTTCTACTTGCGTATTTCCAGCACTTCAACCTCCAAGAGTAGCATAGTTTGCTCTGGTGAGATTTTTGAATTCAGGTCTAAACTGTAGTCTTTCCCTCCACAGTTCATGATCTCAGTTTAATGGTTTAATGCCACCAGTATAACCACCGTCCCCATGTCTGGCTTACTGCCCCATTCTGTCAAGCTGGCATCCTAAGTGAGCTCTCACATCTGTCTGACTCACTCTGCCCTGGCTGTGTTTGAATAAGTTAATGCTTTGAAGTCTTAGCTTCCTCCTCCACAAAATCGAAGTAGAAACTATGGGTGCCTCTGCAGAGTGCTTACGAGGACATAATGACACAACGTGGATGAAGAAAGCCTGCTATGGAGCACTCAACAATTGGGAAATAATAACTATTTAACACCGACCCAGCTCAGACCCCTGCAATACTGGAGACAAAACCCAATGGCCTCCCCCCTACCTGGTACCCCTGGGTCCAGCATGGCTACTCTTCAATTCATCCCACATATCCAGATAAGCTTTCTCTAAGAGGCAAGTCAGCCCCTCCTCTGCTCAAAAACCTTTCAGCAGCTTCCCAGTACATAGGGGACAGAGCCCTGCTGAGGCCGACAGTGCCCACCCTGACCTCACCCTGGCTGCCTCAGTCCACTCACTCCCCCAACCCCCAGCACTTCCCTCCATGCTCCAGAACCTTGGAATTTTTCAGTTCCAAGTGTACTTGCTAAAAGAATCCCCTCTGCCCCAATAAGCAATCCAAAGAATACGGGGCTGCTGTTGTGTCTTCCCTGACTGCCCACCTCTTTCAGGAGGGTGGGGGGTCAGGCCTGGCCCACAGTAGACTTGTTACTTCACCCCGACATCAGATGCTCTCCCCATCCTCAGTAGAAATGACGTAAAAGCTAGGGTTCCAAATAGTAAACACACATCTGTATATGTGGGAGTGTTTTTGTTTTTTTTTTTTAGCAAACAAAAGAATGGCTCTCCAATGAGCCTAAGAAGACTGCTTACCAGGCGCTGGTGGCTGGGGTTGTTTGCTCTTCTGGGTGTTACTTGGCGGCCTGATGACAGGACGAGGGGCGCTGGCTGCCTGCGGTAGCTTCTGCTTCAGGGTCTGTACTGGTTTCTGGATGGAGACTAGCTTCTGTGCTTGTGAAGGAACACGCTGCGAGGAATTTGTGGGACACAGGACGCGCTGAGCCTGGCCACTGTTTACAGACACCGGATTCTGAGAGGGAAACTGCTGAGCCACTGGAACACGTTTTGGGCCGTCACTAAGTGGAACTGCAGTCTAGATTGGAGAGGAAAAAGGAATGTGATGGTCTTCATGAAGGAAAGCTGAGTATCTTGAGAGTATTCCAAAGGTCTGTCTTCTAATATTGCAATATAATGACTGTCACTGGAGAAGGAAATGGCAACCCATTCCAGTATTCTTGCCTGGAGAATCCCAGGGACGGAGGAGCCTGGTGGGCTGCCATCTATGGGGTCGCACAGAGTCAGACACGACTGAAGCGACTCAGCAGCAGCGGCAGCAGCAATGATAACAGATGGACAGGGAAACCGACTGGAATCAGCACTTGCAGACGATACAGTTAGTATAGGGTTGAAATACCTGAACGACACCTCCTACCCGCTCCCCAACACTCTACCCCTGAAAGTCATGTCCCCATTAAAAAAATGTTCATTAACTAAACTTTTATCTAAAAAGGGAGGCATTAAACACTTTCGAAGAATTCTTAGTGACTTGGCAATTATTCTTTAGCAAGAAGCTACAATTCAGAAACTTTATACTAAAATCCCAATTCCACTGAAATTTCTTCAACAATATCTGTATTTTTTCAGTCTTTTCTCTAAACATATCAAATATTCAATAGTGATTATTTTCACGTGAAGTTTTATATTTGCCACATGTTCCACAAAAAGCTCATTATATAATTTTTTAAATAATGATGAACACAGTTTTAATAGTCCCCAAAGCTAATTACTATTGATTTACTAGTGTTTCAGTTTCCAAGTACTCACAAAACGGATCTGAGGCAAAAGAGGAAACAAACACAGGCTCTTCAAAAAGTTAGAGCGAAATAAAAGTTGCACTGAGAGAAGCAGCAGAGCCTTGTTGAATGCTGAGAAAAGCAACGAGTTCCCACCCAGGGACGCAGTGGAGGAACCGCAGTCACATCTCAAAGGAAAGGTGACAACAACTCTAGGCTTAAACCCAACTTCCCTTTGGGTCTTATAAAAGGGATCTGAGATTCCTGATTATTCAATTTACCTTAGGCCCTGAGATGCAGTTTTCTTTACATCTGTCCATGATGCCTGAAAAGAAAAAGAGAACCACCTTTAATTTGTAAAAATCCATCTGCTTCAAAGCGTCACACTGGATCAGGGTTAAAAATCCTGATGAAAAAGGCTCAGCATCACACAGAATTTGACATGATTTGTTGTCCATGAAGGCTGATAAGGGAGCAGCATTTTCTCCTGTGATAGAGCACAAGTATGGGGTTTAGATCAGGTTCAGGTGTGGGGCCTTTCTTTTCCCTCACACACTGCATCCCATCCTCTCCCCTCCCTGGTACTCCAACCCCACTCCTGAACTGAGTTACCCCACTCTCTCATCATCTCTCTAATGAATCCCTTCCATCAGTCTACAGGCCTTTTTTAAAAAAAAAAAATCCTCTTTACCCTTAAATTGACTCAAACTATGACCACATCTCTGGCCTCCCCTTTCAGCAGCAGAACTGGGCAACAGTTGTCTCAATCACCTCCCTCACCGGGCTGCAGGCTCCCTCTCACAGGGTTTTCATCCCCACCAGGCTCTGGGCAGAGGGTGGGCAGAGGGCAGACCCGACTGTTGCCAGATCCAAAGGTCAAAGGTCAATTCTCAGCCTTCCCCTCAAGAGCATTCCTGGCATTCCAGGGGGTCCTGCACTCTATTCCTGCACAGACTTGTCTACTAGCTGTCCCAAAGCAAACACCTTGGCTGATGAGCCTCACCTGTGCCACCAATCAGTGTCTAGGGTAACCGTGGAAGGGATTCCCCA
This sequence comes from Budorcas taxicolor, assembly GCF_023091745.1. Lineage (NCBI taxonomy): Eukaryota > Metazoa > Chordata > Mammalia > Artiodactyla > Bovidae > Budorcas > Budorcas taxicolor. The sequence continues at coordinate 59,338,854 of NC_068922.1, read as the reverse complement.
CTGTCTGTCTACACCTTCCTAGGGCCCCAGGGCTCTAAACATCTCTATTAGGAGAATGCAAATTGGTGCCTTCTGCCCTCTCCTCTCCTACCAGGCTCTCTATCACCTGCTGAGCATGCCCCAGGAAATCCTGCCAGGCATCTCAACCCAACACACCAAATGAAACCTCTTCTTCCCCAGCTTTTAATACCATCCACAGGCTGAGGACCCCCAAATTTCCATCTCGAGCCCAAAGCTCCCCTCTGAACTCCTACCACCTGGTAATCTGAGTGGCATCACAATCTTAACCTGTCCCCAACTGACATCCTGCTTCCTCCCAATACTCATTCCCCTTAACCTGCTTTCTCCATCCTGCCAGTTGCTCAAGTCTAAAGTCTTATAATCTTTTACATGGTTCTCCCTCAAACCCTGTATCTAAGCCATCAGCGTATCCTACAGGCTCTATTTTGAAAATCACTGCTCACAACCCTTCCTACTCCCACCTGGTCAAACCACAATTTTCTCTCCCTTCAATTATTTGCAAAAAGCTCCCAGTGGTCACTCTGCTTTCACCTTTGCCCCATTATGGTCCATTTGCAACACTGTGCCCAGTGATCCCTCTAACAAGTCAGATATATGGATCCTTGGGCCAGAGAAACCTTTATCCATTTCTCTTGCTCCCTAAATTCTAGAATCCAATCAGAAAGCACTCTTCAGACCCCCACTTTCACATCCACTTTATAAGCAAACAAATAACTCCACCTGCAAGAGGAGACCAGACTAAAGAATCTGGAGTCCTTATATCAAACAGCCATTTGGAAATAGACAAGAAAAGGAAATACATTCTCATATCATGTGAATGGTAATTTCACCCATGCTGTGGTGCCTTCTTCACTCTCCCTGACAGTTACAAGCAGCTGACTCATGAGATCACATAGCTCTACAGACACTGGTTTTATAGAAGCTACCAATATTCATTCACTCCAGGTAATACACTTTTCCTTCTCAGGAAGAATAATGGAACAGAATGGACTAAGTCTCTGCTTCAGAATTCCGCAGAGAGCCACAGAAGACAGTTTCTCAGGTGATTCTGGACTCCAGCCAAGTTCGAGAGTCTCATGTCCAGGCGACCTGCATAAGATCCCTCCACTTCCAACTGGAGATCCTACTAGTCTACATAGAAAAGCAGATTTAATAGCACTGTGGGTGGAGACTTCTTCCTTCATCAAACCTGCAAATTACCCGCACATATGAAGGAGAGTGGAGAGGAAATGAGTATGCTGCTGAAACACGTTTAATTCAAACAGCAAGGAAGGTTAAGGATGAGAAGAAAACATGAGTGAAAGTCAAGGATGGTAGCCACATGTACATCAGGAGGACAACTGTTACAAATGGAGACTTTGGAGCCCAACTCTAGACCTAACAAATTAAGACCCTGCGTTTCAAAGACATCCCCAGATGACCAGTACACACCGGGCATACACTAGTTCTCAATAAAACATCAGAATCACCTGTAGAGCTTGATAAAAATACAAACACCTGAGCCCTATGCCCAAGCACTTCTGATCCCTTGCTTGCATGGGTCGAGTCTAACTCCGTGCAACTCTATGGACTGTAACCCACCAGACTTCTCTGTCTACGGGATTCTCCAGGCAAGAATACTGGAGTGGGTTGCCATGCCCTCCTCCAGGGAGGACTAGGGATCGAAACTGAGTCGCCTCATAGCGCCACCTGGGAAGCCCCTCTGATCCCTTAGGTGGGTTCATATTTTTAACTAGAACGCTCAAGTAATCCCGATAAAGGGGGTCCAGGGTCTACGGTTTGAGAAGCACTGGCTTCCAGGTTTATCTATTCACCTCATCCATCCTGCCCGGACAAGGGCCTTTCCTGGCTAGTCTATTCAAACTAGCCCACTTCCTAGTACTCATCCCTATCGGAAGTTATCTTGTTAGTTTATCGTCTGTCTCCTCACCCACCACCCCTAGAACGTAAATTCCAAGACGGCAAAAAAACATTTTGCATTCTTTCTTACCCAGGTGCTCACTTAACATGAGAACCCCATCAGAAAGCAACCCTCCCACCCCCACAACCCCATTCACTCCGGGTGTTCAATAAACACCAGGCGGCATGCTGTAGGGCATATCGATATCCAAGCACAGAAGGGAGGGTGCAGGGAAAGCACGGGGGGCGGGGGAGGGGGCGCAGGGAGGAACGGGGCGGGGGGGCGACGGAAAAGGAAGCTCTGTTGCCCCGACCACCCCTCGTTGACCCAGCGATCCCCAAGACCGCTTCCCTCCCACCAACCCGCGAAGGCCACCCTCGGTCCGTCCGCCCGCCCGCCCGCCTGCCAGCCAGCCCGCCAGCCCCAGAGAGATGCCCCAGGTCTACGCACCTGTGGACTCCCACCTCCGATCCAAAGAAACCAAGTCCTCCCGAGAGCTCAGCCGTTAAGATTCAAAGTCTTCATTTTAAATAGGAGTTAACCTCTCTATTCCGAATGCTGATTGGTCGGGGATAGAGAGGCGCTGCCTTTTCATTGGTTCCAAGCCAACTCTACAGCTTGTGTCACAGGCCGGAGGAGAAGGCGCGCAGGCGCATTTGCTCCGTAAAGCCCCGGAAGTGGTGGAGCCAACGGCCCGACACACCCGTGGCCGTTCTAGCGCCCGCGGTATTCTCTGGATCTGACATTTGTCCGTAAAGCAACAGTTCCTTGGCGTCAGGGTTGTCGCGGAGTAGATAAAGTTGAAGGAGGTGAGAGTCTTTCGGTCGTGCCCCTAAGTAAGATGGCGAGAAGGGTAGGAGCAAGTTGAGGGGTGCGGATCGATAGCGCAGCGTTCGGCGCGACGCCCTTTGCGCGTGCGCAATGAACGTGCGCACGGAGCGATTGATCGGGCAGGATTCGCGCCTCCATTTTTCCAGGAGAGAGCGGGAGACCGAGAGAGCGGGACCAGCGGGTATGGGGAGCCAGGGTTGCGTGGAGAGTGCTGGTGCGGTCGGCTGGGACCCTTGGGGAACCATCGGGAGGACCAGGGCGGGGCGGGAAGGGTCATTAGTGAGCGGGGTGGCGTGCGCCCTGAGTTACTGGGCTCGGCCTGCACAGTCCCTCCTTTTCCTTAATGGCCTTGCTCACACTCTCCCTTCCATGCTTCGTTGGCCTCTAGGTCGGGGTCATAGCGGAGCGTTCGGTGAGAGGGCGTCTGTGTTCTCGCCCTGGTCCTTCCAGCTCCTGGTACAACTTGTTCTGCACTGGGCTCTTCCTGCCCGCGGGCTGTAGCCCCTTCATCTGCCAATTTGGGGATGATTATTACCTGCTTACTAGCCCAGCGAGCGAACGTTCTATGGGAGTTAAGCGGAGTTCGTCCTCTCTTTTCTTTTTTAATCTCTTGGTACGCCGGTTGATGCGCCTAACATAAGAGACAGGATGACAAAGCCACATTATCCTTGCAGTGTTCACTGATTTCTTTGAGCGGCTTCACCTTCTCTGTTGTGTCCTAGTGTTTACACAAGCATGGATTTACATGTATTTGCTCAACCTCCATCAGCGCAGCACAGTAGGAGCACAGGCTCTGGGTTAGGATCCAGGCTCGGCCGTTTACAACCTCTTGAATCCTGGGTGAGTTAACTTTTCTGGGCCTCCAGTTGCCCACCTGTAAAATGAGATTCCATTCATTCCAATCCCAAAGAAAGGCAATGCCAAAGAATGCTCAAACTACCGCACAATTGCACTCATCTCACATGCTAGTAAAGTAATGCTCAAAATTCTCCAAGCCAGGCTTCAGCAATACTTGAACCGTGAACTTCCTGATGTTCCAGCTGGTTTTAGAGAAGGCAGAGGAACCAGAGATCAAATTGCCAACATCCACTGGATCATGGAAAAAGAAAGAGAGTTCCAGAAAAACATCTATTTCTGCTTTATTGACTATGCCAAAGCCTTTGACTGTGCAGATCATAATAAACTGGAAAATTCTGAGAGAGATGGGAATACCAGACCACCTAACCTGCCTCTTGAGAAATGTGTATGCAGGTCAGAAAGCAACAGTTAGAACTGGACATGGAACAACAGACTGGTTCCAAATAGGAAAAGGAGTACGTCAAGGCTGTATATTGTCACCCTGCTTATTTAATGTATATGAAGAGTGAAAAAGTTGCCTTAAAGCTCAACATTCAGAAAACGAAGATCATGGCATCCGGTCCCATCACTTCATGGGAAATAGATGGGGAAACAGTGGAAACAGTGTCAGACTTTATTTTTGGGGGCTCCAAAATCACTGCAGATGGTGAGTGCAGCCATGAAATTAAAAGACGCTTACTCCTTGGAAGAAAAGTTATGACCAACCTAGATAACATGTTCAAAAGCAGAGACATTACTTTGCCGACTAAAGTCCGTCTAGTCAAGGCTATGGTTTTTCCAGTAGTCATGTATGGATGTGAGAGTTGGACGGTGAAGAAAGCTGAGCACCAAACAATTGATGCTTTTGAACTGTGGTGTTGGAGAAGACTCTTGAGAGTCCCTTGGACTGCAAGGAGATCAGTCCTGGGTGTTCATTGGAAGGAATGATGCTAAAGCTGAAACTCCAATACTTTAGCCACCTCATGCGAAGAATTGACTCATTGGAAAAGACCTTGATGCTGGGAGGGATTGGGGGCAGGAGGAGAAGAGGACGACAGAGAATGAGATGGCTGGATGGCATCACTGACTCGATGAATGTGAATCTGAGTGAACTCCGGGAGTTGGTGATGGACAGGAAGGCCTGGCGTGCTGCAATTCATGGGGTTGCAGAGTCGGACACGACTGAGTGTCTGAACTGAACTGAAAATGAGATTAAATGAGGGTTGAATGAGGTATGCATATTTGTTGCTTACACCATGTGTATTATGTACTGTGGCTTGGCGTGCATGCTCAAGTCACGTCTGACTCTTGTGACCCCATGGACTGTAGCCTGCCAGGCTCCTCTGTCAGTGGGATTTCCCAGGCAGGAGTACTGGAGTGGGTTGCCATTTCCTCTTCTAGGGGATCTTCCCGACTCCGGGATCCAACCTGGCAGGTGGGTTCCTTACCACTGTGCCACCTCGTTATATGCTATACTGAAAGTCTAATGAATTTTAGCTAGCTTTATTAATATCATTAAGGTTTTAAGGAATTGTACCAGCAGTGGTTAGTAACAACACAGTCTCTAGAGTCAAACCACCTACATTCCAATCCTGATTCCTTCCAGTTCTGAGACCTTGGGCAGGTTATATCTGCTCCTCACCTGTAAACAAGATTACTGGACCTCTTTCACAGGATGTGGTCGAGGTTTGAGATGAAACCTGGTCAGCACCCAGTAAATGTTAACTGTTCTTATGATCAGTAGCCTCAGTAATTCTCCAGAGGGCATTGTGTAGTTAAAGACATTGTTCCCCACCCCTTTACTACAATCTCCCACTTTCAGAATTACCCCTGTGTAGTGCAGCAGTACCAGGAGGTACTGGTGTTAATAGACCGCTGACCACCCTTCTTATATTCTCTCTCCTGTGGTCTGTCTTTCAGTTTTCTTCTCTGCCACAGCCACCTGTCTGCCGATGACTTATTCTTTATTGTTGTTTCCCATCTCTGGTGTCTGTACAGACCTACACATGTACAGACGTTGATTTTTGTAATCAGATTATCTAATCATGTTCACCAGTTGGAGTTCTGTTTTTTTTTCCCCCATAAACTCAAAAGCCAACAATTATTTACAATTTTCTCTTTTGCTTTCTGAGATTGAGAACTTGTAAATCAAAGTGCACAGTCCTTCCAATTTTTCCATTTTTTAAAGTAGTTGTTTTCGTCATATCCTGTTCGCAAATATTTTATTAAGCAATGCTTTCCAAAGCATTCAACTTGACTTAGTTTTCATTACATGATAGCTTTTTTGCCCTTATGTTTTGATTTACTGTGTAATTAAATTATGTAACATAATAAGCTCCATTGTCTTAAAAGATGTTTTAAGAATAACCATAACTGACCTTAGTAAATGTAACAGCTTAGGCTGGTGGAAACAGTAATGTCTGGGCATCCTACAATAGCAGCTCTCTTAGCTATTACAACATTACCAGTGTTTTATTAGCAGAAGAAATGGAAGATTCTGGGGATTGCAGTGAAAAATTAAAGTCACAGGTGGCTAATTTGGCAAAGAAACAATGATGAAGAGAGATTTAGTTGTAAATGTTGTCTGACATATTTTGAGCTGTTTGTATACCACTGTGCACAAAAGAATCTACATGCCCTATCATGTTTAACCTTCCCTGCCTTTTGAGAGCTGAGGCCCCTGATCTCAGAGAAACATAGTTGCCAACCAAAGAGAATGCTGGTAGAGCTGGGATTTAAACCCTGAAAAGTCTGACCAGATTCCTGTGTTGCTTCTGTGGTTTACTCCTGCTTTTGCCCTTCATTGTCACCTGTTTTCTCTTCTTACAGCTGGCAGAAAAATTATCTTCCCCTTCTCCAAGATGTACAGAACCAAAGTGGGCTTGAAGGACCGCCAGCAGCTCTACAAGCTGATCATTAGCCAGCTGCTCTACGATGGCTATATCAGCATCGCCAATGGCCTCATCAATGAAATCAAGCCTCAGTCTGTGTGTGCACCCTCGGAGCAGCTCCTGCATCTCATCAAACTTGGTAACTTGTGAATGCAAGTTCTTCATTGAGCCCATGACAGTTCAGATGTTTTTCAAGATGATTGCCCTTTCGTTTTAGTGCTAGTATGTATCAAGTACAGTGCTAGATACTGGAGGAGTAAACAAAGTCCAGATTGTGAAGGTTTTGAGCTGATTCTTTCTAGGCTCTGGATTTTTATACAAATTATCTGGTGCTTTCTGCTATTCTATTTATTATTGCTTCAAATCTCAACTCAAATGTCATCTCAGAGTCTTCCTCATCTCTTCTAAAATAACTTGAACATCTTCCCCATATTTCCCCATTTGCTCTGAAACAACAGTCCTATTTCCCTCGTTATAGGATCACTGTCTGAACTTCGCTTTATTGTTTAGAACTGTCGTTTCCCTCACAATCCTACCACCCACCAGAAAACTGAAAGTTTAATAAAAACCTTGAACCTTGTCTTATTCAACAGTGTATCCTGGTGCTTGCCTGTGTCATAGGAAGCAATAAGAATTACCATACATGTTTGTACCCTTTGACTTGGCAATGTAAATTGTGAGATTAGCCTTGGGAAATAGAATGATTTCCACTGAAATGCCCAGCAGTATGGAATTGGTTATAAAGGTTCTTGGATCCATAAAATTGGGTCCAACAGTGTGATGTGGATGAACATTTATTACACTGACCAGGTGTTTGTTCTGTATGGTTAAATGACCAAGTAAGTTCCAGCATGTTATATGGTGTGGTTTTATTTTTGTTTTAAGAAATGAAACAACCATGTGCGTGGAGAAAGGCTGAGAAGAATTCATATCACCATGTTAGCAGTAATTATCTCTGGGTGATATGTCATACAAGATTATGTTTATTTTTTTGTTCATCTGCATTTCTGATTTTTTCTATACTAATCAACCTTGTTTGTACAATGTCAAGTTATTTTTCAATTCAAAATGAATATTCTTGATTGACTTTATTCATAGCTTAACACTTTTTCAAAGATGTTTCACTAGTGCTACTACTAACACTATGTCTGATTTAATGAGCTTCAAAGCTGCTAATGATAGATCTCGACATTCAAAATATTAAAATTCAGAACAGGAAAAAGTGAGCTATTTAACTACAGAAGTGCTTTTTTTCAGCTTATATAGTTGTGGTTAGAGTAGAACATTTCAGAGGCAAGTATCTGGGGAGAGGACTTCACCTAGTGGAGCCTAACTTCCCACAGCCCATATTGTCTCACAGTTTTGTCACTGTGTGTGCCCCCAGCTCAACATAAGTAATTCTGTACAGTATTAAGTGTCATGCGGCTCGAAGAACTAATACAGTGACATTGGCAAACAGCATTCCCAGTTTGGAAAGAGAACTTTGCCTTGTCCTTTTAAAATAATGTTTTTCCATGCCCTTCATTTTTACTGCTTTCAGGAATGGAAAATGACGACACTGCAGTTCAGTATGCAATTGGTCGGTCAGACACAGTTGCCCCTGGCACAGGAATTGACCTGGAATTTGATGCAGATGTCCAGACTATGTCCCCAGAAGCATCAGAGTACGAAACCTGCTACGTCACGTCCCACAAAGGACCCTGTCGCGTAGCTACCTATAGTAGAGATGGGCAGCTAATAGCTACTGGATCTGCTGACGCGTCCATAAAAATCCTAGACACAGAAAGAATGCTGGCCAAAAGTGCCATGCCGATTGAGGTGAAGATCCCAGTCACATCTTACTGTTTATCTTCTGTTGTCCCTTCTTGGAAGAACGAGAGTGAGTACACTTAGAGTTTCTCTTCTCTCCTTGTTGGCCTAGGTCATGATGAACGAGACTGCACAGCAGAACATGGAAAACCACCCAGTGATTCGAACTCTTTACGACCACGTGGATGAAGTCACGTGTCTTGCCTTCCACCCAACAGAACAGATCCTCGCCTCTGGTTCAAGGGATTATACTCTTAAATTATTTGATTATTCCAAACCGTCTGCAAAAAGAGCCTTCAAATACATCCAGGTGAGGAATGTTTGGAAAGGAGCTTCTTTTTTTTTTTTCTTAAATACAGTGAGCGGATGTGTGACTCTTCTCTTTCTAAAAGTTGTCTCAGTGGTCGTCCTGTAAACAACAAGGAGGATGCATTGCCTGCCCCAGGTGGCACGGCGCTCGTGCTGTCAGGCGCCAGCTTCCTCTGGCCACTCAGGACAGCTTGTGGTGAGAGAGATGGTTCAGAACTCACATCACTCTTCAAAGGTTGCAGATTCTTGCTTAAAGGCAAAACATAACCAACTTCTCTACAGTGTAGCTTACGGGAATTACAAAATTATTTAGTTGAGACACTCAGGTATTTGCTGAAAAAGCAACATTGGGTTGCCTTATTCTGAATACGCAGTTCAGACCTTCTGGTGTTTTAGTAGTGGCTTCTACCTCAATATTTGGAGCCCTGGGACAAAGAAGCTATTCTTTGGGGGCGGATCTTAGTTCCCTGCTGCTGCTGCTAAGTCACTTCAGTCGTGTCCGACTCTGTGCGACCCCATAGATGGCAGCCCACTAGGCTCCCCCGTCCCTGGGATTCTCCAGGCAAGAACACTGGAGTGGGTTGCCATTTCCCTCTCCAATGTGTGAAAGTGAAGTTGCTCAGTTGTGTCCAACTCTTAGCGACCCCATGGACTGCAGCCTACCAGGCTCCTCCGTCTGTGGGATTTTCCAGGCAAGAGTACTGGAGTGGGGTGCCATTGCCTTAGTTCCCTGACCAGGGATCAGATCTGTGCCCCCTGGAGTGGAAGCACAGAGTCTTAACCACTGGTCTGCTGGGGAAGTCCTAAGGAGCTATTCTTAAAGTACAGTTGTTTATTCACTACTTGTATATGAAGGTATCGTGTGTGTGTGTTAGTCTCTCAGTCATGTCCATTTCTTTGCAACCCCATGGATTGTAAATATAACCCGTTAGGGTCCTCTGTCCATGGAATTCTCTAGGCAAGAGTGCTGGAGTAGGTTGCCATTCCCTTCTTTAGGAGATCTTCCAACCCAGGGATTGAACATGGGTCTCCTGCGTCGCAGGCAGATTCTTTATGGTCTCAGTCACCAGGGAAGCTCCACAAATGTATCATAGAATGATAATATTCCATTTTGAGTTCACCCATTGTTTATTTGAAAATAATGAAGCTCACTTCTGTGTTCTTTGGAATAATCTCACCAGTAAATAGTTTCGGAAATCTTCGTTTAAATGATTCTCTCATTAAGTTCGTTGTTCTTCTCGTGCCTGTGTAATATCTGGTCATTGTTTTATGGATTCTCTGCATTGGCCAGATATTCTGTGCATTTCCTCTAGATTTAATAGTGGTTTCTCTCCCCACCCCACCCCGCCTCCCACCCCCACTCCTGACAGGAGGCTGAAATGTTACGCTCCATCTCCTTTCATCCTTCTGGAGACTTTATACTTGTGGGGACTCAGCATCCGACACTTCGACTTTACGACATCAACACATTTCAGTGCTTTGTCTCTTGCAACCCTCAAGATCAGCACACTGATGCCATATGTTCAGTGAATTACAATCCTAGTGCCAATATGTACGTGACTGGTAGCAAGGATGGCTGCATCAAATTATGGGATGGCGTCTCAAATCGGTGCATCACAACGTTCGAGAAAGCACATGATGGCGCGGAAGTTTGTTCTGCCATCTTTTCGAAAAATTCTAAATACATTCTGTCAAGTGGAAAAGACTCTGTAGCTAAACTTTGGGAAATATCAACAGGACGAACGCTGGTCAGATACACAGGTATGTAAGAGGTTGGTATCAGTTCATGTTTCTGAGCTGTTTTAGTTTCCAGAACTCGAAACAGATCCACACAATAAATCCATGTGAATCAAACAAGAGGCAGAGTTGGAAGTAGAAGCCACGGTTTCTTAACTTGGCTCATCTCAGTATGTTAACAGCTAAAATTAGATCTGATTCCATGCAAGTAACACTTTAGAGTTTGGAGGTTCATTTGTATACCCATGGCCTGCCTGTTGCCCACAAAAACATGAACATAGTGCAGAGAAAACCCTCAGTGAGTGAGAGAGAAGATCTTGCCTTGTGCCTGAAGAGAGGGAGCCCCCGGAAGAAACCCCAAGTGTTCTGCTAAGTCACTTCAGTCGTGTCCGACTCTGTGCGACCCCATAGACGGCAGCCCACCAGGCTCCCCCGTCCCTGGGATTCTCCAGGCAAGAACACTGGAGTGGGTTGCCATTTCCTTCTCCAATGCATGAAAGTGAAAAGTGAAAGTGAAGTTGCTCAGTCATGTCTGACTCTTAGCGACCCCATGGACTGCAGCCTACCAGGCTCCTCCATCCATGGGATTTTCCAGGCAAGAGTACTGGAATGGGGTGCCATTGCCTTCTCCCCCAAGTGTTCTGGACCTATATAAATACGCGATGATGTTAGTCTGATTCTCTGATTAATTCACATTGGTCTCTGGTTGTAACAGTTGTGCCAGAGCTCTTTTTACGAGATCCATTTAAATGGATCCTATCCCTAACAGTCAGTGTTCAGATTTAATTACTTGATAGTAAGTGTTAAAATATTGTGTTTCATCCTTTTGATCCTCGTAGCATCAAAAGGCTGTTTGGTAGAAAACCAGCTAGTTTCCTCTGTTGTGAGCTGTTTGTGTCACACACTGAAACTACTGTGACCAGAACTTAAAACTCATAAGAAAAGGGATCTCCTGGGGTGCTAGTAAGTGGAGAAGATTGGAGAGTTAGTGACCTGGGAGCCGCTAGGGTGCAGCATAACCTACCTTAGGATTATCTCATGGTGACCAGAGTCAGCTTCCTCCTCGGCTTCCACTGTAGCTGGTGCAGTGCGGAGGAGTCATTTTTGTTTTAGGAATGTTTGGAACATTTTTGTGGTTATATGTGGTTGATTGGTTGGTTTTGCTAGAGAATTTGGATTTGGTTTTTAAATGAGATTATACTGAATTTATATGCAAATTCCCCTTTTTCCTCATTCACAGTTTAAGACCCCTTCATGTCAGCACTTTTGGATCTGTTTTTCCAGTTTTAATGTTTAGTTAGAATTCAAAGGGCTCTTGAAATAATGAAGGAGAAGGAAAAACTATCAAGTAAATATTAGACATTTTGATATTAGAAGTTAATTTAAAACGCTGTAAACAAAATTAAAATGCTGGACTTCAGAGAAAATATCCATAGCGTAGGTAATAAACATGTCAGATATTGGTCAGTGAACCCAAGAAAAGATGGCCAACTTCACCAAAAACCTAAGAAACAAAAATGGAAGTATCCTTTTCTTGCTCATTAGATTTTAGAAACTTAAAAGATTGGTATTATCTAGTATCAGTAAACATTTTGGGAAATCACATACTGTTAGGAATATCGATTGGTAAAATATTTCTGAAGGGCAACTTGGTGTCATATATCAAAATTTTAAATATACATATATTTTTGAGCTGCTATAACCACTGTTAGAAATTTTAGAAGAGTCTTGGGAAGCTTGCACACACACTCATAGTAATGTTTGTTGAACACTGAGCCTGCCAGGTGGACTGGACATCACACCTCCTTTTAATCCCCACAGCATCCTGAGGACAGGTACTCTGATTATCCCCACAGAACAGATGAGGCCTGGGGAATGTTAAGTCATTTGTTCAGGGTCATGTCCAGAATAAGTACTGAGTCCAGATCCAACACCACAGTGTGTATTTTTACCCATCGAGCTGTATTCCCTTCTTTGTAGGTCTCCACCACATGTAGTAGGCTCTGACTACATAAATTAGAAATGAGTGTACGGTGCACAGAGATATTTAGAAAAGTTGCTCATCAAAATGTTAACCCTGGGTGTAAGGTTATCAGATTTTTGGGGGCGGGGGGGTAATAGTTCATGTAATACTTTAAACATAAAATACGGTTTTTTATTCATGGTCATTAAAGAGCATAAAACATCCTTCTGGAGAGTGGCTGCTCATACATCCCAGGGCTTCTAGTGCTGGGCATTTAATCCCAAAGAAATAATGTTTTCTCCACCAAGGATGTTTATCACAGTATCCCTATTGGATACAAACTAAATGTGTGGCAAGAAAAGGATCATTAAGTAATGGTGCTTCCAAACAGTGGGATACTTTGCAGCTAGGAAGAAAGCATGGAGAAGTAAGTGTACCCAACATGAAGTTAGATAATGTGGCACCACTTGTATATTCTTTTTCTTTTTAAGATGTTTTTAAGAGTTTCCAAAATCGAACAATAAATGTGTATTACTTCAACAATTAATACTGTGTTTATATCAGTCCAGCTAATAACAAAAGTAGAACTGTTGTCTAAGTTCTAGATGTGAACTTGGAAAGCTGGCCTTGGCACCCAGGCCCCTAACCTCTCGGTCTCTGCACAGGTGCTGGCTTGAGCGGGCGGCAGGTGCACCGGACGCAGGCTGTCTTCAACCACACGGAGGACTACGTGCTGCTGCCCGACGAGAGGACCATCAGCCTGTGCTGCTGGGACTCGCGCACGGCCGAGCGCCGGAACCTGCTCTCGCTGGGCCACAACAACATCGTGCGCTGCATCGTGCACTCGCCCACCAACCCCGGCTTCATGACCTGCAGCGATGACTTCCGGGCACGGTTTTGGTACCGGCGGTCAACCACGGACTAGAGCTGCCTGCGCTCCACAGGGTTCTTTTCTGGAGGACTCTGCCCTCCTCTCCACCAACCCCCCTCCTTGTCCGTCACCAGCCTCAGTAGTAAGTCATCGCTCCATCTCCGGCAGTTGTGCTGCCACCTCTACATCCTTCTGGGATTTGTATGAAAGAATCTTTTTTTACCTTGATGGAGAATCATGGTGGAAAAAGTTGGGAACACAGATCTGTGCGGTTGTTCTGCACTCACTGATTATTACAGTGTGATTTTCATCAGTTTTGTAAATACAGGACTGGCTTTCCCTAGACTCTTGATCATTTGAAGGATAGGGTATTAAAGTGCTTTCTGGATCCCACGTGGATCTGTCATGAGGAATGAGCATCCAGATATTTTTGTCAGCTTCTGTGCCTGTTCTGCATCCTCCTTGTATATTTCCAGAATACATTTCGGCAGGTATATAGGCATACAGCTCTGAGAATCAAGAGTTTTATGCCATATTAAGTTCATTTTAGAAAATCTATCAATTCTATCCTAAAATGACGTCATTCTGATAATAAAGCTCAGATCTGCAACGTTACTGTCAACACACGTTTCACTTCAGTGAAATGAGTGGCCAGCTTTTTCTGAAGGTTCGCAGGAGGTGTGTGTCGCAGCACACTTCCCTCATAGTCCTATCACAACCTAAAACGCTTATCTTCAGTAAGATGACCTTGTTACCCTTTGATGGGAAACATTGACAGTGTAGTCGAGCTAATCAAAAGTAGGTGAACCGGCTACTGCTGTCAGCTGTTGCTCATCATCAGGAATGATCTCTATCAGTTGACTTTCTCCTCATGTGATTTTAAATCTCAGCTTTCAGTTCCCTGCAGCATGCACCATGACTGCTCATCTTGGATGCACCCATCAGCAGTGTTCTCAGAATTTTTTTCCTTTTTTTTTTTTGCAATTAACCAAATATCACAGGTTTTCTTATTCTTAGAATTTTTTATATAGCGACAATACTTCTCTGGATTCAATTCTAGCCTCATCAGAGAGTGCTGAGCTCCTCTTACCAGATAGATATTCTGGTTTATCATTATCCCCCAATACAGATACCTCATGATCTGAGTAGGAGTACCTAGAAACACAATCTGGGATCATTTGATAAAGATACTAAATAGACTAATTGTTTTTTGTTATAGAAATTAATTTATAGTCTTCTGAAGTTTACTGTTTAAAACTTCTGCTTTAGACATCATCCTTAAGGATCATTTTAACTCTTTGATTTATAAAACCATTTTCATGTTAAGTCACAGGTTATAGTTCAGGTTTCCAAAGAGCTATATTTTTGGGTCCATAGTGAGTTTAAATTTATTTTGTGTCTTGATTCTCCAACATTTGAGCTTGGCCATCTGTGGGTGCCGTTTTTATAAGACTGAAAGAAACCTGCTGAGTAGAATAAAGGATAACCAGTTCTACCCAAGAAATTACCAACGAAAACTACCGACATTTTGCGACTTTCAGCCTTCAAAACGGTAAAGTCGAGGTCTAACTTTTCTGCTGCTTCTCTCTGAGATGCATTGGGATGAGCACACTACACTCTTGATACTGGTTCGTTGAACCTTTTTAACGTTCATGAATTGAAATGATAATGCCTACTTTTTTTCAGCTTTTGGAATAGTCTCAGCAGTGTGTCTGTAGTTTCAGGACTTCTGTTTACAAGATCAAGATGCTTCCATGTGTGTTTCCAAAATAACTTCTTTTTAAAATTTTTCTTCTTTTAAAACTCACATTCATGTTTTGAACTAGTGTAAAGGGACTTGGTTTCCTCACATCGTCAATTATACCACAGAGCACCCTGACATGCAGAGGGTGAGTAACCATTCAGTCAAGGTCAGAACTTAAAACTTCAATGTTATTTTTTTTAAAGATATGTGATTTCTAAAATAAACTTTTTATATATAATGATCATTTAAAGCTAGTTCATTTTTTGGGGGGTGTTCTCTTGCATGTTTCTGTGTTACAACGTAAGGTCTTCAATAGCCATTGTGAGTTTGGATTGATATTTCTCTCGGTTTCTTTAGTGTTTTGTTCTGGAAACCAGACTTAACCACCTGTAGATGTGTATCTTTGCTCTTCTATGAGTTTAAAATTTTGAGTATAATCTGTTCCTTTAGATCATTCAGAGAAATCTACCTTTTGTCTTTAAGTTTTGGTTTCCCTTGCGTGCATGCCTGCATTCTCAGTTGCTCAGTCATGCCCAACTCTTTGGGACACAATGGACTGTAGTCCGCCAGGCTCCTCTGTCCATGGGATTTTCCAGGCAAAAATACTGGAGTGGGTTACCATTTCCTTCTCCAGGGGATCTTCCCAACCCAGGGATCAAACCCAAGTTTCCTGCATTGGCAGGCAGATTGCTTATCACTGAACCACCCAAAAGAAGAGATTGTTGGGGGGAATCCCAAGTCTCATCTCACTTAAGGGAAATCATTTCTCTTCCAGGCAATAGTTTCCTTTTCTGTGATTGGAGAGCTTATCAAAATCATCCCCAACGTGCACTTCCATCAGTGAAGCTCCTTTTTAAAAAACACATCATGATATAAACAGAATTGGGGGAGGGAGAAGACAACTGAATTCTGGGGGGAAACTTCTGCTTTTGAAAGAAATAGCGGGCCAGGATCCTCCAAGAACCCCTCTCACTACAAACCTGAACAGATTTCGTTTTTAATCACTATGTAGATAGCTGAGCTCGCAAGAGAGTATGGGAGTTCCTGAGGCAGACCCCATCACACAGCCCACATCCAGAGCACTGATAGTGACTGCTGCTGGTAACACCACGGACTTTGGTAGTCCCTTTTAGCCTAGACTCCTTGAGCTGTTGAGTCGTCACAAGGTAGGAACTTTGATCAAGACCCAGAAAGAAAACCCAGAACCCAAAAGGTGCTTCCCCCCACCAGCTAAAAGGTGATGTTGACAAAATTCCCACCTCAGAAAGAGGAATCCCACCTACAGCACTGGCTCAGGTTTGTGGAAGAGGGTCTGTGGTGTTGACACAGGGGAAGGCTGTTGAGAATCCCCCATCCACAAGCTGTTGGCTTCTTGAGCAAGGCTAGAGCAAGTCACACCGCTTAGTGGTTTAGAAAAACCTCTGTCGTTTCAAGCTGAGAATTTAAAGCAGCTCTAGCTGGTAGTGGAGTGTCAGGCTAGCACCTCTATACAGCTGGGGTCCCCAAACTCAAGGATCTAATGCCTGATCTGAGGTGGAGTTGATGTAATAATAATAAAGTGTACAATAAATGTAATGCACTTGAATCATCCTGAAACCGTCCCCCCACCCCCACCCCAGTTCATAGAAAAATTGTCTTCCATGAAACCCATCCCTGATGCCAAAAAGGTTGGGGACTGCTGCTCTTCGTAAGAGCACATCTTAGCCCCAGGCCTCAATAACTTGTCCCAGAGAAACTCTAAGAATCATTTTCAGGGGCTTCCCTGGTGTCTCAGTGGTAAGGAATCCGCCTGCCAATGGAGGAGACTTGGGTTCGATCCCTGGTCCAGGGAGATCCCACATGCCATGGGGCAACTAAGCCCATGTGCCTAGAGCACATCACAGCTACTGAAGCCCAAGTGCCTAGAGCCTGTGTTCCACAGGAGAAACCACTGCGATAAGACCACACACCGCAGCTGGAGAGCGGCTCCCACTTGCAACCAGAGCAAGCCCATGCGCAACAATGAAAACCCGGTGCAACCAAAAATACAAGTAAATGAATCTTTTAAAAAAGATCATCACGTGTTCTCGAGTGTGAGAAACAGCCATGGTGATGAGAATCGGCAGAAACGAGTCACACAGTGGAATTAGCAGGTGCGTGATAGGTAAGTATTGTGTAGAATACGTCTGAAAAACTAAAACAATAAAATGGGGTCAAGGATCAAGAGACTTTAAAAGTAACCAAGTAGATTTGAACAACAACAACAAAATAACTTGAGAAAAACTTTCAGCATTTTCGTACCTTTCATACCTCTTTTCTGGAGAGGGCAATGGCAACCCACTCCAGTACTCTTGCCTGGAAAATCCCATGAATGGAGGAGCCTGGTAGGCTGCAGTCCATGGGGTCGCTAAGAGTCAGACATGACTGAGCGACTTCACTTTCACTTTTCCTTTCATTCATTGGAGAAGGAAATGGCAATCCACTCCAGTGTTCTTGCCTGGAGAATCCCAGGGATGGGGGAGCCTGGTGGGCTGCCGTCTATAGGGTCGCACAGAGTCGGACACGACTGAAGTGACTTAGCAGCAGCAGCAGCAGCACCTCTTTGCCCTGTGCCTTTGTCTTCCTTTTCCCTTTAGTAGGTATTGTCATCTATGAAGACTCTTTCCCAGTCATTTTCTGGCCAATTGTTTCTTCCCTTCCTGGTTGCACCCCCATAATGACTACTGGCTCGTGGTATCATTTTCTGCATTCAGCCTTGCCCTCCAGCTTTACACACCTTTTTCCACCTGTAGCGTTTCCTCTGTAGCGTTTTTCAAGTCTTGCTCTGATTCCTTTTTCCTCTCAACCTTGGGATCAAAATTCAGGCTAGTAAGCTGAGCTATCGCTAATTATAATACCTTCAGTATTTTAGTCTTCCCTGTATTATCCCTATACTCGGGTTTTTAGATGAATTTGTTGGCAATTTATGAAATCCTACTTTGACCAAAGGAGCTCTTTTGAGTTACCTTCTTGAGGTTACAATCTGCTCGATAATCAGGTGATTTCAAAGCAGCACAGGGGATTCCCTGGCAGTCCAGTGGTTAAGACTTTGACTCCCAATGCAGGGGGTTCGGGTTCGATCCCTGGTCAACGAGCTAGGATCCCTCATGCCTCCTGAGCAAAGAACCAAAACATAGAACAATATCGTAACAAAACCAATAAAGACTTCTAAAAAAATAAAGCAGCACAGTCTGAAATGTCCTGCCAGGACTTTAATGCTCTGGACATTCTGAGTCTGGTATTCGGCTGGACTTAAATGTCAGATAAAAGTCCACACGAAAACAATATAAAAGCATATGAAAAAGAGCTCAGTACACAAAACAATATGCCTTCCTGCATATTTGTTAGGAGTTATGAAAATGATCAGACTCCCTAAGTTCTGAAAAGAAACTCAACTCAAAATTCTGTTCTCAGGGACTTTGCTGGTGGTGCAGTGGCTAAGACTTCACACTGTCAATGCAGGAGGCCTGGGTTTGATCCCGGGTCAGGAAACTAGATCCCACGTGCCACAGCTAAAGATCTGGCATGCCACAATGAAGATCGAAGGTCCTGTGTGCCTCAACTAAGACCCGGCACATCCAAATAAATAACAACAACAACAACAAAAATACTGTTCTTAGCAGCACATTACTTAAGAGGAGGGGAGATTACCTTATTAGAAGCTCTCTCACTTGGTTCTCTTAATTCTAGCTGTTTCAACCTTTGGTCTGTGGGATATTGCGAAAACAACCCAATTTCCTAGAATAATCAACTCTCGCAATGTTAAGTTAAAATGTAAATATGAATGGACTGCAGCAAAATGTCTACAGCTTTCCATTCAGAAAAATCATAGCTGATCAAACAGGAGTCTGAGAAGTCAAGCCCCTCGTTCACAAAATACCACACTGAATATCCATGCAGGGGTGAGTATTTAATTTTAGGGTCAAATCCTAATAGTTTTGTTTTTTGGTTCAGACTGTTTTTCCTTGAAAAAGACATGCAAATGACAGCATTTTAATCTGTATAGGGACCTTCAGGGTCATCCCTTCAGTACTGGGAAGAACTGCTGTCTGGAATTTGCCAAGGTGATGGGAACCATCCAAACTTGAATTGGCGTGAAATCTATCTGTTGTCTTTTCCAGGAGACTTGGGTTCAGAGTCTATATCTGTTCATCATTTGAGCAAGTTTGTCCAGCCTTTCTACTTTTTTTCAATACAATAGAAAACTGGTTGCCAGTGTGGAGAGGAGAAAAAGGAGTGATTGCTGATAGGTATCGTCTTTCTCATTGGGGTGATGAAGTTCTGAAATTAAATAGTGGTGATGGTTGCACAACTCTGAATATACTAAAAAAAAAACACTGAATTGTACTTCTGTGGCACGTTAGAGTCAAGTAGTGAAAGTGTCAGTTGCTTCAGTCAAGTCCGACCCCTTGCAATTCCATAGACTGTAGCCCATTAGGCTCCTCCGTCCATGGAATTCTTCAGGCAAGAATACTAGAGTGGGTTGTCATTCCCTTCTCCGAGGGATCTATGTGAATTATATGCTAATTAAGCTGTTACTTTTTAAAATTCAGTATCAGCAGTACTGTAATGAATCCACATGATCCATGACTCAAGACTCCCCAATTTTCAGCGCATGGCCAGTATTGTGCTAATCACCTCTATCCACTTTCCCCTTGAATTATTTTGAATTTTCAAATTTTGTCTGTAAATATTTCAGTGTATATCTCTGAGAGATAAGGGCTTTTAAAAATGCAATCATAACATCATTCCATTTCTATACATAAGAGGCATCAGAGTTTGGTTTCATAAATTCCCTCTCTGAAAACACGAACCTCAGCCTTAGCTGGACAGTGCTTGCCTCTTCCTTATAAGGTGCTCCATGACCCGAGGTCACCGACACAGAGGAATGCTGGTAAAGGCAGAAGAAAGCAGGAGCAAACGGGTACACCTGAGAGAAATGTCCAGATTCATATTTAAAATCATCTGCTATTTTGTAGCGGCCTTTGCTTCACAAATATCACCTGCAGTAGTACCATTTTAACGATTTGTCTCAAAGATAAACAGGATAAACAGGATATGTACCTGTAAAAGATAAACAGGTACAGCTGTTAGTCCAGGCTCTACAATGACCTGCCCCTGCTTCTCATACCTTGCCTTCCATGTGAAGCCTTTCCTAGATTATTCCCTCTTCTCCTGTCTCTGTCCTCTCTATGGATCTCCACCTTGAGCTTGTTGCTCAGTCATTTTGTGACGGTTCTGTATGATCTTTGTTCCTTCCCTCTTATTTGCTCTCATCTATAACATGTCAACCACTTGGCCAGGGAAGTTCCAACAAAGGTAACAGTTTAGAATATAGATTGTCTCCCACTGGAAATCAGTCAGCTCTTTCCACCCATAAATCCTTCCTGATGCTCAGAGAGGACAACCAGCAGACAAGGCAGTAAGTGCTGTAATCACGGGATGGGAAGAGAGAGAGCTCATTGGAGACGGAACCTGAGCCCGGCTGGAAGGATGGACACCGGTTTGTTTACGTGAAATAAAAACGCCAACATGCCTAGCAAGCCATTTGCGCCCCTGTAGGTCCTCTCTGGATATTTAGTCTGAATTTAAGGAAAGTGGAAAGAATCTGCCTGCAATGCAGGAGCCACAGGAAACTCAGGTTCAATTCTTGGGTGGGGAAGATCCCCTGGAGAAGGAAATGGCAACCCTCTCCAGTATTCTTGCCTGGGACATCCCATGAACTGAGGAGCCTGGTGGGCTACAGCTCAAAGAGTTGCAAACGATTGGACATGACTGAGCAACTAAACACGCACGCACACAAGGAAAGTGGAACAATTTAGCAAGTTGTACTGAATTGCATGATGAACTAGCATTGTGGCTTCAAGTTCAGATGGTGGGCGGGTGAGATTTGAGAGATAATATACTTGTATTGACAAGTGCTCAGCATAGCCTTGCTGCAGAGACAGCACCAAAGACCAGGGGGTGGGCAATGGGGTTTGGAGCAGGGGGAAGTGTGTGCCTGACCCAGAAAGATGTGGGAGGAGGTCTCCTGGATACTGCTCCCCTGTCCCCGGACTCATTTTCTCTGGCTGTTGCAGGGCAAGTTTTACGGGGTAAGAAAGGAGAAACACTGACCACTATCAGAAATTTGTCCTGGCGGCCTCTAATCAGAGAAATAAGTTTGGTCTGTCCAGTAGGAGTTGTTCCGCGACGTACAGGGAATGAGACTGCTGTGCGTTCATGCACTCAGCTTTTCAAAGTAGGAACTTCACCCTATAAAGGAGAAGACTATTTTTTTCCCCTTTTGCGGTTTCTCAGAGCAAATGTGTGACAGTCTCTACTCATAGACGTTAGGCATTGAGGAGTGAGGGTGACCTTGATTTCTTGTCTTCCCTCCTTTACCTGTTTTCTTCTCCTCCTTTCCAGAAAGTCTGCCTTCTGGGAGAACCATTCTGACAATTTCCTGTGCTGTCAGATAGCTCCACAGAATTCAGTTTCTGAGAACCAGCCAGAGGCATGCAGTGACATTGCGTAACCGCTTCTGAAGTGAGAGATATCAGCCGCCGGGCTCGGAGGAGCTGGTTCACAGGAGCAACATGAAAGGAGCAGGCATCCTGGACGGAGTGCCCAAGGTGAGTGGCCGGGCGGTCTGCAGGGGCAGAAGATGGAGCAGTCTGTTTGGGTTAAGGACAGTGGCTGATTTCAGTGCTGAGTTTCTGATGAAGTCAAAAATATAACAGTGATATGCAAGCTCTAGAGGGGAAAGTTTCATGGGAGTTTAAGTGCAGAAAATATATGTGCTGTAAAGCTCCTTACCAGTCTGACTCAGAGATGGATGCAAATTATTTTCTAGCAAAACTCAGTGTACATGATTGATAACACAACCCATCTCTTTGTGCCCATTCACCTTCTAACACATTTCTGAGCGAGACACAGGTCTCTGCTCTGGCCCTGAGCCCTCAGCAGGCCTTCCTATGCTGTTTTCATGATACCTTCTGTACTGATTATGCCTGAGCAGAGCTCAAGTCTGTGGCAGGGATCAAAAAGGTTTTGCTATTTAGAAAGTTGAAATGACTGCTTAAAAAAAAAAAACCAAAAACTGCTCAGACACAAGGAAAGTGAAGGTCAGTGTTATTTTGCTACATGTTTTTAAAAATTCTAAGTAGAACAGGAAAAAGAAATGAAGCAATTATGAAATGGGAAGCTTGCTTATATGATTAAATATGTGATATTTATTACCATAATAATCATAGGTGTCATTAGTGAAAGTTACAGCTGAATAACCCATGACAGCCTCTCTTATGTGTATTAGCTATCCTAGAATTTTGTACTCAACTATTTCTTTGAAAAAACATTTAAAGCACTGGGAAAACAGAAGGAAAAAAAAAGCAGTAAACTTGCGCATTATCCTTTACCTAGAGTCACTGATTCCAGGCACTTTATCACATTTGTGATCTATTTATATATATATATATATATAAACCTATATATATTTAAACACAGGCTAAATTCACATTTTCCAGAAATCCAAAAATATCCTTTCTAGCTTTTTTGGCTATTACTATGTCTTTGTGTGTGTGTGTGTGTGTGTGTGTGTGTGTTTGTTTTTCTAACCCCAAACTCATTCTGGGATCACACATTTTGTTTGTTAGGTCTCTGTCAACCTTAATCTAGAACAATCCACTACTTTTTATTTCTTTCATAACATTGACATTTTCTATGAATATCCAGATTTTTTTTTTATGATTTAGACTTATTTTTATTTATGGGCCACTAAATCTGCCCAGTTTCTACAGCACTTTGCAGCATGTGATTAACATATATATATATATGCATGTAACATATATTTGATAGTCTCAGCATCCCCATAAAATTCTATTATCAATATTATACAGATAGTAACAGCTGACCCTTACTGACTGTCCACCTGCCAGGCCTGGTGCTGAGTTTTCTGCTTACTTTTCCTTATTATATCCTCTCACCATCTCCACGAGGTAGGTGTGTTACTCTTATCCTCATTTTACAGATGAGGAAAGTAGACCAGATGAGGACGGATGACCGTGAAATGACTTGACAAGGTCGTTTGCTAGTAAGTAGAATGCCAGGAGCCAACCAGGCAGAGCGACCCAAGCCCCAGCTCTTAACCACCTCGCTATATCCTGACCCTTGGGCAAGAGGTCCACACTCTTTTCATAAAGAGCCAGATAGTGCATTATGCTCTGTGGGCCCCCTCTGGTCTCCAGTGCATATTCTGGTTTGTTTTTACAACCCATTAAAAATATGAAATCATTCTTAACTCTTGGACTGGTCATGCGGATTTGGTCTAAAGGCCCTCGTTCGCCGACCCAAGTCTTAGATGAATGACATGTGAACTTGTTCAAATACCCCCACCCAGTAAGGGCAACCCCAGGGCAAGAACCCAAGTCTCCCACTCCCAGTCCTAAAGCAGCCTCACCTTATGGTTTCCCCAGCATTCCTACAAAACCACCAATACACAAATAATATACTTTTTTAAATGGCTTTACAAGAGTGGGAGCAGTAACTGAATATCTTTGGGGCTTCTTGTCTTTCACAGTGAAAATCATGTATTAGAATGCTGTCTGTTTTAGCACTGTTGATCTACCTCAGTATTTTTAATGCCTTCATTGTTGTTTAGGTGCTTCTGATGAGATGGTAACACAGTACTTGAAGGGGTCATGCCATGGGAGTGGTCCCCCGCATCGGGGCATCTGACTTTAAAGCAACCCTGCTTTTCACTTGGGTCACCCCAACACCTCTCACATCCCGATGTCTGCCTATGCACTTCGGGAGGTAAGCAGAGCCCTCTCAGGCTGTCCCCCAGTGTTGCTGCTTAACAGCCAACCTGGACTTCCTCATCACTAGAATTTCACCTGTGTGCACAGCAGACTGTGTATAATTGTCTGACTTTTTATTAAGTTTCCCCAAACTGTCTTATTAAATGAAGAGAAAAACTGAAAAATAAACATGATAAAATTAGAGCTAGGAAACACTGACCTCAAACAGTGTAACTGCAACAAAAATAGAGACCATGATGCGTTGCCAAGTTGGTAAATCCAGCCTCTCAGTGGACTGTAGCTGACTGGCTCCATGTTCAACTCATTCAAGAAAAGCTAGAAAATTAGGTCTAAAAGACAAGATAAATAAGTGGCTTTATTAAATGTAATGCAAATTGTGCTTACTTCTGCGTGCATGTGTGTGTGCGTGCGTGCGTGCGTGCACACGTCCACACACTTAGAAGTGATACTGAAAATAGCATCTTTATCTCCCTGGAGTGAATGTCCCGAAATTGAAAGAGGAATCCTGGGTCAAATAAGCATAGTGGTTATTTTCCATCACTTTCTGAGAATCTTGACTATTTGAAAACCTACTTTCTGTAGTATTTTCTCTACAGTCTAGACGTTCTCTCTTATGAGTAGAGCTATAGGCTGTTTGCTCACTTGGTTTTCTGAAGGGAAGTTTCAGACAAGTGTCTTCATTGTGTTACTGAAAGGTGGATGGTCCAGAGAACTGATTGAAATCATATTTATGTTTTAAGAACTTTTAAATGTCCTGAAATGTTCTCAGCATTTCAGATTTCAGCTTCAGTTGAAAAGCAAATGGTCCTGCTTCATCGCACCTCTGAGTGAAATGGTTCCAGATTCAGTCAAGGAGGGTCTATAGTGAAGACTCTGAATTTATTTTTTTTTTAAAAACACCAACATTCCCAGGGTTGGTTTAGACCCTGATAGGCTAGGGTAGTGTCAGAGTGTCCACCGGTCACTGAGACTCTCCTGCTCTGGTGCTTCTGGGCAAGAATGCTCACTGAGGCTTTGTATGTGAGTGGGGAACAATTTCAGGCTTTCCTTGTACCTTTAGAAGCTCTGAAGTCATAGTGATCCACTCCCACCAGCTCCGCCACTGCAGCTGAATTCCTCCCTGACCTGACCGAATTCCTTCCCCTTCTCCCCTGCCATTCCTGGCCTGGCATGCTTCTCTTTTCCTGTGGCTGGACCACTGGGTACTCCTCTCAAGCATCTCGCCAGCCAAAGCCTCTCTGCACCACCCTATCTAAACCGCCCCCCTTTACACACCCACTGCATCATCTCACCGTCCATCTCAGCCTCTTTTATCAAGATGGGAGACTGATTGTTTCCTGCTCTGGAAAGTCAACTCCATCAAGGATAGATCTGGGCTTTCTCATTCAGCGCTGCAACCTTATGTATTTATTTATAGCTGTGCTGGATCTTTGCTGCACAAGGACTTTCTCTGGTTGCAGAGAGTGGCGGGGGTACTCTAGCTGTGGAGGGCAGGTTTCTCCTTACGGTGCCTTCTCTTCTTGCAGAGCATGAGCTCTAGGTGCACGGGCTGCAGAGCTGTGGCTCCCAGGCTCTAGGCTCAACAGTTGTGGCGCACAGGCTACGTTGTCCAGGGCGTGTGGGATCTTCCCGATCAGGGGCGGAACCTGTGTTTCTTGCATTGGCAGGTGGATTCTTTACCACTGAGCCACCAGGGAATCCCTCAGTGCTGCATCTTTAGTGCCTACACACAGTAGGTATTCAAGAAACACCTAGGTGTATGTGTGTGTGAATGAATGGGAGGTTAACAGGCGTGCAGAGCCCTTGCAACACAGTCTTGAGGACAGGAACGGTACTTCCTGCTTATCAGATGTCTGGGAACAGAGGTTATCCCTGACTCTCAGCTCTCCTAACCCCTCCCTGGCCCCAACCTGACCCACCTCTCAACCTAGACACTTGAGAATCACCCGCTCCTTCTCCCGTGATCAGATGTTGCCTTAGCTCTGAGCCTTTGCAACCGAAGTCATAGCCATAATCACTGCTGGCCTCCCTCTGACTTTATCCAGCAGCTTGACCCCTTCACCTGCCTCCCAAGGCAGGACAGGCCGACACAGCACCCAGTGGAAAACACAGCTCATGGTTCACTGCATCCTTTCACCCAACACATAGTTATCGAGCTCTGGGGATCAGGGTCATCAACAAAGAGCCAACATTCCTGTGGGGTCAGAATGTCAGTAAGTCAGTAAAGGGACGCAACGATTTCAGATGCTGCTAACTGCCTTAAAGAATAAACAAGGTGACCTGACAGAGGTGATAGACAGAAAGGGCCTCTCTGGAAACCGGAATGATGGGGAAAGTATTCCAGGCAGAGGGAACAGCAAATGTAAGGGCAGGAATGAACTGAGCAGAGCAGAGTGTTGGTGAAAAGACCAGCGACGTCAGAGAAGAGTCACAAGGGGAGAACGTGTCAGGAGCAGCATTTGAGGGGTCAGCAGTGTCCTGTGCACACTGGGGCTCGTCGACACTGTAAGAACTTGGACTGCAGTGGAAACCAGTGACCTGTTTAAAGCAAGAGGTGACACGGGCTGTCTTACGTTTTAAAAGGTCACTCAGGCCTCTGGGTGCCCACGGACACTCAGTAGGAGACAGCAGAAGCAGGAGGTGAGTCAGGAGACCGAGCAGGGCTTCCTTTTCCATCTTGGATGGTACCCTGCTGTTCTCAGTGCACACGGAGAAGCATCATTCGCTCTGCCTTTTGAAACAAATAAGACATTTGGTGTTCGAAAGTGTCAGGAGATGTGAACAGAATAAAGAGTAAATAAAGGTATAAATAGCTTTTAGTGAATTGCATGTGCTAAATAGTTTCCTTTTTTAAGGAACTGATTTTCTTTTAATTTTTTAATTGGAAGATAATTGCTTTACAGTGCTGTGTTGGTTTCTGCCATAGAACAATGTGAATCAGTCTTAAATAGACATATCCCATATATCCCCTTCCTCTTGAACCTCCCTCCCACCCCCTCTGATTTTTTTTTTTTTTTTTTGGCCACACTGAGTGGCCTGAGAGATAAGTACCCAGAATAGGCATTGAACCCTTGCCCCGCTGTAGTGAAAGCTCAGAATCTTAACCACTGGACCGCCAGGAAAGTCCCAAGAAACTGATGTTTATTTTTCACCTACTTTATTTCCATTTTCTGTTGAAAATCCTTTCCTTCATTCCACAAGTATTAAGCCAGATGCTGCTCTAAATGCCACAGAGAAAAAAGGTTTAGTCCCCTTTCTCAATACTTAATAAATCATCATTAGCATTAAAAATCTATTACAGAATATTATTCTTTCCCCTGTTTGATAACCTTTAATTCCCTTAACAGGGTATTTACTAAAGAGCTCACTTTGCTGAGGGGGCGGGGGGAGGGGGGGTGGCGATTGAGCGGGGGAGGAAGCAAAACAGAACACCATCGAGCTTACCCCTAAAGTTAAAAAACGTCTGCTAGGAGACTTTTCAAAGGAAAGTGGCCTGCATGATAATGGAATGGGGAAGCGGCTGTAGAAACATGTGTGGTCATCTTGGAACCGTGATGACTCAGAGAGGAAATGACAAGAGGGGAAATAACTTCAAAGGAGGAAGGTGGGAGGCTAGTAACAACAAAAAAAATGCCCCTACAAGTGATACTCGAAGACTTCAACATGAGTTGCAAAAAGGGGAAGTCATCTGTTAGGAATCATTTCCAAATGCAGTGCTCATGAGCCTTGTGTTTAGCAGAACAGGAGAGGGCTCTTGTGTGCTCACGGCCAGGACCGAGTTAGGACCTAGAGTGCAGCATGTGCGCCTGCGCCAGAGAGGGCAGCTCCTGCCAGGGAGGCTTTGCCAGTTCTTAAGGCACCTCAAAGAAGTGTTAATCCTGGGCAAGTCCAGGTGACCCATCTGCCCATTCAGAGTGGTTTGCCATGAGTTTATTAATTAGTGAACCGGTTGTTCTTTCTCTTTAAACCATTGCTTCTCAAGACTTCTCTGATGGTCCAGTGGTTAAGACTCTGGGCTGCCAGGGCAGGGGTCATGGGTTTGATTCCTGATCAGGAAACAATCATTTGCTTCACAAAAGCAAGAGCAGTTTTGTTTGTCACACATTTGTTACAACAGCCTATCATTTGAGGGCTGGAATTGGGGAGAACTGGGGTAAGAAAGCAGTAGGATGCTTCTGTCTTGGAGATATTTGACATCTGGTTAACAAAAGCTGAAAGGTGCTTGGTGGTCCAGTGGCTAAGACTCCAAGCTCCCAAGGCAGCAGACCCTGGTTCAATCTTTGGTCAGGGAACTAGATTCTGCACACCACAACTAAGACCTGTTGTAGCTAGATAAATAAATATTTTTAAAAAGAATGTTCACTTGGGTGCAGAATTTAAACTCAGAGGTTGAAAGAGCATGAGAGTCAATTACTAACAGCGAAAACATCAAGTGGCTTCTATACTTTGGGAAACACCAAAATGATGGGCTCAAGAAATCAACAGGGACAGTTGCAAAGCCTGTTGTCTATAATCTTCCTTGTGGTGTCTCCTGTAAGGCTAACAATTGGTTTGTCTGTGGCTCATTACTAACAACAAAATGAATAAACCTGGTAACCTGGAAAAAAATTCCTGCTAACAGAATGAGAGAAGAACTTAACAGGTAGCTTGTTGTTTTCCTAACAACCCTAAATATGACCTCAGGCAATGGAGAATTCCGTGAACAAGTATGAACCTTCACTTATTTCTCTGCAATCTATTAAATAGCTTGGACCAGTTTTGAATTCTTCCTGATCAATCAAACGGAAAAACCACACCCTGGAGGGACTTTGACCTCGGTCACACAAGATTATTTTAGGTGTGGTCCATAGATGGGACATTTGTTAATGTTAGCTATGTATTCTAATGTGCACTGGGAAAAAACCAAAGCTGGCTTATCAAATTTTTAATTTCATAGGTCATATTGCTTTGGGAGAGTGTTGTTTTTTTTAATTGGCTTAATTTAATATGGTTCTTTAAGTTAGAAAGTATACAAACAGCCCACAGGTATGATAGGAAGCATGCAGTTAATAGTCACCCTTCCTGGTGGCTCAGATGGTAAAGTGTCTGCCTGTAATGTGGGAGACCTGGGTTCGATCCCTAGGTCGGGAAGATTCCCCTGGAGAAGAAAATTTCCACTCCAGTACCCCTGCCTGGAAAATCCCATGGATAGAGGAGCCCGGTAGGCTACAGTCCATGGAGTTGCAAAGAGTTGGACACAACTGAGTGACTTCACTTTCCTTTTTTCCTTTCCTATGCAGTTAATAGAACACAAAGTTTAAGAAGCACAGTCTTAGACAAAGCTTTCCCCTAATAGGGGTGGTGTAATTGCTTCAGACTGCTCAAAGGCCACAAAACACCTTTTTTGGTCTCCATGCTATTCCTTCCCTTTACCTTTCAAAGCAAGAAAAAAGGAAGGAAGAAAAAGATGAAATAGGAAAAGATCCCACCTGTCACTTTCTTTAATTCCTCTGATGACTTTCACAAAATAGGAGATAAGAATAAGAGAAGAAACTGTGCAAAATGCAGTGGGGGGTGGGTTGGAGCTGGATGGGAACCCTACACTTTCAGATGAGGGTCCTGTCCTGAGATCCAGGAAATTCTCAGCTACTTGCCCTCCTCCCTCCACAAGTTTCTCACAGGAGAAAGCTGAATCCCAACCACTTAACTTGGCCCACCTTTGTTCTCAACAACTCTTTTCCCCAAACCAAGTATCTTAAACAAAAATTCAGGGACTTGTCTAGCAAGTAATGAACTTGGAGGTGGGGAAGGGCTTTGGGGAATGGATGAACAAATATGCTGTGTCTCTACTAGGGCACTACAGGCTACAAAAACAGTTTGGTATAACACCAACCTGTCTTGGGTCACATCCAAAAAGATCAGTTACTTAGAAGACCTGGGAGATCTTCATTGTTGCATCATTTCAACCCTGAGCTCAGACTAAGGAAACTTGTTCACCTTGCTCCCCCTAATTCACATCAGACATACAGTTGGTGCTTAATAAGTGTCAAATCAGTGAAGCAGGGAAAGCATATTTTAGCAAAGTTCCCATGAATAGGGGAAATATATTCAAACATCTGGGTCTGGTGAAGACCCCAATCCATTGGATAACCACACTATTTAGGCATCAGGGAAGAAAATGCCTCATTTCCACTTAGTGGCTTTGGAATTTTTTCTGGCCACCGTCTCTTCCTCAAACTCTTATTAGTCGACAATGCCTTCTGTGGCTATGGAAGTCCCCGTGTGAGAGACTTTTACATCTGAACCATCAGGAAGAATTCAAAGCTGAAAAGATCAGAGTTCAGCTTTATGATGGAGAAATCAGTTAAGGTTTGTGGCTGTTCATATAGTCAGGATCATTTTTAGAGATGTTGAGAAAACAAGGAAACTTTCTTTTGTTTCTCTCTCTCTTTTTTTTTTTCTTTTAATATTTTTGATGCATTCTTATCATGCTCTTTCTTTCTTTCTCTTTTTATTTGGTTGCACTGGGTCTTCATTGCTGCTCTCAGGCTTTCTCTAGTTGAGGTGAGTGGGGGTTATTCTCTGTTGCGGTTCACGGGTTTCTCATTGCAATGCCTTCTCTTGTTGCAGAGCATGGGCTCTAGGGCAAGTGGGCTTCTGTAGTTGGGGCTCTCGGGCCCCAGGGCATGGGGTCAGTAGTTGTGGCTCACAGGCTTAGTTGCTCTCTGACAAGTAGGATCTTCCTAGACCAAGGATCAAACCTGTGTCCCATGCATTGGCAGGTGGAGTCTTTACCACTGAGCCACCAGGGAAGTCCTGTTTCTCTTAATCTGGAAACGAGTATTTCAATATCTCAGTTAAATAACTTCAGATGACTTCCTTTGCATTCTGGAGCCTTTCCATTGAGAACTTTTCAACTTTTTCCTCAAAGTGGAGTGGAAGCCAGTTATTTTCCTAGCCCATCCAAGCAAATTAATATTAAGCACAAGAAAGACAGCAGTTTTCCCTCAGCATCTCTCATTTAACTACTTTGCAAAGTTAAAAAAAAAAACAACTCCAAGAGAAACTACTCTTCTTTATACTGTGGGGATGATGCAAGAAATTACTTAGCTCTCACTTCATTTAAAAAAAATCTAAAAATTGCTGAAAATGAAACGCAGATCATTGCAGCCACAGTGTCTCAAGTTCTGCAGCACCCATGTTTAGGCATGACACATTCAAAGGAAATAATTTAATAGAGTTGCCAATCTCCAGGCAAGTTCTGGTTGTGAAATGTACCATCTTGCTATGTTAAGTGACTCTCGGTTCCCTGTAACTTGTGGAATTTTACCTTTCAATGTAATTGTGGCTACAGAGAGCTGCTGAAATTCATGAAAGGAAAGAATAGTTAAGATAACTTAAAGAAGAGAAAGAAGAGGAAGCCCAATGGCCTCATAATACAACTCCACCCACAGGGAAAGTAACAAATGGTTAAACTAACACCTTCCCCAGTGTTAGACACATGCAATGCACAGCTGCAGTGTCCTGCGGCTGCTCGTCCTTCATTTCTGGTCTTGGGAACAGTCCCCTCAAAGGAGGCCTCCCATCTGGTTCAGGTGTTTGTACCCAGGATTCATGTCATTCTGCAGTTGACCACAGGGGAGGGAGCGTGATGGGGCCAAAGGCAGCCTGCCTCCCCCGTTTGCCTGGAGACTCATTCCATACCTCTCTCACTTGCCTGGGCCAGCCCAGAAAAACCCTTAAAACTTCTTCCAGACTAAACTTCTGTGATTTTTTTTTTTCAAAGTTTGTTTATTTATGGCTGTGCTGGGTCTTCGTTGCTGCCCGCGGGCTTTCTCTAGTTGGGGCTAGCACAGCTACTTTCTAGCTGCGGTGTGCGGGTTTCTCATTGCAGTGGCTTCTCTTACTGCAGAGCATGGGCTCTAGGGCACGGAGGCTTCAGTAGTTGTGGCCCACAGGCTTAGTTGCCCCGTAGCATGTGGAATCTCCCTGGACCAAGGTTGGAACCTGTGTTCCCTGCATTGGCAGGTGGATTCTTCACCAGCGGACCACCAGGAAGTCCCAACTTCTGTGATTCTTAACATACCTGCAGTTAAACCCTGTTGCATTTATTTTTAATATTATTTATTGATTTTTTGGGGCTGCATCAGGTCTCAGTTGCAGCATGCAAGAGTTTTCATTGTGGCACACAGAGTCCTCTCTAGCTCTGGTACACTGGCTTAGTTGCCCAGTGACATGTGGGATTTTATTCCCCAACCAGGGATCTGACCCATATCTCCTGCATTGGAAGGCAGATTCTTAACCAGTGGACCAGCAGGGAAGTCCTTGACCCTGTTGCATCTAAATGGTAGGTCTTTGCTGCCTTCTCTGGGGATCTTCACGCTGTAGCCCTACTCTCAAGGAGCTGGGGAGAAAAAAACACTGACAAAATCACCCAGTTCTCAACAATGGTCCAAACACTTCTCAGCATCTTTCATGCTGTAAATGGTCCTCTGAATGGATGGACAATGAAGAGTGCCATCGATGGTGTGAGTTATCCTGAAAGTTCATGAAGGGTCTCCCCAGGTGTGAGATGCTTTTATGTGACAAAATGCTTTTGGCCGAGATGAAGACTGTCTTGGTCAAGGTTCCCATCTAGCAAATCTGGAAGTAGAACAGGGATCATGACAAGCAGAAGCACAAGGTCATCAACACAGAAGCCATTTTCTTCCAACAGAACAGAACCCTCTTTACACTAGATTCTTGAATTGAAAAATCAAAACATGCACATGTGATTTTAAAAACTGAAACTGTACCAGTAAACATGGACTGAAAGCATGTTTTCCTTTAATCCCAGATCTCTAGGGTTTCCTGGTCTCCAGTTCCCCAAGCCAGAGGGGGAGACCCAATGACTTATGTCTTCTTCCAGAAAGATGCTGTCCTCATAGAAGCATACCATCTGCAGTTTCTCATCTTGCATTTAAAAATATTAGCATTCAGGGACTCCCTGGTGGTTAAATGGTTAGGACTGTGAACTTTTGCTGCCCAGGTCCAAGTTCAACCCTTGGTCGGGGAGCTAAGATCCCACAAGCTGCATGACAGTCAAATAATAATACTCTTGTTTTTGAGACTATTCCACTTCAGCTTATATAAACTCTACCTCATTCTTTTTAATGACTGTGTAGTATTCCATTATACAAATGTGTCATTATTTGTCAGTAATTACATTGAAGCCATTGT
Source organism: Budorcas taxicolor (assembly GCF_023091745.1). Taxonomy (NCBI): domain Eukaryota; kingdom Metazoa; phylum Chordata; class Mammalia; order Artiodactyla; family Bovidae; genus Budorcas; species Budorcas taxicolor. The sequence goes on along the minus strand of NC_068922.1, from coordinate 59,305,927 downwards.
CTGAATTCTTAATGCAGTATCTAATTTTGATGCTCTAACCATGCAACTTATCCAACTGTGGTTAAAATGTTTTTTGTCAGCTTGCCATCCCTCTCTCCTGAGGCACCCTTGGTCATTTCTTCATCCAGAGAAATGCACATGATATTGTGCGATGGACAGTAACCACTATGACTTGTAGGCTAAAAGGAAAGACTCCAGGGTCAGATTTGCCTGTGTGCCAATCTTGGTTCTATTCCTTGCCTCTCTGAGCAGCATTAGGCTACTCACTTACCCTCTCTGTGCCTTAACTTTCGCATCTCTTAAATGGGACATTAGTAACAGTCCCTGCTTTGTGGAATTGTGACTACCAAGTGAGATAATCAATACTAATTACTTATCCCAGTTCCTGGAACCGAGCTGAAAAGCTATGAGCAATCCTTATTAATGAGGTATTGGCTAAATTAGTAAACAACAGCATGAACATAACTCAATATACCTCCGGAAGATTAGAGAGAATTTTTTTTCTCTTTGATTAATTACAGGAACTCAATATTAGCTGACACACAGTGTGTACAAAGTCTGCATTGTTATATGGACTTTGCAAAGTGGGGAGCCTCCAGAGAGTCTTTGCAGTGACTCCTTGAAAGCCTGCCTGCCGCTCCCTCATCTCTCCTAAGGTTACCTCGCAGAATGTTGTCACTCATCAGCATCTCCCATGAAAAGATATCATGTGGATACTGTGCTTCTTCCTCAGGGTTGTCCTTCTTCCTCTCTCTTTCTTCCCTTTTTGGAGAATGTGGGTGGGAAAGGAAAAATGGAGGTGGTAAGGGGATTTTTGTTATGCTTTTGGAAACTTTTCTTTCTCTCTCCTGTTTTTTTAAAAAAACATTATGCTTTAAAATATGATGGAAAATAAACAAGTCACAAGCCAACAGATAGCACCATTCTCTCTGCTTTGATCATTCTAAGCCTATCTATGTATTTACATGATTTGAAATACTTCCAAGTACATTGAAGGAGGAGACCCTTGTCTTTAAAGATGATCAAAGAGCTTTCTTCATTCTGCATTTACTCCTGATGTTCTGAGTCTGGACTCAGCAGCCTCATAAAGAAGGATGAGAGAATGCTGCATGGATCTCAAAGAAGTTCCTACATCCAGGAAAACCTTCATGAACCTCAGGGGTTCATATTTCCCATACACCACAGGATTTGAAATATTTACAGTATATGTGGTTTTAACAATTGTGACTTCTGTATAACTGTTCTCTCTCATGGCCCTCAGAGGGGAAGTATGAACCATTCCATCACCTTCCCCTAAAACTAACTAAGAATTCTTGGAAGTAAGTCATGGAATCTGTGAGAAGGAAGCCAACATGCTAAACAAAGACACTTTTCAAAGAAGGATTTTAGTAGAAGAAAAACATTCATCTTGTTAATGGGGTTCCATGACACTGTACAGAGCAGGGACCCAGCAACCACTTGCTACTCAGAGTTCCTTGCACATTTATGATCTCTGTCTCTCCTTGTTTGTGGCATTTATTTATTTACTACTTCCTGCTGTGTGCTGATACCCTCATGGTATAATTACCTTCCCAAGGAAAAGATCCTTTTCTAGATACTTTAATGGAAATATCCCAGGATCCTTACCCTCCTATTCCCTGCCACTAACTCTGTAATTTCAGGTGTACAAGAGTCTGGGAGTAGGGGGAGACTTGTGAAGGATAAAGCGAGGAGGGAGCAGGATTGGGCTGTGATGCTGCTGATTAGATCCTTGTGGAGGGAGAGAGGGGAGCCAGCAGGGGAGGATAGAGAGAGCCTCAGACCGTGAGCAATTTGCACATAGTCATTGATAACATAATGGGATGGGTGGGAGGCTTCAGAACAGAATGTCCATTAGAGGAGTCCTGCGTTGGGCATAAATGCTCCAGCAACCCCTAGTTTTAATGCCCAGTTTGCAGAGGAAACCAGGGTAAGGCCACTATGACCCTAGCAGTGGGCTGGGGTCTCAGTGGGCTCAGCAGTAGAGTACTTCATTTGACCCCAGTTTTAATAGTTATCTTTTGAAATCTGTCTGACCATGCCAAAGTCCCCACCACTCTCAAATGCCTGACACCTGGCCTTCCTGCCTGATGTACACATACTTGTTGCCTGGTTCTTATGATCATTTGAGTTTGTCTCTCCTGCCTATGGCTTCCCAGGTGGCTCAGTGGTAAAGAATCTGCCTGCCAATGCAGGAGATGCAAGAGACCTAGGTTTGATCCTTGGGTTGGGAAGATCCCCTGGAGTAGGAAATGGAAACCCACTCCAATATTTTTACCTGGAAACTTCCATGGGCAGAGAAGCCTGGTGGGCTGCAAAGTCCATGAGGCTGCCAAGAGTCGGACATAACTGAGAGACTAAGCACACACACGCACAGAGACTTTAGCAGATTAGAATAGGAATTGACTTGGACTTTGGGAGGCTGTGCAGTGAATTGGCCTTAGCAGGCTTCAGAGTCAGAGAGACTCACATTTGGATCCCTACTTTTCTGCCTGCCGCCTTGTGACCTTAACCTCTCCTAGGCACAGGCACCATAAAGCTCTGAAATGTGGCAAAAAGAATAGATGAGACCCAGCTCAAACACTCTGAGTTTCTGCCACTTTGCTATTTCGAGTGAACTGAAGAAAAGTGGAAAGGCAAGCTGGGTTCTCGGGGAGCCAGTGTGGGGCAGTCGCTGAGGAGCTGTGCCCACCCTCCTGGTTTAGAGAGGAGATGACCACCCTGGCAGTGGGAATGAGGCAGAAACAAAAGTCGGTAGCTTCAGCAGGTGGCATTTCTACAGGCTCCTCTAACCGGCCTCTGCTTGGAACTATAGCTGCTTCTGCCAGCTTTTACATCACTGCAGAAGACAAAGTATGGGACCAAATCTCTCTCTCTCTCTACATCTTACTTCCCCTGATCCACAATGCAACTCTCTTTGCTTCTCAGCAGTTATAACCCTGCCCTTCTTTCAAGACTCACCTCAGAATTGGACACAATCCCTCAGCAGCTCCTCCCAGCTGTGCTCCTACAGCCAACCACCACCCTCCTTTGAGCCTCAGGCCTCTCCCACCTGGACTGGACCACCACTGGCTTTGATGAGCTTCTTTGGCTTCACACCAGCTCCATCTAATCCCCTTCCCATCCAGAAATTAGAGAGAAACATCAGCCAATACGGAAGGAAGCCCTAGGCTTTTGTTTACTTCTCTCCAGACAAGCTGGTCAGGGCTTCCATGATAGCTTAGCAGTAAAGAATCCACCTGCCATCGCAGGAGACACAGGTTTGATCCCTGGGTTGGCAAGATCCCCTTGGAGAAGGAGATGGCAACCTGCTCCAGTATTCTTGCCTGGGAAATCCTATGGACAGAGGAGCCTGTTGGGCTACACAGTCCATGGGGTCACAAAAGCATCGAACACAACTTAGCGACTCAATAGCAACAACAAGACAACATGGACATCTTTCAGTTTCCCTGACTCACCATACAATTCACACAAACTCACAAACTCACTCCCTCCCCCACCCATTTCTCTTCCTCTGCCTGGATGATTTCTCCCCCTTTCTCAATCCGACTAATTTCTACTCACTCCCAGATTGCAACTTCCATGGCCGGTTCCCAGGAAAATATTCCCTAAGCCCTTATCCACCCCCCCTTCCCAACTGCACTCAGAATTCCTCATAACTTTCTGTATTTTTCTTGGCTGCACTTAAGAGAAGTAGAAACCCTATGTTTATTTCTGTTATGATTGGAGTGTGTCTCCTCTGCTAGGATATACACCACTATGAGATCGGGAACTGTTTTCTTCACCACTTTATCTCCCCAGAGCGCCAGGCATATAGTTGATGCTCAAACTTGATGTATGAGTAAATGAAGCTAGCAAATTATTCCCGTGGCTCATTGCCAGTTCAGTACGGATTAGCACTTTGCACCTGGCCATCGTGTGAACGTCTCCCCAGAGAGAGAAACTCTTATTCTTTGCCTCTGTTTTCCTAGTCTCCTTCCTTTCTCCCAACTGTTGTATGAAGATGGGTATTTGGGGGAAAGGTCCTTTTTGGAAATTGGCAAGGAAGGTTTCTTCTGTTGTACCTAGGATCTAACTGTCTTTGTGCCCAAAGAGAATAAAAATATAAATACATGCCTTCCTTCATCTCTTGTCTACACAAATGTTCCCAAATTAATACTACCCTGAAAGCCCCTGATCTCACCTGATCTTGGAAGCTAAGCAGAGTTGGGCCTGGTCAGTACTTGCATGAGAGACCACAGGCATACCGGGTGCTGGAGGTCTTTTGGGCTTCCCCAGTGGCCCTGGGGGTAAAGAATCCTCATGCAATGCAGGAGATGCAGGAGACACAGGTACAGTCCCTGAGTTGGGAAGATCCCCTGGAGGAGGAAATGGGAACCCATTTCAGTATTTTTGCCTGGGAAATCCCAGGGACAAAGGAGCCAGGCAGGCTACAGTCCATGGGGTCTCGAAGAGCAGGACACCACTGAGCATTCACACACAAAGAATAACTTGGGGTGGCCTCAGCGATGGTCCTGGTTGTAATGAGAACGCTGTTGCAGTAGCCCATCAGTCCCTTCGCTCTGTTGTCTGCAAAGCGTTCAGTGCAGTATCAGGGACATAAGAGCTTGATACCTGTTCGCTGAGGCTGCTATTTCTTTTTTTGTTTAATTAGATTAATTCATTTTTATTTTTGGCTGTGCTGGTTCTTCGTTGCTTCTCTCTGGTTGAGACAAGCAGGGGCTACTCTCTAGTCACAGTCCGCGGGCTTCTCGTTACGGTGGCTTCTCTTGTTGCTGAGCACAGGCTCCAGGGCACGTGGGCTTCAGAAGCTGCGGCTCCCAGGCTCGAGAGCACGGGCTCAGCAGTTGCAGTGCATGGGCTCAGTTGCATGTGGGATCTTCCCAGACCAGGGGTGGAAGCCACGTCTCCTGCACTGGCAGGCGGATTCCTCACTCCTCAGCCACCAGGGAAACCCGAGGCTGCTATTTCTCATTCTCCCCACAGTGCCGGCCAGTCCGTGAAAGTCTGGCTTGGTCCCAACGGGGTTCTTTCTTAACATGCCCAGAGGGCCCTCGTCTCCAAGTCCAGTGGATGCATGTGGAGGAGGAGCCCAGCCTTCCCGTGTTGTGGTCAGGGACAGCCTCTACAGGAAGTGACTTAAGCTGAGATCTGAAGGATGAGGAGTCAGTTGTGAAAATATATGGCTGAAGAGTGTTCAGGGAAGAGGACTCACAAGGGCAAAGGTCCTGAGGTGGAAGTAATCAGTGCATTGGAGAAAGAAAACGAGGCAGCTGGAGGAAAATTAACAGAAGAGAAGCACTAAAATTAACAAGAGGAAGTCACTCAAGCCTGGCAATCAGGCAGAGAGTTTAGGTTTTGTTCTAAAGGTGGTTCTAAGCAATTGGACATTTTTAAACAACAGACCAACAGTCTGATTTATGTGTAAAAAATATCATTCTATACAAATCAAAACTACAGTGAGGTATTCAGATTGGCCATCATTGGAAACTCTACAAAACAATAAATGCTGGCAAGGGTGTGGAGAAAAAGGGAAGCCTCCCACACTGTTGGTGGGAATGTATTAATAAATTAGAACAGCCAAAGGAGAACACTGTGGAGGTTCCTTGAAAAACTAAAAATAGAGCTACCATACAACCTTGCAATCCCACGGCTGGCATACATCTGGAGAAAACCATAATTCAAAAGGACACATGCACCTCAGTGTTCATTGCACCATTATTCGCAATAGCCAAGACACGGACGCAACCTAAATGTCCATTGGCAGAGGAATGGATAAAGAAGATGTGGTACCATGGAATATTACTCAGCCATTAAAAGAGTGAAATACCATCATTTGCAGCAACATGGATTATCATACTAATTGAAGTAAACCAGAGAAGGAGAAATATCATATAAAATGTCATTCTGATTGGTGTCTAGAGAATGAATTGGAAGGAGAAGGGTGCAATAATGGATATGAAGAGAAAACGTCGAGTCCATGGGACCTCAGACAAGTCATCTGATCTCTCTGACCCTGTTTCCTCATCTGTAAAATGGGAAGAAGAAAACCTACCTCTGAGGCACCTGAGAATTAACTGATATAATAGCTTCAGTGTCCCCAACACAAAACAATTCCCCATTCAGTATAGTCTACTGTTAGTCCCCTTTTCTGGGAGAGGAATTCTCCAAGATTTCTTACATGTATTTAATTCTTTTATAACATAAATATTGATAGTCTTTGTTATTAAGGCTTTGAGACATTAATTGATTGCAGGAGGTGTCTCTGGACCAGTTATAACAAAATACTATTCTGACGGGAATCCTGTTCTAGCAACATAGTTAGGGTTTTCCTTTGCTGTGACTGTATGCCCTTTAGGGTGTGAGCTGCCGCTCTGAAGATTGCAGACTGTCCATGGAAAGCAAACCATGTCTCCAGACCAAGACTGTCGATGTCCATTTTGGACAGTAGTGGGTGCCTGATCAGGCGGGTGATCACACAAGGCAATTGTTCTTTAGACAAGTATCCCCTTTTGCAACAGACAAGTCCACCAGCTAAGCTGCTGCCAATCTGGGTGCTTCCAAGCAACTGCCATATTGAAGCAACTGCTCTGCCTAAACAGAAACACTATCTTATTTCTAGACAAATGCAAGCACGTTTCAGATGATGGGTTTTTTCTTCTCAGAGTGTGTTAGATGTATTTCATGGGAATTGTGATGATAGATTGGAGACTGTGTTTTGCTTTCTGTTTTCTCCCCAGTGTGAACAAAGTGTCATTTTCAAAAAGGTAAAATCATAACTCTCATGCAAATATGAAATGAACTCACGTCAAGGATTTTATTAAACTGATTAATTAATGAGGGAACCGGAAAAAGGTTAAAATCAGGTCAAGGGGCATTTGAGGAGCTAGGTATTTGTAGGCAGTACAGTACCATTGCTGACATTATAACAGGTGGGGTGTTTTGTTGTTGTTGTTTGGGATTTTTTGAGAACCATGTAGCTTACAGAAACAGCATGGGTCTGAGAATTAGGAGATTGTTTGTATTTTGATCCCGGCTGTGTAGACTAGTCACTTACCCTCTGTGTCTTTGTTTCACTGCACGTGAATAAATGAGCATTAATGGAGCCTCTGCTCTGAGCCTGGGTCCATGCTCAATGCTGCGAGAGAACACCAAATCGAGCAAGATGTGATCCCAAAAGTTATGGAGCTTCCAAGGCCAGCCAGGAGAAAAGCAACAACCAGGCAAAGAGTAATAGAATCGTTTTGACAGTTTGCAGCCAGGCTTTACTGAGCACTTACAAAGTGCCAGGAGCTGTTCAGTGAGCTTTCTATACATATCAACCCATTTAATCAATAACTTTGTGAGGCAGAGGTGGCGCTAGTGGTAAAGAATCTGCCTGCAGTGCAGGAGATTCAGGAGATGTGGGTTCAATCCCAGGGTCGGGAAGATCCCCTGGAGGAAGAAATGGCAACCTACTCCAATATTCTTGCCTGGAGAATCCCATGGTCAGAGGAGCCTGGAAGGCTACAGTCCAAAGGGTTGGAAAGAGTCGGACATGAGTGACTGAGCACACCCACATGAGGTAGATAGTGCTATTATTCCCATTTTACAGACAAGGAGACTGAGGCCCAAAGATAGTGGCTAATTTACTTAAGGGCACAGAGATAGGAAGTCAGAGCCAGGATTTCAACCTTTTTCTGCGCTAGGCTGCCATCTACCATATAACTCGGGTGGCTCATTTGTTCAGTCACTCAGTGGTGTCCAAGTCTTTGTGACCAATGGACTGCAGTATCATCTCCGGGATCTTGCTCAAACTCATGTCCATTGAGTCAGTGATAGGTAAGACTACCTGGAAGTTCTGACATTTCACCTGAGACTCTCCTCACCTCCCCAGGTATGGCTAGAAATAAATTGGGCAAACAGCCAGGACAAGAGTCTCTGGGGGGGCGGGGGTGGGAGGGGAGGAAATGAGATAAAGGAGCAGCTGTGACTGTGTTCTAAGCTAGTGGTGTGGCAGTCTTGGTCCTTGGCAATAACAATGACTGTGAATTCTTTCTCTCCCATCTCCAGACCCTCTTGGCCAAAGCACTTTATGACAACCACCCCGACTGCGCCGATGAGCTGGCTTTCTGCAGAGGAGACATCCTGACCATTCTGGAACAAAATGTGCCGGAAAGCAAAGGCTGGTGGAAGTGTCTGCTCCACGGGAGGCAAGGCCTGGCCCCTGCCAACCGCCTCCAAATCCTAGCGGAGGCCCCCACAGACAGGCCTCGTCCCCCTTTCCTGAAAGGCCTAGACAATGCTCCCGCCATCTCCCAGGAGACCTACGAGGTGCCTGCCCTGCTCAACCCCTCATCTCCTGTGTACGAGCAGATGAAGAGTTGGGTGGAGGGGCCCCCGCCTCCCACAGTCCAAGTCTACGAAGTCCCTGACCCACCTACCTGTGCCAGAATCGTCTGTGAAAAGACCCTAAGCTTTCCAAAACAGGTAAGAACATTTTCAGACAGAAGAAATAGGTCAAAAGGTAGGAAGCAACCAGGGCCTAAATACCCCTGAATTGTGTGTGTCCATCAGGAGAGCAAACGTACAGGATGGGAACCAGTCAGTTGGGGTGACTGGGTTGTCATTAACACTCTGGGTACCCTGGTGGTTCCTGGCTTGCAAGACACCCACACTTTGCAGGAAACTGAATGCTTAGTTGAGCTGAGTCTGAAAGAATGATAACATTCACAGTGGTCTCTTTTTATACTAGGAAGAAACATTAGTTAAATGGAGGGGTTGAATTTCCATGGGTCAAAGGCAAGAAATCATTCATCAGATTTAAAATATGTGTTCCTTTCAACCTAGAAAGGATTTCCAGAATTGTTGCAAAAATATACGAGAAGGCAGAAATATATCTGAATGAGGAAGTCATAGCCATTACAGTATTATTTGTTACAGGGAAAAATTCGAGTTGCCTAAAGGAATATTCATGGAGAATTGATTACATAAGTTTTGGCAGTACCCTGCGACGAGCCACTATGTGTGTGTGTGTGTGTGTGTGTGTGTGTGTGTGTGTGTGTGTGTGTACTGCAGTTATTGGGGGGGGGAATGAAATTAGTTCTATAAGGTATTTATAAGGGAGGGAAAAAGAGCCATTTAAATAAAAACAAACAAACCAAAAAAAACTTTAAAAAGTATGTGTGTATATGTATGCATTGAAAAGAACACACACTAGCAGTGGTCACCCTTAGGAAGTGGAACTGGTTAAGCAGAAAGTGAAAGAAGTCATTAAACAGGGATCTATACTTTATTCGCTTCTGTGTCCCCTGCACCTTGGACGTGCCTAGCCTGGGGTGGGTACTTGATAAATATTTGATGAACAAAGAGACTAAGAGGTTGATTTGTGTGTTATATAGAACACGTATTACATCTGTAATTTTAAAAAAGTAACATTTTTTTAAAGCCGAGGAAAAGAAGCACTTCATAAATGCAGAATGAAACATTTTTTTAAAGTAGGAGAGGAAGGGACTTCCCTGGTGGTCAAGTTGTTAAGACTTCTCCTCCCAATGCAGAGAGTGCAGGTTCAATCCTTGGTTGGGAAGCTAAGATCCTACATGCCTTGGGGCTAAAAACCCAAAACGTAAAATAGAAGCAGTATTGTATCAAATTCAATAAAGACTTTAAAAATGGTCTGCATCAAAAAAAAAGAACAAAGAAGCAGAAATTTGAAAGAAAAAAAATTAATGCACTGTTTCCCTCCAAGCCCTGGCCTTCATGAGGTGTTAAGAATGCAGCACAGTCTTGCACGATCTTCAGTCACTGCAAGCATTTCCTGCCATCACACACTTTGTTTTCAGCTCAGATGACACATTCCACCTGGCCTCAGCTCTGCACAGAGGTCCTGATGAGGCCCTAGGCCAGGAGAGGCTACTCCTCCCATGTATATACTGCCCCTCCTCCCAGGAATGTCCCACTTATCCTGCAGGCCTCTTCCACACCAGTTTCTTCTTTGATTCCATAAGAGACTTTTTAAAAGTCTTTATTGAATTTGTTACAATATTGCTTCTGTTTTATGTTTTGAGGGGTTTTGGGGAGTGAGGGGGGCATGTGGGATCTTAGCTCCCTGACCAGGGATGGAACCTGCTCACCCTGCACTGGAAGGTGAAGTCTTAACCTCTGGACCATCAGGGAAGTCCCTAAGAGATTCTGAGTACTTCGGATTGCCTGCCTCCCTGGGCTGCCAGGCAGACAACCTGTGTTACACAGAACAGCTGCCCCTCTAGGCACCAACTACAAACACCAGAAAGAGGTGGCTGATTGTCCTGCAGCCATCCTTGAGGTGGACCTGAAGTCCCTTTTCTGGAACAACTGGCCCAAATCTAGGCCTGGCACACTCAGCTGTCATCTGAGCAGCTGACCCAGAGTGGCGCCTGGGTGCTGGCTCCTCTGAGAGCAAGTGGCCTGGGCTGAAGTTAATTGAGTTGCTCCCTGATAGCTCAGTTGGTAAAAAATCTGCCTGCATTGCAGGAGACCCCGGTTCGATTCCTGGGTCGGGAAGATCTGCTGGAGAAGGGCAAGGCTACCCACTCCAGTATTCTTGGGCTTCCCTTGTGGCTCAGATGGTAAAGAATCTGCCTGCAAAGTGGGAGCCCTGGGTTCAATCCCTGGGTTGGGAAGATCCCCTGGAGAAGGGAAAGGCTACCCACTCCAATATTCTGGCCATGGACCGTATAGTCCATGGGGTCACAAAGAGTTGGACACGACTGAGGGACTTTCACTTTCAAAGGAAACAAAAAAACACAATCAAAGGCCAAATGGGACGAACTAAGAGAGTAGCGTTTACGTGTATACACTACCATGTATAAAACAAATAGCTAGTGGGAAGCTGCCGCATAGCACAGGGAGCCCAGCTCAGTGCTCTGTGATGACCTAGAGGGCTGGGGTGGGGATGGGGGTGAGAGGGAAGCTCAAGAGGTAGGGGATATATGTATATATATAGCTGATTCATGTTGTTGTACAGCAGAAACTAACACAACATTGTAAAGCAATTATACTCCAATAAAAAAATTTTGTTTAAATCTAAGGTCATTTTCCCTGCCCCCTAAAAGCACAGCAGGTGCAAAGTCTGCAGTTTGCTGGGGATTCTGAACCCCCAGGACCATGCCAGGCTCCTGCGAGATGCTCCATAGACATTTGTGGAATGAGTGAAATGACCAGATCCAACATAACCATGGGCTCACTGTCAACTTCTAGACTGATGTTGGTATAAAAAGAGAGATGAGTTGACCATTCCAACTCAGAAAAGGGTCAGGGGATTAGCTGTAAGATTTATCCTTGACATGAAGCGTGGAGACCTCACTGGTGCAGGCTGTGGCGATGGCAGAAACCACAGCCACTGAAGGGGATTTCAGAAGCCAGGGGCTCCTCACCACTCAAGCAGGTCTTGAGGTGGCCCCAGTAAAACACCTGGGGAACTTTCCTGCCTTTTATTCCTGCCTAAGTTCCCTCCATCACTGCCCTATCTAAATTTTGGCCCTCTCCCCATTCCCTTTTTCATTGCCTTCTCTGTGCTTGAGGGTCTTTTAAACCAAGCAATGTCATCTGCAGCTTAGAAATCAGGAATCCAGGTTCACTTGGTTTCTGCAGCAGCCACGGCAATGCTGGGTGACTGGAGACATCACAGCACCCCTCTAGACTTCTCTTTCTTGCTTTGTATCAAGAGAGGGTTCGGTTCAGTTCAGTCACGCAGTCGGGTCTGACTATTTGCAACCCCATGGACTGCAGCACATCAGGCTTCCCTGTCCATCACCAACTCCTGGAGCTTGCTCAAACTCGTGTCCATTGAGTCGGTGATGCCATCCAACCATCTTATCATTTCTGAGTTCACCTCAAACCGTAGCTTTTGGTGATTCTGAGTAATCTTGCTTCTTCCTCTACTACAAGAAGGAAGGAGCTAGAAGGATGCAAGATTATAATAACTTAAGAATCTTCCGATCCACAGAAGGCAGGCATCTCCTCCCCACTTGGGTAATCCAGTGGTGAGCTTTGAGTCTGAGACCGCTGAAAAAATAGCATTCTGAGCAGAAGCAGACATTGGTAAAACTAAGCAAGCCCAGCCACTAGCTTTGAGCTGTTTTCCAATAGGCAGTTCACAGGCTTGGCACATGGCCCGGGGGACCCGTTTCAGAGATTCCCTTTATACTCAGGTTGAGCATCTCTAGATTTATGTTAGCCAAAAATTAAAAACCAAGAAGGTGAAAATATGTCCCTTGTCTCAAGTTGTCCTCATCAGGGACTCTGCATCTTTCTAGCTGGAAGAGACCTCTGTATATCTGAGAGAAAAAGAGACCTCTTTAGATGAGAACAACTCTTCATTTTACAAATGAGGAAATTGATTCCCTGGGAGGTGAAAGGCCCATCCAAGGTCATATCCTGATGAACACCAGAGACTAAAGTTTCCTTGTTGTGTCTGTGTCTGTCCACACCCCTGGCCTGCCAACACCCAAAACAGGGCCCTTGGCGTGTTCTTGATCTAGTTCACCTGGCTCTGTGGCCGATACTATCTATTAATGTTTTACTGAAGTTTAACCTCTAGATCCTCAGAGTACACAGTTCAGTCACTAGTATCCGAATCCAGAAACACAATGAAACCAGCAACCCAGAAGCCCCCTCCCACCTCTCCCAGCCACTTCCCCCCAGGGTAACCACGATCTTGAGCTTTGTTTTACTTTTTATTCCAACTTCCTTATTATAATACACTGGCCTCTCTTAAAAAAAAAAAAATGACCATATAAAGTAAGTATTTGATTTTGGTTTAAATTCAGAAAGGGTAATCTTTTGTATTTCAAGTAAAAAGATCAGATTTCCTGATGAAATCTGCTTTTAGGTTTAAATTGCTTATAGACCGTCTAGTTCTTGAACTAGAGTTTCCTTCTGTCCCCTAAACCTTTCAAAACCATGTTTCTCAAAAAAATGTTCCTTAGTTCCCATCTACGTTTTCCAAGAAACAATGGGCATTTCTGAACTGGCTTCTTTCTACCTACAATTCCAAACCAAGGAAAGTCCCATCAAAGGCTGTAGGTTGTCTCTTGGGCAAGTGTGACCCACAAAGTCAGCTCCATAAATAAAATTCTGAGAACATCAGAATCACCTGGGGGCCCTGACGATACTGCAGATTCCCAGGCTCTCCATCAAGACTCAGAGATTCTGTGCAATGCACATGGGGCCCAGGAATCTGCATTTCCAACCCACTTCCCAGATGAGGCTGATCCACATGGTGAGGAAGACTGCCCTCCACCAGCGTCCTGCTGTCTCCAGTCTCAGAGCAAAGAGTCTCCAATGAGAGGTGCCCAGAGAATGTCCTGGCATGTTAGTGGTGCCTTTGCTGTTTCGTGGTCCATGGATGCAGTGGTAATATTTCTTTCCCTCTGTTCTTCTTTTTCTCCCCAAGGCTGTCTTCATGATTCCCAGACCTGCTCGGACCTCATTACCAGCCCTGGCTTGCCAGGTGTACGACGTGCCTGCTCAGAGCCGGTGCCCACCAACCCTGAAGGTGAGCCTCATCCATGGCCCTGCTCCGCCCCCATTTCTCCATCTAAACTGTTGGCTCTCAGCGTCTTGCTGACCTTCCATTTCAGTTTTACCATTGAGAGATCTTTGGAGCTTCAGTTCTGACTCCAAGGGACCCATCACCGCTTAGAAACCAGCTTTGTGCCCAGGGAACCCAGACATGCTCAGAAGAATATTACTACTATTTGAATTCTGAATATTTAAAATTTTTTTACTTCACATTTGTAATACTTTATATCCATGCATATATACACACTGGGGAAAGGATTGGCAACCCACTCCAGTTTTCTAGCCTGGAGAATCCCATGGACGGAGAAGCCTGGTCGGCTACAGTCCATAGGGTCACAAAGAGTTGGACACGATTGAGTGACTAACACAACAATATATACACACACCTATATACACATATCTGCGCTTTTTAAAAAGTAATAGTAACACGAAGGATATACATCATAGTCTTAACATTATTGTTGGTTATCTTAACACTGATTATCTCTGGGGGAGGAAATTTCAGAGGTTTTTTTTTTTTTTTTTTTTACCTTATTTGAATGTAACTGGTACATCAGTTTTGTAAGACATACTTCCTGTAATCAGAAAACAACTTCAGTTACTTCTTAGCCCATCAGAACTGCCCCATGACCATGCTCTCCCCTGCCCACCAAGCACAGGGGAATGGCCTGGGTGCTTCAGCCACACCTGCTTCCTGGAACCATGCCCAGAGACTCTGAGGTTTGAGATCTAGGGTGGGCCCTGAACAGTAGGAATGTTAAAGCTCCCAGTTGGTTCTCAGGCTCAGCCAGGGCTGAGAGCCACAGCTTCAGTCAAAATAAAAATTCAGGCTGGTTCGGTGACTTCCTGGTTGCTCCCAGGTAGTAAGAAGTCTCGGTGGAGGGGTTTAATGTTCTGAGCAGGCAGTACCAAACTTCCCCCTGCCTATAAAGTGAAAGGAGGAGACTCGGAGGAGACTCACGGCCTGAGTCTCTCCAGTGATTAGGACTCTCACTGCTGAGGGCCCGGGTTCAATCCCTGGTCGGGGAAATAAGATCCCACAAGTCATGTGTGTGGCCAAAAAAAAAGCCCAAAACAAAAATCCTCTCCAAATTTCAGCTTCGTTTCTCTTTCTTTGCAAAACCTGTTCTGGTGCCCTTTCACTTTACCTTGGAATATGGAACCTATTTTTCACGTCCTAATATATGTATTTCCTAATTGTTGTACCTCCCCCACAAATGTCTATTATCTCTTGAGGTGCCATGTCTTTTGCTCATTACTGGGTGTCCATATGTCACTTAGTTCAGTGGCTGGTCATTAGTGAGCACTTAGTAAATATTTGCAGGATTAATACATGAGTTATAAACACAGGAAAATTTCTTCTGGGAAAAACAAGAAAGAAAAGACATAGTAAATTCCAATCTTATATTTAGTCTTCTTTAATTCAATCTTAAGGTGAACTTACAGAAGGAAATGAACTGCTGTTTTTAACTCAGACAACTGCAGCTAATTCTCTCTATAGTTTGTCCCCACCTTTGATTGAGAAGGTGCTTTTTTTAAAAAGCACAGAGCCCATTGTTGAAAATATATTCAGAACAGCACACACTTGCGCCATAAAACCATCATGACTGAAAGCTCCAAAGGCTTCAGTGATTTGTGTTTTCACGTTGAGATGGTTTTTGATGTGTAGTCACCAGGAAGGAAAATTCCAAGTTGACCTGCTTCGTGGTCTTTTCCTAGGAGCCAGGCACGCAGCAGCTATATGATATCCCCCCCAGCCCCCAAAAGGCAGCACTGGGTCCCCCGGCCAGCCAAACAAATGTAAGTATGATCAGCACTGAGATCTGAGACTGTGCAAACCTGAACCGCCTCTGGGAAATGTTGTTTGCTTGGTCAAAATTAGGAACTCAAATCCCTCATAGCAGAATTTACTTTACTGGAGGCAAAACTTGTAACTGCAACGGTGTTCAGGAACCAGACAAGTCATGTGGTCTAGATAAATCTTTTGACTTCCGTACGCCTCCGTTTCTTTTTACAAACTTACTGTGAGAATTGACATAATCCCTGCGAAGGACCTAGTACAGTGCTTGGCACAGAGCAAGAGCGCAGGAAACTTGAGATAAATGCTTCTTGCAATCTACCTTGGAGACATGTTGCGTTGAGGTAGGTTTTTATTTGTATGGAGGGGAGGTGACTTAACTTGAGATCTGTAATCTATGCTAATCAGTGGATTCTGTCACTTGCATACAATAAATACACCTATGCCCAAGGTGGGCTCTGCAGGTGGCGCTAGTGATAAAGAACTCATCTGCCGATGAGGGAGACATTCTCTCCCTGGGTCAGGAAGGTCCCCTGGAGGAGGGCATGGCAACCCACTCCAGTATTCTTGCCTGGAGAGTCCCATGGACAGAGGAGCCTGGTGGTCTACAGTCCATGGGGTCGCCGAGAGTGGGACATGACTGGAGTGACTCAGCAAGCACGCACTCATGCCCAAGGTGGCTTCTCAGCAGTGTCATGTGGGATGCACAGGAGTTTGTTAGATGGAAAGCAAGGGGTTGAGTGGACACTGAGAACAGAGGAACCAGCTTGGACAGAATTAAATATAGCCATGCAGGAGAGCATTTTGGGTTCAGAGAAAGGTAAGCAGCCTGAGTCGCTGGACCTTGAAGGAGGGGAGTCCCAGGTGTGGTGGCAGAGGCAGAGAGTGAGGAGACTCAAAAGGAGGCTGGAGCCAGACTGTGAAGGGCTTGAGTGGTGGCGGAAGTGGGAAGCCACTGCAGAAACTTGAGCAGAGGAGTGACCATCAGGCTTTTAAGATGCACAGTGCCCAGCGCTTGGTGGCTCCTCAGTGTAATACACATGAATCCCCCGAGTCGCTCACACTGTCTTTTCCTTAAACTAAATAACAGGTGACTTTGTGTGGTTCTTCACAGAGGCAGAATATTCCCCCGACATCAAGCATCGCCTTAAGGAGGGGTGGCTGCAACACATTGCCAAGCCCTCAGAAATCGGAATGGGTTTATGACACGCCAGTGTCTCTGGAAAAGGCTGATGTAAGAAATGCATCTCCAAGTAGCTCTGTGGAAAAATCGGGGCGCCATGCCCTCCCCAGGTGTATGTCCAGCTTCCACAGCCCTCCGAGCAGCAGAGCAGGGACTCCCAGTGCACACCCACAGAAAAACATACCCATGCAGAAAAAATTCAGCCTTCCAGAAATTCCTTCTTATAGCTTTCCACTAGCCAAGGGTGCATTCCCTTTGGATGAAGGTGTCAGCTACAAGGTTCCTTCAAGTTTTCTGATCCCCCGAGTGGAGCAGCAGAACACCAAGCCAAATATTTACGACATCCCTAAAGCAAGGCCGAGGGACCCTCAGTCTGGGAAAGAGCTGGGAAAAGCCAACATGCCTTCAGAGAATTCCTTGGACCATAACTCCTCATGGTTTTCCAGCCAGGCAGCATCGCTGTCCCCTGAACCAGACAGCTCTTCTGTGTCCAGCTCTGACAGTAGAGCCAGCATTCTTTCCTCCTGCTCCTCCACATCCACTGACTCTTCGTCCAGCTCCTTCTCAGAGGAGTCAGCCAGAGAGCTCCCCTTGGACCTGGACCTGGCCAGAGAGACGGTCACAGTTCTGCAGCACAAGGTGGCCAACTCCGTCGGGGGCCTGATGCTCTTTGTCAGTAGGAAGTGGAGGTTCAGGGACTCTCTGGAGGCCAACATCGATGCAATCCGCAGGGCCGCTGACCGCACAGAGGAATCCTTGAGAGAATTCCTGGATTTTGCCCAAGGAGTCTGTGGGACCACCTGCAACCTCACCAACAGTAACCTTCAGGCCAGAATTAGGGACCAGCTACAGACGATCTCCAACTCCTACCAAATCCTGCTTGAAACAAAGGAAAGTCTGGAGAGCTGCGATTGGTCCTTGGAAGTCCTTGTGACTGACAACATCCAGAACAGCCCGGATGACCTGGAGAGATTTGTTCAGGTGGCACGGATGGTTCCAGAAGACGTCAAGAGGTTTGCCTCCATCATCATTGCCAATGGGAGGCTCCTTTTCAAGCCGAACTGTGAAAAGGAAGATCCCATGCAATTGACCCCAAGTGCAGAGTTTAAGCTTGCCAAATCCATCCAGCTTCCCAAAAGGGAGATTGAATCCTATCAAAGGAACACTCCTTTTCATAAGCAAAAAGAAAGCAAACACTCTTCTGAACTATTAGAGAAGAACAGGACAAATGTTTGTGAACAGGTGAGTTCAGAGTTCCACGTGGTATTAATACAATATAAGGGGGCTTTCCATTTTTATCTGGAGTGGTCACCCATAAGTTAGATGCTGAGAATCTACTATTTCATCTTTGGGGAGGCATGAGTTCCATTTTCCAGAAAATAAAAATCATGAAGGTAGAATTCTACATGAGATCTTAGTAAGAAGAAAGATGATGTTTTAATATCAAGACAAACAGTATGTCTATTTGGACATTTTAGGGTTTAGGGCTTCCCTCTGATGCCAGGATAAGAAAGGATTCTGAACACCTTTTGAAACCTGTTCTTTGAGCAAAATTTTTAGTCTCACCATCGTTTCCTTGCACTTTGGAAAGTTATAAACTGAGTCATTGTCAGTGTGCTTCTTAGGAACATAAGAGGAAGTATAAACACTCTTCCAAATTGCCCATGGTCCTAGCAGCCTCCAGACCTCTAGTTACTCTTAGAAATACTTTCCTCCATGAGATGAGACACTATAGTTAGACACCTTTAGTTCAAGAATTGCAAGTTGCAGGAGATGCAGCAGGTAACAGGGACTGTGTCACAGGATAACTTGGTGCTTTTGGCCCCAGTCTTGGGGTTTTCTGCTGACATGCCTGGTGGCGCAAGAGCTTTAACACACTCCGGAGAAACTGGACATTTAGATATTTTTCATTTCCAGTTCAACTCTGTGTCCTTCTGTTAGGCTGTGTTGACAGGCAAAATTCAACTCTTAACCTGCTAAAATCTCCTTTGTTGGCAAAAGGTATCATAGGCAGAACCTCAACAAAAGCGTAAAGAGGAATGCTCAAGTTTTAAAGTGGATTAAACAGCTATGCAGTAGGTAAAGACCATTTTGGTTGGTAATTTGAAGGGATTTTATATTTCAGAAGTTGCCTCGCCTGGAAGAGAGAGAAAAGCCCATCTTGGAACAAAGGTCGGATGAAAACAGAGACTTAGAAACACAGGTAAGTGATGATGCTGACTAACTCTCCAACCCTTCTAATTGACTGAAACGCTTTATCCCCGGAGACATCTCCTGCTGTGAATAATTCAACATCACAGCCCTGACCCATATGGGAGGAGACTTGGTTTTGTGATAGTTCTTCCTTATTTACAGTAGAAGGAACCCTGGAGATGAACTAGCCCAGTGAGCCCCCAAGTGTGGAACACGGTCCTTTGACCATTAGTGAAATAATTCTAGGTCCTCTGCAAGTTTATCAATGACCTGGCATTAAGTCATATAGCCTAACATTCTTTTCTTCCCCCCCACCCCCCACCCCGGCCCTTTGGCTTAAACAATAGAAATTTATTTTCTCAAAATTCTGGAGGCTAGAAATCCAAAATCAAGGTTCGTTTCTTCTGAGGCACCTCTTTCCCTGGCTTGTACGTGATCGTCTTCTCATTGTGTCTTCACTTGATCTACCCTCTATCCGTTTATCGGTCTGACATTCTCTTTTAATGTTTCTGATTACAACAGAAAAACCATTTTGGTTTGAGGCTTGTGTACCTTCAGTACCTCTTTGACATATGATGTTCTTATTTATTTATTTATTTATTTATTTGATGTTCTTTTTTAAATCAAAGATGTTATCATTGTGCTTAATTTTAATTGGCTCCCTCCTATTGCTGGCAAATGATACTAGTTTTCCATTTACCAATTTAAACAGTTTTAAGTAAAAACGATCGTTTAAAGATAAAGATGAAGCCAACTGAAGTCAAGAGGAAGGTAGAAACTTCACAGCGTGTGAAGGTTTTCTTTGCATAATTGAAGCCTGGGAACCAGTGAACCCACTCAACTTTCCAGCTGGGGGATCAGGGTAGGCAAGGAGGGTCAGAGTTATTCAATGATATGGATAAGATCATTGCCTTTTCAGAGGCCAGCTAGGATAATAACCCAGGCCTCCTGATGGTTCGTTCTGCAAACTCCAAACCCCAAACTTAGTGGCCTGTCACATTGCTAAAAGTCATGCTATTTTATTCAACATGAAGTCTGTCTTGGACTAGCAGTTCTCAAATTTGAGAGTGTGTCACAGTTTCCTATAGGGCTTGTTAAAACCCAGAGAACTGGGTCCCACCCCAGTGTTCAGGATGCGGTAAGTCTAGGGTAGGGCCTGAGAATTTTCTTTTCTAATAAGTTCTCAGGTGCTACTGGTGCAGTGGTCCAAGGACACTTGGAAATATCCTGCTTTAGACTGACTGCTTCTTAGTGTGGGTAGAGGGACCACTGACCATTGGGCAGACAATTCTCCGTCATGTGGGATGAACCATTCAGCATCCCTAGTCCCCTGACTGCTGGTATCCTGTGGTGCTCCCTCATCAGTGTGACAACCAAAAATACCTCCAGAGATTTCCAACACCCCAGGATAAAAGGCAGCACATTGTTTGTTTACCTACAGGTAATACCCTCAAGCTAAGATGCCAACATTCCGATTCCCCAGATGGTTGTTTCTCATTTCTAGCCTCTGATGCATTCTTCTCATGCTTCCTGCCCCTCCAAGAGTCTACCACAGCTAACACTCCAATCTTTTCTTCATCACTTGTCCTTGTTTGTGCTGCTACAACAAAGTACAGTAGTCTGGGTGGCTTGCAAATAAGAGAAATTTATGTCTCACTGTCCTGTAGACTGGGAGTCTAAGATCAGGATGCCAGCATGGTCAGGTTCTGGTGAGAGATCCCTCCCAGGCTTCGGACCTGGCAGAGGACACAGGTGGGAAGCAAGCTCTCACATGACCCTTATAAGAGCACTAATCCCCCACTCTGGGGGCCATGAACCACTGGGGAAGCCCTAATTCTAGTCACCACCTCCCAAAGGCTCCATCTCCTAATACCTTTACCTTGAGGGGTTAGAATTTCATGATACAGATTTTAGGGAGACACAGTCAGCCCATAACGCAGTCTGAGTGCTTCTGAGCTGTGAGTTTTGAGATCTTAGATTGATAAAAGGGTGCAGTTTAACAAAGAATGAGAATTTCAGGCTTGCTGACTTGGCTTAGAGCTCCAGAGCTTTTTTTCAGTATTTATTTATGTATTTGGCTGCACCAGGTCTTAGTTGTGGCATGTGGGGTCTAGCTCCCTGACCAGGGATTGAAGCCTGGGTCCCTCCATTGGGAATGTGAGTCTTAACCACTGGACTGCCGGGGAAGTCCAGCCCTCCAATCTTTATTTTGCTAATTGAGTGACCCTAGGTGACCTCTTCTCTTCTGGGATACTCAGTCTCCTCAACCTATCACCTAAAAAAGGGGATTTTGATTGTTACCTGGGGTGGCTGACACTAAATTTGATGCTGAGAATCTTTCACTAGTGAATAGGCTTTGGCGCCACATTGCAGAAAATAAAATTAACGAAAGTAAAATTCTAAATGAAACTTTAACTAGCAAGTAAGATAAATATTTTAATCTTGAAGCAAATAGGTCAGTATATTTTGATTTCTTCTGGAAATCTGGGGGAATTCAAGTTTACCTCTTATACTGGAATTAGGAAGGATTTTTTTGTAATGCTTTAAAACCTATTCTTTGAGTAAATTTTAAAATTACTCAATTTAAAATTTTAAAATTGCTCACCGTCAACTCTCCTGCATTTTTTAAAATTTATAAATTTAGGGGACTTGGCTGTGGTCCAGTGGTTAAGACGTTGTCTTCCAGTGCAAGGGGTGTGGTTTGGGAGCTAAGTTCCCACATGCCTGGAAGTAAAAAAAACACAAAATGTAAAGCAGAAGCAATATTGTAACAAATTCAATAAAAACATTAAAAAAGGATCAACATAAAAAGAAAAAACTTTTTAAAAAAGGTATAAATTTAGTCATTGTCAGTAAGTTTCTTAGAATGGGTTTCTAATTGTTTGTTGAGAGGATTGAATATAGTTTTATGTATATCTAATATGAATGATTATATATAACACAATATATAAGATTATATTTATAAGGAAGCTTTAAAAAGGATTTCCCTGGTGGCTCAGCAGTAAAGAATCTCCTTGTCAATGAGATGGCAAGGACCCAGGATTTGATCCCTAGGTCGGGAAGATTTCCTGGAGGAGGAAATGGCAACCTACTCCAGTATTCTTGCCTGGAGAATCCCATGGACAGAGGAGCCTGGCGGGCTACAGTCCTTTGGGTCACAAAAGAGTTGGACAGGATTTAGCAACTAAACAACACAACATGCTTTGAATTAACATTAATTTGTTAGGCAGAATGTTGCACCTGCACATGGAGCTTCCCAAACAAAACTATACTTTTTCTTATAAAAAGTCTACAAATTAAGCAAAAATAGGAGAAGAGAGACAATCACAGCCTGTTGCTCGCGTCTCTCTAATCTGTCATCTTCTTCCCCTTCTCTAGAATTCTAGCTCCCTGGTCCCCCGGCCTTTGAGTCAGCAGAATCCTGAGAAGAAAATACGCCTTTCTGAACATTGCCGCCTCTATTTTGGGGCGCTCTTCAAAGCCATCGGCGTGCTGAACAGCAGCCTCCAGAACAGCCAACCCCCCGAGACCTTCATCACGCAGAGCAAGCTGGTCATCACGGTCGGGCAGAAGCTGGTGGACAGGCTCTGCCGGGAGACCCAGGAGCGGGACGTGCGCAATGAGATCCTGAGAGGCAGCAGCTGCCTCTGCAGCCTGCTCAAGGACCTAGCGCTGGCCACCAAGCACGCCGTGCTCCAGCACCCCAGCCCTGCCGCCCTGCAGCACCTCCAGGCCGAAGCCAAGAAGCTGGAGCAGCATGCACAGCAATTCAGGGGGATGTTGGAATAAGCCTCCTTCTCCCTGTTAAACTCTTCACTTCAGTTGCACACCCACAACCTGTGCAAGTCTGTCCTCTGGGAAAAACCAACCTGGGGGTATACAGTGGATGGCAATCGTCATGGTGCCCAAACCCAGTGTTACCGAGGGTCTGGGCAACTCCAGGGTATTGGCTTATCCCACAGAGTCAGGGAGGAGTTAGTTGTGAAGAAAGGACCTATCATGTAGGGCCAGTGTATGAAATGAGGTTGTGGAATCCAGTTTTTTATATTAGCTCAATGTGTGCCTGTTTTAAGTTCATTCATTCATTCAGTACTTATTTATTGGGTATCTATTGTATGTTAAATTCTAGGTGCTGGGCATGTAGCACTGAATCAGACCAAGGCTTTGCCCTTAGGGCATTTACAATCTAGTGGGGAGACAGACAAATGATGAAGAAGTACATACACAATATGGTAGTGCTAGGGAGAAGCCTACTTTGGGGCTTCTTTGGGGGCTCAGTGGTAAAGAACCCACCTGCCAATGCAGGAGACGTGGTTCGATCCCTGGTTTGGGAAGATCCCCTGGAGAAGGAAATGGCAACCCACTCCAGTATTCTTTCCTGGGAAATCCCATGGACAGAGGAGTTGGGCAGACTACAGTCCATGGGTTGGCAAGACATGACTGAGCGACTAAACAACAGGGAGAAAACAGAATATGAGAATGGGGGCAGAGATTATTTTCAAGTGATTAATTTCTGTTGCATCTGCTAGAAAATGTAGTAAAATTTTCAGTTTGGATAGAATTAATTCTGTGAGACTGGTACAAATTCTGTATCTGTGACTTATACCAAATATGTATATATATATTTGCTGTTTTATCTGAACAGAGTTAAACAGCATGTTATAAGTAGCAGTAAATTTGTAACATAATATGTTCTATTGGGTTCCCTATTTATTTTGTACATTATAGATTCTGTGTTAATAAATTCAACACATGGATTGAACGTTTAGTATGTTCAATCAGAAAAGGTTTATACCTCAATCGTCTCAAATGTGTTACCATTTATAATATTATGTCAATACAGTCATGAATTGAAACGTCCTTTGCACCAGTCTTTTCTTTGGAAAGATGTTTGATCTTTGTCACTTGGGTTCTGGTACCAAAGCAAAATGTTTATTTGTGTCATGCAAATGCTTCTCCCCAAAGTGTGCAAGGAGAGGAAGTAGAGGCCAAGTTTGCACATGCAACGCTAGCTCGGGAAAAGTAGAGCCAGGAAGTGTGGTATAAACAGCATCCCTATCACTGGGCACAGATCTGAGAGTGGCCCAGAATTCCCCCCACTCCCCCGCGCCAAGTCAAACACCTCCTCTTCCTGTCCTTGCAGCTGGGGCTTTAGTTCACGTTTCTCTGGTTACCTCACCACTTCAGGTGGAGGCTCATGTCTTCTATGTGCCCCTCTGCCATGAGCCATCTCTAGGCTGGAAATTACCTGAAATGGCACCAGCTGCAGTTCCTACCTGCTACTCTGCACTTTTAAATTGTTGACTACCAAAAGACTGATTGTACACATGGAGTTACTCTCAGGGTCCCTAAAGAAGGATGCTGTCCTGGTGAGGCTTGGTTCTCTGCGCTAGACTAGAGACATTTTCTGGGAGCAGCCATGATCTGTGTCAGTTAGGACTCCTGATACCATCTCTCTTAAGCAATAAAAGGAATGTATTGACTCAAGTATCTTAACATAATCCAGGGGCAAGCTGGCTTCCAAAACAGCTGCTTTGGGTACCCCCAGCAGAATCATCAAGGCCCAATTTATGAGTCCCACTTTCTCTGTGTTAGCTCTCATGGTTTCAAGGTGTCTGCCATGAGTTATGGTCTTTCTTGGTCTATGGCCAGAGAGGAAGAAAGAGTCTTCTTTTCTGCTTGGACTAGTTTAGATCAGATGTCTGCCCCTAATAACTCCATGGTAAGACGGGTGTATAATACCCAAGGTGTCCTAGACCTGAGATTCACCCCTACACACAGACACACACACACAGACATACACACACACAGACACACACACACACACACAGAGCCATGTGTTCCTAGACAGATAAGGAGATGGCTCTAGCAAGAACTGTGAAATATCTTCCCTTACTTCAAAGTAACAAGTCAGCCTGCCATAATCTCATGGATGCTGAGAGAAGACATGAGATTCTGGGGTAAGAGACCATGTCAGGGGTACCCAAGACCACCCTGAGGCCCCCTGATTCGGTAGGAATCTTCACAGGTTCCCACGTATAGTGTCTCACCACTCTGATCTATCACAATGAAAGGAGACAGAGCAAAATCTGCAAAGGGAAAGGTCATGCGGGAATGAAGCGCCAGGGCAGGCTCAGGCTGCCAAGAGTCCCTTCCCGGGGGTTACCTAGGACCCCCTTAATTCCCCTAGCTGGGAGCTATGACAATATACAAGGAGTGTGGCCGGCCAGAGAAACTCATGACAGCCTGGCCTCCAGGGTTTCACTAGGGTTGATCATGTGTGAGTCTCTGTGTGGCGTGGACCAAAGTTCCAGACTCTTTGAAGGGAAGTAGATGTCCTGTGTGAATCACATTGTTTGTACAAACTGTTTAGGCCCTGCTCCATTCTTATCAACTCAGGGATGGTGGAAACTCTCCCTGAAACCAAGTTCCTATACAACCGCCAAAGCCAATCTTGCCAGCAGGCCTTTCTAAGGATATTAGTCAGACCTGTTATTATGTCAACTGTCCTGCACAGAGTCAAAGGGCCCCTCTTATAGCCTCACAAGTGGTTACTGATTGATTTTTAAAATGAAAAAAATTATCTATTCTTATTTTCGGTTGTGCTGAGTCTTCATCGCTGTTCGTGGGCTTCCTCTAGTTGCAGAGGGCATGGGCTGCTTTTGTTGCGGTGCATGGGCTTCTCATTGCAGTGGCTTCTCTCGTTGCAGAGCACAGGCTCGAGTGCTCATGGGTTTCAGTAGTTGCTGCACAGGGGCTCATCTGTTGCGGCTCTCAGGCCCTAGAGCGTGCAGGCTCAGTAGTTGTGACTTCAGGGCTCTTGGTTGTGGTGCACAGGCTCAATTGCTCTGTGGCACATGGGATCTTTCCAGACCGGAGACAGAACCCGTCTCCCCTGCATTGGCAAGACGATCCTTAGCCACTCTACCATCAGGGAAGTCCGCTAATGCTTCATTTTTACATCATTTCTCCATACCCCTCAAGTCCCAGGGGCATTGCAAAGGTGTGTGTATATGATGCTGTGCAGACAAAGGGTTTGCATCAAAGCCATAAAGAAAACCCTGAACCTAGGAAGCTCCCAATCTTTTATAGCAGTCTCTGTGTAAACCTGACCAAGCTTTGCCTCCGAGGAAGACTTTATGACACTAGACAGCAAACAATCCTGCCCTTCTGCTCTGGAGGGAGACGTTGTCTCTGTCTTCCAAGGGGGGTTGCTACGTACATCCTTGACAAGATAGTCTGGAACAAAATATCAAGCCAATGCCTCTGTTCAGAAGACATGCAGAAACACGAGAGACCCCTGGAGCCCTGTGTCCCAGCCAGAACCCCTAGCAAAGTGAGAAATGGCACCGTAAAGAGGAAGGGTTGCTCCAGGGAGACACCAGTCAGTGTTTGCTCCAGGAGGCAAAGTAATGTGTTACACACTACTGATAGCAACGGGATGTATCTATTAAGTGATTACTAATTTCAGATACTGTTCTAATGCTTTAGATGTTTTAACTCATTTAGTCCTTTATAAGTGACCTAGTCTCCAGTAGGTAATAAACAGGTCCCACATGGTTTCAGAACACTATGTATGTACCTACGTATGTAGAGAGATAGAATGACCCAGAGATAGAGCCAAAAAGAGAGACAGAGACACCACAAAGAGACAGACCTCTGGAGCTATATCTATCTATCTATATTTCTTTTTTTGAGATCAGTTTAAACCAGGGACCTTTGGCAACAAAGTAAAAAACCAAAACCACTGGGTTCAAAATATTGAAAACTGCTGCTGCTAGCTAAATGAGTTTCCTTCCTTTTTTTTGAATGAGAGCAGTTATGGGATGAGTTTCCACTGATGGATTTAATAGGATAATTACTTCTGAAAAAGTTGTAAAGTAGGATAAAATCACAAATTTTAGGTTTCAGCAGCTTTTTGCTAAGTCTGTTTCTTCAGTGTCCAGAATTCTGTGCTGTTTCCTCTCAAGGTAGGAAGAGGAAAGGGTGGGTGTATGGTGGTGGTGGTGGTGGTGGTAGCAACCTGACCTCAATTAAGTTAAATTTCCTCAGGAAGATGGAAGTGGTGAGAAGCCTCGTTTAGAGATCTTTCAATGTGATAGGCACTGGGGGAGCCAAGAACTCAGGTGGGTGGCAACTATTTTTCTTAACAAAGCATCTTTTAAAAATGTTCTGTTCTCCCCAAGTACGCACCCCAGGTCTCCTGAAGCTTTCCCTTTGCAAGTTGCCCATATTTGTAGGTTATTTGCTAATGTCCTTTTCCTTTCCTTCATTCATTTAACAACCATTTATTGAGCATCTCCTATCTGCCCAGGCCTCTTCTGATCACTAGATGTGCTGCAGTAGACAAAACAAAGGGTCTCATCATGCAGCTTTCTTCTCAGCTGAGGGAGATGGAATACCAGGGCTAGAGTGAGGGTGAAGGCCAGTGAGGCACTCTTTTTGGATGCAAAATGCAGGCGGGCACACCCAGCACTTGGTAATAAATATAAATTATATTTTGATACAACATTAAAAAATCTAAATTAATGCAAAAACTCCATGGTGAACAGGACATCAAATGTTACATTTATAGCAGGTTATCAGTGATGGTAAATGAGAGGAAGAAATTAAATCAGGGTAGTGGGTAGGGTGATGGGGGAGATGTGCATTTTTAAAAAAGATTTATTTATTTTATTTTTTAGCTGGGGTGGGTATTCACTGCTGCACTCAGGCTTCCTCTAGTTGCTGCAAGCAGGGGCTGGTTTCTCTTGTAGCGGAGCACTGGCTCTAGGGCAGGTGGGCTCAGTAGTTGTGGTACGTGGGCTTAACTGCTCTGTGCTATGTGGGATCTTCCTGAACCAGGGCTCGAGCTGGTGTCCCTTGCATTGCAAGGCAGATTCTTAACTACTGGACCATCAGGGAAGCCTGAGTTCTTTGTTTTTGTTTTTAATCGCACCCTGCAGCATGGGGGATCTTACCTCCCCGACCAACAAGCAAACTCATGCCCCCTGCATTGGGAACACAGAACCTCAACTACTGGCCCGCCAGAGAAGTACCAAAATGTGCCTTTTCAAATGGAGAGGTCTGGAAAGATTGCTCTGAAGAGGGGACCGGGAGCCAAGTGATGATGCCTCACTGAAGAGAGTCAGCTTGGCAAATGCAGGGGAAGAGTGTTCTGCAAAGGGAAGAGCAAGGGGAGTGTGCAGAGCAGATGTACACCTGGAGAGCAAACATACACCTTGAGAATAAACGTCTGCCTGGAGAGTAAACGTATACCTGGAGAGTTCTACCAAGTGGAGGAGATGCCAGTGTGGGATAGAAAAATGAATGACATGAGCTGGGAGGTGTAGTTAGGAGCCCAGTTCATGTAAGGCCCTGTAGAGTCCTGGAATAGTTTTAATATTTCACTAAAACTGCAACAAAAAGTAACTTTTGTTGTTAATTACGGCTGCAATCACTTCCATTTTCTACTTTATTTTAACTGTCTTTGGGACACACTCCCAAGTGTAACCTTAAATGAGGCTGTGAAATTCTTTTTATTTTTTGGCCATGCCAAGAGGCTTGTGGGATCTTAATTCCCCACCAGGGACTGAACCCATGCCACCTGCATTGGAAGCATAGAGTCTTAATCATTGGACCACTAGGGAAGTCCCCAGGCTGTGAAATTCTTAAAGAATCCTAACACGTAGTTTTGCCTTTTTGTTTTTTCATGCTTGACTCTTGGAACGAGTTATTCTGCATATCAGCTTTTTCCAGACAGAATTTAAAACTGCAGCTTTGGAAGAGCATATGGGCAGAGCTAACAGGAAATAAAACCCTCGATGGTTTAGAAGTCGGAAGTATTTGGGAACTATTTTAACAGGCAGTAGAAGCACTTAAAAGTAGTGGTTCTTAGCCTGGGCTTCAGGAAACCATGAGTAAAATGCATATATGTATAAAGTACAGCTGGGCTTCCCAGGTGGCTCAGTGGTAAAGAATCCACCTGCCGATGAAGGAGACAAGGGTTCAAACCCTAGGTCAGGAAGATCCCCTGGAGAAGGAAATGGCTACCCACTCCAGCATTTTTGGCTGGGAAATCCCATTGACAGAGGAGCCTGGCGGGCTACAGTTCATGAGTCACAAAGAGTCAGAGACGACTTAGCAACTAAAATAACAAACTGTAGCATCCTGAGTGCTTATGGATAATTTTTCTGGGGAATAAGTCCGAAGTTTTTACCAAATTCTCCAACAGGCCCAATGACCCCAGAAAGGTTAAGGAATACTGATTTATTTATTTATTTTTTGAATGTTGAGTTTTTTAAAAATATAAACTTATTTATTTTAATTGGAGGTTAATTACTTTACAATATCATATTGGTTTTACCATACATCAACATGAATCCGCCACAGGTATACACATGTTCCCCATCCTGAACCCCCCCCTTCCTCCTCCCTCTCCGTACCATCCCTCTGGGTCATCCCAGTGCACTAGCCCCACGCATCCGGTATCATACATCGAAACTGGAACACTGATTTTTATAATTGGCTGAACAGCATGTGAGATGTTAGTTTTCTGATCAGGAATGGAACCATGCTCTCTGCATTGGAAGAGCAGAGTCTTAACCACTGGACTACCAGAGACGTCTCTAAGGAATACTGATTTTGGTAGAAGGTAATGGTTTTCTCTATCATGATTTCATTCCTCTCCTGCCCTTCAAGTTCACAGCTTGATCCAGGGATCAAACTTGTCACCAAGGATCCTCTTAAGGGAATATACTTTACTGGCTCACTCAACAAAGACAGTGGGAAGAAGCAGCAAATAACAGACCTACTTTCCAGTGTGGCTGGAAATGAAATACTCTAATGAAATAAAGGCAGAATACAATGCCTGACAGCTCTCAACACAAACTAGTTGCTACTGATGATAAAAATAAACCTGTACATTTTAGCTGTGTATAGTCTGCAACACAGAGTAGCTTAGAAACCAATATTCTAAAAGAGGAAACCAAGGGGGAAGAGAAAAAGCATCCAGCTGCCTGAACTTTAACGCCCGCATAGTCATTATCACTGGGTGTCACCAGTAGCTTTGGGGGGAGGAGGTGAAGGATCCTGGCATCTGTGGTTAGATGGGCCTCATTTGAAAAAGCCCCTCCCTCACCTCCTTTCCCTTCTACTTCCTAATGTGTGCCATGGACCCAAGACATCTGGCACATCTGGGCCTCAGGGTTGTCACCTGGTAACAGACGGCACTATACCCCATACTAAGGTTGAGAGGACAGAAGGCAAGAAAGCTTCCAACTCTCCCAGCATAGAATTACAGTTTGATAAAGAGCAGCTATGTTTGTTTATTCCACCCCAAATGAATTTGGTGAGGGGTAGTTGTACTTGTCCGAAAAGAACACTGGTTTAAGAGTGTGTCTAAAGATCCTTTATTTTTGCTATTCTCTTTTTTTCTGTCCATTACTTTAAGAGAAAACTAATCTTAGAACCCATCCCCAGCTCTCACTAGCTGTTTAACCTTGGACCAGTGTTTTTGATCTTTTCAGCCTTCCGTTTCCCTACCCTAGAAATGAGATTCTAATTGAATGAAACATTTTTAGGGTCTGCTGGTCAACCCTCTCGGAATGAATCTGTACTTTTTGGTTTGTGGAGGACTGAAGACTCTTGCAGGCACTGAGAATGCAAGAGGGAGTAAAACAAAGTCCCTAGGGAGTTTACAGTTCTTGAGATGTTAATAAAAATAAATCAGGCACTAATCAGAGACCAACTGATGAAAGGATTTATTTTTCTTTTAATTCTCATTAATTGCAGTATCAGATAACTCAATCATCTAGCCCTTGAAGCTTTTCAATCCACGTAATACTGTATTCTCTGTTCCCAAGTGGGGAGTATTATTAGTCTTTTTGTTTCACTTTGATCAAGGTGGAAACACCCAGTCATAAAAGGTCTGCTTTACTAGCAGTGGATAAGCTTTCCTCTAATATTTATAGTAATTAAAGGAACAAATGGAAAGATGGTCAAGAGCATGAAAGCAGACAATCATGGATTTTAACGGGTTTTGCGTTCTCATTATAGATATGATACAGCCTGTCTCTCAGAAAAGGCATGGAACATCAGTGCACATTTTATAATTATATCTGTGCCTGTTGATTATATCTGCTTTTTTCTTTGTTTTCAATTTTTTATATGTGTGCTCAGTCGCTTCAGTCATGTCCAACTTTTTGCAATTCGTTGGACTGTAGCCCGCCAGGCTCCTCTGCCCATGGAATTTTACAGGCAAGAATACTGGAGTAGGGTGTCATTTCCTTCTCCACGGGACCTTCCTGACCCAGGGATCTTCATGATCCTGGATCTTCTGTGTCTCCTGCATTGCAAGGAGATTCTTTTCTACTGAGCCACTGGGGAATCTTTCAATTAAAAAAAATTTTTTTTTAGCCTGGGCTTCAGGATGCTGTGAATGAAATATATACATGTACAAACTGTGTGAACTATTTCATGTATATACAATATGCACGGCAGTATTAGAAAGTTTAAGGCCATATAGAATCTCACTCCCGCACAATCTCAGTTAACATCACTTCTTTGTTGTGAGTGCTTCGATCACAGCCGACGCCCAGTAAAAAGATACGTTCTCTTTTAGACACATAAACGTTAACTGAAATGATGGATCCATCCCTATTCATCGCTAATTGCACTAATAAAACTCAGTTTTTTCCTCCACGCGGTCCCAGTCTAGGGATGTCTGCCCAGTCAGAAAGGCTGGGGTGGGATGGGGCCCCAAAACACGCTGCTACTCCTGAGTCGTCCCCACCCGCGCTGCCCCCTGGACCCCGCCCTCGAAGGGTGGAAGAACGATTAGGCGGATGCAGCAGGAATCCCACGTCCACCGGAAAGAGGAAGGAACTGGCTGCAGCCGGAGAGTGGGAGAACTCTCTGCACACTGCTTGCACCAAGACCCTGCCTTCGCTTTGCAGGGGCCGCCGCTGCGGGACCACGCCCAGCGCCTAGCGACGCTCTCCATAGCAACCAAGACTGGGCACAAACCCCGCCCCGCCCCTCCGCGTGGAGACTGGCGTATCGCGTCATTGCGGCGCGCCGGAAGTGAGTCCAACAGTCGCCAGGGACTCCGGAAGTTGCTGCTGTAGGTGATTGCTCTGGACTTTGTTGGCTTGCGATGGGTTGCGACGGAGGAACAATCCCTAAGAGGCATGAACTGGTGAAGGGGCCGAAGAAGGTTGAGAAGGTGAGTTATGTGGGCCCAGTGGGACCTGGGGGTGGTGCGGGCTGCGAACGCTCCCAGGAAGCGAAGGGAGGTGGGAGGAGGAGTTAACGGGTTTCCGCATACAACCGGGCTTATTTATCCCTTTCAGAGAACTCAAAATTAACCACAGTGTTAATAAGGGACCTTTATTGACTGCGGGCTGTTGCCATTCATCCGACAGTACGCATAATATAGGGTGTCTCATGTAATTTTCAAAACAGCCTTACGGGTATACACTTTCAGAAGCCTCACTTTTGAGACTTGAAAATTGAGGCTCAGGAGGAGAAAGTTGCACAGCTAGTACGTGGCAGAACCAGGATCTGAAGTTTGTCTGCTGCTAGTAACAATGATACAAATGGTCGCTGTTTATTGAGTTCTGTACACACTAACATCATTTTCTCAGTGAAGTCTCAAACCGTTACCTTTGAGGTCAGGGCCTCCACTTAAAAAGTAACCACCGTGTACACTGCGTTCAAGTTGATTATTGTTGGTCTCAGAGGGTGGTTAGGCTTCTCAGTTGGTAAAGAATCCGCCTGCAATGCAGGAGACCGCGGAGAAGAAATAGGCTGCTGCTAAGTCGCTTCAGTCGTGTCCGACTCTGTGCGACCCCATAGCCGGCAGCCCGCAAGGCTCCCCGGTCCCTGGGATTCTCCAGGCAAGAATACTGGAGTGAGGTGCCATTGCCTTCTACCCACTCCGTATTCTTGGGCTTCCCTTGTGGCTCAGCTGGTAAAGAATCCGCCTGCAATACAGGAGACCTGGGTTCTGATCCCTGGTTGGGAATATCTCCTGGAGAAGGGAAAGGCTACTGAACATTTCCCAGTGTTCTGATCTGGAGAATTCCATGGACTGTATAGTCCATGGGGTTGTAAAGAGTGGGACAGGACTGAGCGACTTTAACTTTCAGAGGGTGGTAAGCTCCTGGGGGCTGAGGCTGCACCTTTTCCCCCTCTTCAGCACTATAAATACGGTAGATAAACACGTGATTGAATAATCCATAATTCTCACCAATGATTGAGCAAATTATGTATTATAATTTCCCTGCTTTTGTTGTTGTTCAGTCTCTAAGTCGTAGGCTACTAACAGGGAAATTGAGTCAGTAACATGACCAAGATCACACAACTGTTAGATAATGAAACCAGGATTCCCATCCAGTTATTCAGGATTTCAGAGTTAGCACCAGTGATTACTTTTTAATATAGAAGGTGTTTACCCACTATTAATATAAGTGACTGCCATACTGGGTGGTCAATATGAGTCTCCAATCAGTAGCCAGAGAAGTCTTTTTTTTTTTTTTTAAGTAAATTCCATGTATCACTACTGTATTTAAATCACTGCTGTATTTAAACCCCTCCAGTCATTTCCCATTGTATTCAGAAAAAAAGTCCCACAAGACCCTGTGTGATTAAACAGGATGTGATCTGTTTACCTCCTCTTCTGCCCTTCTCCAGTTCTTTTATTCTGTTCCAGCTCATAGGCCTTGTTCCTCAACCTGGAGTATAATTTCCTCAACCTGATATGTTCTTCACTGAGACAATCATATCATTTCGTGGTTTTTTTTTTTTTTAAACATCAGTTAATTCTTTACTGAAATGTCATCCCAGCCCACTGTAGCCAAAATACATCTCTCTTCTGATTGCTCTATCCTCTTCTGCTGCTTTACTTTATTGTGCTTATCACTATATTTATTTATTCTTTGTCTATTTCTTATGTGGATAGGGGCCGTGTATGTGTCACTTTTGAGACACCTGTGATGTGTCTGCCACACAGTCAACTCCCAACAAATGTATATGGAATTTGAGAGTGAGTGAACAGCCAAGGTGATGGCGTTTGCCTTC
The DNA here is from genome assembly GCF_023091745.1 of Budorcas taxicolor. NCBI lineage: Eukaryota > Metazoa > Chordata > Mammalia > Artiodactyla > Bovidae > Budorcas > Budorcas taxicolor. The sequence goes on along the minus strand of NC_068922.1, from coordinate 59,272,133 downwards.
TGATCACAGCTACGTGTACAGAGATTAATGCTGGGTAGCTACCACTTGTGTGAGTGAGCTTTTACCCAAATAGTATTTAGCTCAGTTTTGTTGCCTTGAGCCCAGAACTGAAGAGGAGTAGCTTATTGACAGGCTTGGCTAAGAATAGATGTCAGAAGAGGAAAGAAAAGAAGAAAGGGTGATCTGAAACAACTAGAGTACCCAGGCAGGGTGGATTTCTATTATCCTTAGTCACTCAACAAATACATATTAAGTGCTTATGACATACACCATTCTAGGCCCTGGGGTTATAGCAGTGAACAGAGTCCAGCCCTTGTAGAGCTTGCATTTCAGATTGGTATATAATAACATTTGTCGATCACATACAGTATGTTTGATTTGGCCCAAGACAGTCCTCAGGTTTAAGACCTTGGGTGGACCAGATTTTAAATTGGGAAGGAGTAATTCCTTCCCTGTCCCCAACTCTCCCAGGTGGTTTTTTTGAAGCAGTGAAGGACTGTGGTGTGAAGCAGGTGGGGGATCTAGAAAATAGATCCTAAACTTGCCTAATGTAGCTTTTTAAATCTACAAAAGGTATAGTATATCAGCTTCACTGGTGACAAGTCTCTCTCAGGGCTCTTCTACAGTGTGGCTGATGATAAGAGCTATTTAAGATGCCGAAATGTGGCTGTTGGATCTTGGGACTGAATAGGACAACATCTGCAGTAGTGTGGTGGGGTTTTCGTTGTTTGTGTGTTTGGTTTTGTTTTAAACTATAGAGGGGAAGGACACATTTATCTAGATTAACAGATACTAACTACTATACATAAAATCAGGATGAGATGGTTGGATGGCATCATCGACTCAATGGACATGAGTTTGAGCCAACTCTGGGAGATAGTGAAGAACAGGGAAGCTTGGCGTGCTGCAGTCCATGGGGTCACAAAGAGTCGGATGTGACTGAGCGACTTAACAACAAATACATAAATAAGCAACAAGGATTTACTGTATAGCACAAAGAATTAAATCTAATATCTCGTAACAGCCTATAATTGAACATAATCTGCAAAAGCCTCAAATAACTATGCTATACATCCGAAACTAACACAATGTTGTAAATAAACTATACTTCAATAAAAATGAATAATATAAAAGTTATACAAAATAATAGAAATGCAATAGAGAGTAGCGATTAAAAGCATGGTCTTTAGAGCCCACCTGCCTGACTTTTTATCTTCACTCCTCTGCTTGAGTGTGTGATCTTGACATGGAATTTAACTTCTTGGTACCTCAGTTTCCTCAACTACAAAGATAAGAATCCTAACTCATAAGTTTTTATGAGGGCTAAAAGATATTGAAGCTGAAGCTCCAATACTTTGGCCACCTGATACAAAGAACTGACTCATTGGAAAAGACCCTGATGCTGGGAAGGATTGAGGGCAGGAAGAGAAGGGGACTACAGAGGATGAGATGGTTGGATGGCATCAGCGACTTGATGAATGTGAGTTTGAGCAGGCTCCGGGAGCTGATGAACAGGGAAGCCTGGCGTGCTACAACCCATGGGGTTGGTTGCAAAGACTCAGACACGACTGAGCAACTGAACTGAAAAGACTAAGTCACAGAAACTGTCTAGCACAGTACCTGGCACACAGTAAACCCTTAAATAGTTCCTGCAAAAATTAAATTTGAGGGAATTTAAATTCTTTATTTTTTTCTTCCCCCAAGTTTGCCATCTTGTTACATTATTCAGGTTTGACATTTTAGGAACAGTAAAGAGTGAGACATGGGATATTAAATAGGTGGAAATATCATTGGAGGGCTTTGGAGGGTCTCAGATCTGAATCTTTAGAGTGCGGATAATGACTTGATATGCCTTGTAGTGATTACTCTGCAAAAAAACATTTCTGTTAAATGGATGATTTTTGTAAGGAATTATACAGTCTTTGTGCTGAGCTTCTTTTTTTTTGTTTTTGTTTTTAATGCCTGTCTTCTCAATTCTTTGCCCTTAAATTCTGCTACAACTTTGGAGCTGTTCCCACTGTTAGAAATCAACCTGTACTGCTTGTTTTTTCTGTATGAGCTTCCTAGTTTACTATTAGGATATAAATATTAATATTTATATGTAATTGACATAAGCCATTTAATGACTTCATGTAAACTGTTTCTTTGTACACATCATATATAGAGAGGCCTTTATTTGACATACTATTAATTACTTGTGACTTTTTAAATCCCAGCTTCATGTGTCAGTATTTTGATTTAAAAAACAAAAATCATCACAGCGTGGTATTACTGAATAAGCATTTATATGTAGAATTCTGTGGAGCGTGTGTCTTTCAGAGGAGAAAATTAACTGAAAGGATTTTCTTTTTCTCTTCTCAGGTCGACAAGGATGCTGAATTAGTGGCCCAGTGGAACTACTGTACTCTAAGTCAGGAAATACTAAGACGACCAGTAGTTGCCTGTGAACTTGGCAGGTATAGTTCCTTCACTTAATGGAGACGAGTTTTTATTACATGGTGTTAAAAAGAATTTTAACATGTAAATACAGTTCTTGATTCATCAGATGTGAGTAATCTCAAGCAAATTTGTGAAGCCTGGGTTGTCATTCCCTGTCTCAGAGCACTTTTCTGTCTTTTGCACTTTTCTATTCAGTTTGGTTTGTTTAATCCATGGGTTGAAAACTCAGGGCCTGATAGGAGGGAGCTAAGTTACAAACATAAATGCATGAAGGGCCCATGTGGGATCAGTAGGGCATGGTGAGGACTGGGTGAACTGGAGAGTTCATGTTCCCTGGTGTTCCAGTGGTTAAGACTTGTTCTCACTGCTGAGGGCCCAGGTTCAGTTCCTGGTTGGGGAACTAAGATCCCACAGGCTGCATAGCAAAAAAATAATAATAATAAAATAAAAGGCAGCTGCTATTCAATTCCAGCTTGTTGTTACATTTCAAGAAGGTAGACTGATTCCAAAACATCTGATTTTTTTTTTTCTCCAGGAAAAGGTGAAAATGTATATTTAAAAAAATAATAATTTTATTTATGTATTTATGACTCTGCTGGATCTTTGTTGCTGAGCAGGCTTTTCTCTGGTTCAGTGACAAGCTTCTCATCGTGGTGGCTTCTCTTGTTGTGGCACAAGGCTCTAGGGTGCTCAAACTTCAGTGTTTGCAGCACAGGGCTCAGTAGTTTGGTTCCCAGGACCCAGAGCACAGGCTCAATAGATGTGGCATGCTGGCTTACTTGTCCCTCGGCAGGTGGGATCTTCCTGGATCGGGGATTGAACCTGTGTCTTCCGCACTGACAGTCAGATTCTTTACCACTGAACCACCAGGGAAGCCTGAAAATGTTTTATGTTAAATTTCCCAATTTAAAAAAATCTTGGTTTGGGTCACATTCAGTCCTCTGACTGCCAGTCTACATAGCCCTTGATTTAAACTGGTTTCTTTGTATGCTTTGGAAGTGGTTGAGACAGGATTAAATTTACTTTTTTAGGAGTGCAGGGACATTTCTGTTATCAGACGTAAATGACTTTAGATTGTACTCAGTTTAGTCTTCTTCCCTTGGATGAAGGTTGATTGTTGCCAGAATGTCTTGACTGATCTTTATTGTTGCAGACTCTACAACAAAGATGCAGTCATTGAGTTTTTATTGGACAAATCTTCCGAAAAGGCTCTTGGGAAGGCAGCCTCTCACATTAAAAGCATTAAGGTAAGACAGGTGATTCTGAAGTGCTCTGGGGGTCTCAATGGTTAAGGTTTATTGTATAGAATTTGTGTATGTTTTAGACTGAACTTGGAAATTGGAATTCCAGTCCCATCCACCCATCTAATAAAGGTGTGACTTAGGACACGTCACTTAAAGTTCAAGCCAGAAGTCCCTACACCTGTACTTACTGGATTATAAATCTTTGGTGACTTAATGTGTGTGAAAGAGCTTCAGAAACTCTCAGTGTGCTGTATAAATGTTAACAGGCATAATTTTTGAAGTTAAAACTCAGCTACTTGAGTTTTTTTATTTAGAAGACACTTTTATACAATTAGAGATTTTTATAGATAGATCACTTTTCAGTCATTGTGGTTATCTCCTGCTGATTAGGTGTTCTGATTGTCACGTTTCTATCACAGAAGTGGAAAAACAAGTTTTTTAGTAAAGGAACTTTGTTGAGAAGACAAAATCTTTCAAATCTGGTCAGTGGGAGAAAAATCAAAAAAGTAGTGAAGACAGTGAGAACTGCAAAGCTTGTCAGACACTTCATCTCACTGTGTGTGACTTCATCTCACTGTGTGTGACATGGTGAGGCCTCATGGCTTGTCAGAGGGTTGCTTAAATCAGAGCCAGAGCCCCTGACTCCCAGGCTGAGGCTTTGAGTTTTTTCCTTTTGTTCTTCCTCCTCTTTCTTTTTTAAGTTTTTAGCCTATTACTATAATAGGCGTTTTGTTTGATTTTTGGGGGGTAATTAAAGGATATAGGGATTTGGAATAGTTCATTTCAGACAAATTAGTAATTCTGAGTTGTGGCTGATGGTCATGCTGTGGAGATATCCATGTTGATCTTTGTCATCATTTCCTTGAGAAGAAAATTCATATCTCAAAAACCCACAGTAGCAGAATTACCTTATCTCAAAAATGTGATGACCACTGAAATTAACTTATACAAGTCTACACTTAAAATATGGAATGTATCTGGTTGAACTTTTAATTTTAATGCAAATTTTTTTTCTAAGAACTCATAACTATAAAGATAGAAGGATTCAAATAAAACAATGCAAAAGTTATTATTACTGTAATTAATAGTCCATAAATACTCTGAGCAAAGAACCTAATGTGCGCACACCAGCTTTTAAGCAAGAAGTTGTTTGTGTGGTGGCTTTGCTTTGGACGTGCTCAGCTGCTCCCTGGAGTGTTGAAATCAAATTGGTGCAGTTAATTATGAAGAAATGCTTCAGATGCTAAAGTGAGGCTGTTAAGTCACTCCTTATAAAATTGAATTTTGAAAACCCAAATAACTGGATCTTGGAGTATGACAGTAATCCCCAGCTGATAGCCTTCCTTGGACTCATTAGACCATGGCCTCACAAATTTTACTGTCTCTTCAGCTATTAAATTAATATGGCAGGTCAGTAATATGAACAGCTTGACTGAGGCTTCATTAGCCAAGAAAGAAGATGTTCCTTTCCAGAGGAAACTAATACGAAGCTTTCTTCTCTTAGTGGGATAAATTTTTATGTACAGAGTTCCTTTGCCTTCTTTAGCAAAATGCTTGTAAAATAGAAATTAATAATTTGCTAGACAGTGCATTTAAAAAATCTTGTTTTCTATCACAACTTATGGTTTAACTTCATTTCTGTGTTAATTGATGCAAAAGAAAAGTAGAAAAAGAGGTTTGGATGGGAAGGGACTAGAACAATAATTAAGGCTAAGGATGATGCATTTGTCAAAGGAATTGTTGCTGTTTTTTTCACAGAATGTAACAGAACTGAGGCTCTCTGACAACCCTGCCTGGGAAGGTGATAAAGGAAACACGAAAGGCGACAAGCATGATGACCTCCAGCGGGCGCGTTTCATCTGCCCTGTCGTGGGCTTGGAGATGAATGGCCGACACAGGTAGGTGGTTGATGTGGACAGGTGATGTGGACTCCGGGTAAGTGATCCCAGGGCTGTTACGAACTGTGCTGTAGCTTCATAATCACACTGGTTTCTCTATGGTGTCTTTTGGTTAGGAAAGTGCTCCAGCTAATCTGGAGTGTTCTGGCACATCTGTACATGGCCATCTAAGAGACATATGTACGTTGTATGTGGAAAACCACACCAGAGGAACCAACTACCCACCTCTGAAATGAAATAACCTAAGGCTTAATGGGTTTGTGGAGAAGGAAAACTTAAGTCCCAATGATCTTCTACTTTTAAAGATTATATTCTTCAGACAGTCTGAATGGAAATCGTTTAGGCCTCTCTTAAAGTTTACGTTTAGTGGTGACCCTGTGAGTACATCAAGGCTGTATATTGTCACCCTGCTTATTTAACTTATATGCAGAGTACATCATGAGAAATGCTGGGCTGGAGGAAGCACAAGCTGGAATCAAGATTGCCGGGAGAAATATCAATAACCTCAGATAAGCAGATGACACCACCTTTATGGCAGAAAGTGAAGAAGAACTAAAGAGCTTCTTGATGAAAGTGAAAGAGGAGAGTGAAAAAGTTGGCTTAAAGCTCAACATTCAGAAGACTAAGATCATGGCATCTGGTCCCACCACTTCATGGCAAATAGATGGGGAAACAGTGGCTGACTTTATTTTTGGGGGCTCCAAAATCACTGAAGATGGTGATTGCAGCAATGAAATTAAACGATGCTTACTCCTTGGAGGAAAGTTATGACCAACCTAGACAGCATATTAAAAAGCAGAGACATTACTTTGCCAACAAAGGTCCATCTAGTCAAGGCTATGGTTTTTCCAGTACTCATGTATGCATGTGAGAGTTGAACTGTGAAGAAAGCTGAACAGTGAAGAACTGATGCTTTTGAACTGTGGTGTTGCAGAAGACTCTTGAGAGTCCCTTGGACTGCAAGGAGATCCAACCAGTCCATCCTAAAGGAGATCAGTCCTGGGTGTTCTTTGGAAGGACTGATGCTAAAGCTGAAACTCCAATACTTTGGCCACCTGATGCAAAGAGCTGATTCATTGGGAAAGACCCTGATGCTGGGAGGGATTGGGGGCAGGAGGAGAAGGAGACAACAGAGGATGAGATGGTTGGATGGCATCACTGACTCGATGAACATGGATTTGGGTGGACTCCGGGAGTTGGTGATGGACAGGGAGGCCTGGCGTGCTGCGATTCATGGGGTTGCAAAGTGTCAGACACGACTGAGCGACTGAACTGAACTGAACTGAGGTGATGGGTATGTTAACAAGCTTGATTGCGAGGATTTTCTTAACAGTTTATACATATAGCAGATCATCAAGTTGTACACAATATATACAATTCCTGTTTGTTAGTTATACCTAAATAAAGCTGAAAAATGAATAAAATGAAAGGCTAAACTTCACGAGAGATATTCTGAGAAATGAGACTTGTCACTAACCTTGTTCTGTCTGTGTTGTGTACATAAACAGTATTTTGAGATGAAGTTCATAACGTCAAATTGATCATTTTAAGGTGTATGTTTCAGTGGTATTTAGTATTGATCCAGTCAGAGTGTTTTGCAGATCTCACACACTAGTTCAAACTAGATCTCCATCTAGTTCAAAAACCCCCTACCCATTAAGCAGTCCCTCCCCATTCCTCCCTCCGCCCCCATAGAATTATACACTATGTGACCTTTTGTATCTGACTTCCCACTTCTTTTTAAGGAAACCATGGTTCACCCCAAAAGAGGAACTTAGCAGAAACAGTCTAAGCTCCAGGGTCTTGAGCAGGGGTTACCTGCAGTACATAGCTCCGATTGTGGTTTCCCCTAGATTTTCTTTTCATTCGTTAGTTAATCTCTTCTCCTTTTTCTCTTCTCAGTTCATTGAGCTTTGCCTGTTTTGGCTTTGCCCTGGTGCTATTTGTAGGACCTCCCCACTAGAAAATTGATTTTGGGGTTAGTTTGTATATTTAATATACAAAACGAAGCAGGTCAAAGGCTAATAAGAGTTTTGCTAAGAGAACGCACTCATAGCAGAGACCCTCTTCCAACAACACAAGAGAAGACTACACATGGGCATCACCAGATGGTCAATACCGAAATCAGATTGATTATATTCTTTGCAGCCAAAGATAGAGAAGCTCTAAACCGTCAGCAAAAACAAGACCAGGAGCTGACTGTGGCTCAGATCATGAACTCTTTACTGCCAAATTCAGACTTAAATTGAAGAAAGTAGGGAAAACCACTAGACCAAGCAGGTATGACCTAAATCAAATCCCTTACCATTTTAGAGTGGAAGTGAGAAATAGATTCAAGGGATTAGATCTGATAGACAAAGTGCCTGAAGACCTGTGGACGGATGTTCTTGACGTTGTACAGGAGGCAGTGATCGAGATCACCCCCAAGAAAAAGAAATGCAAAAAGGCAAAATGGTTGTCTAAGGAGGCCTTAAAATAGCTGTGAACAGAAGAGAAGTGAAAGGCAAAGGAGAAAAGGAAAGATACACCCATTTGAATGCAGAGTTCCAAAGACAAGCAAGGAGAGACAAGAAAGCCTTCCTCAGCAATCAATGCAAAGAAATAGAGGAAAACAATAGAATGGGAAAGACTAGAGATCTCTTCAAGAACATTAGAGATAGCAAGGGAGCATTTCATGCAGAGATGGGCACAATAAAGGAAAGCAATGGTATGGACTTAACAGAAGCAGTAGATATTAAGAAGAGGTGGCAAGAATATACAGAAGAGCTATATAAAAAAGATCTTCATGACCCAGATAACCACGATGGTGTGATCACTCACCTAGAGCCAGACATCCTGGAATGTGACGTCAAGTGGGCCTTAGGAAGCATCACTACAAACAAAGCTAGTGGAGGTGATGGAATTCCAGTTGAGCTGTTTCAAATCCTGAAAGATGATGCTGTGAAAGTGCTGCACTCAATATGCCAACAAATTTGGAAAACTCCACAGTGGCCACAGGGCTGGAAAAGCTCAGTTTTCATTCCAATCCCAAAGAATGTTCAAACTACCGCACAATTGCCCTCATCTCACATACTAGCAAAGTAATGCTCAAAATTCTCCAAGCTGCACTTCAACGGTATGTGAACCATGAATTTCCAGATGTTCAAGCTGGATTTAGAAAAGGCAGAGGAACCAGAGATCAAATTGCCAACATCCGCTGGATCATGGAAAAAGCAAGAGAGTTCCAGAAAAACATCTACTTCCGTTTATTGACTATGCCAAAGCCTTTGACTGTGTAGATCACAACAAACTGGAAAATTCTAAAAGAGATGGGAATACTAGACCACCTGACCTGCCTCTTGAGAAATCTGTATGCAGGTCAGGAAGCAACAGTTAGAACTGGACATGGAGCAACAGACTGGTTCCAAATAGGAAAAGGAGTACGTCAAGGCTGTATATTGTCACTCTACTTGTTTAACTTCTATGCAGAGTACATCATGAGAAATGTTGGACTGGATGAACCACAAACTGGAATCAGGATTGCTGGGAGAAATATCAGTAATCTCAGATATGCAGATGACACCACCCTTATGGCAGAAAGTGAAGAACTAAAGAGCCTCTTGAAAGTGAAAGAGGAGAGTGAAAAAGTTGGCTTAAAGCTCAACATTCAGAAAATGAAGATCATGGCATCTGGTTCCATCACTTCATGCAAATAGATGGAGAAACAGTGGAAACAGTGACAGACTTTATTTTTGGGGGCTCCAAAATCACTGCAGATGGCGGTTGCAGCCTTGAAATTAAAAGATGCTTACTCCTTGGAAGGAAAGTTATGACCAACCTAGATAGCATATTGAAAAGCAGAGACATTACTTTGCCAACAAAAGTCCATCTAATCAAAGCTATGGTTTTTCCAGTAGTCATGTATGGATGTGAGAGTTGGACTGTGAAGAAGGCTGAGTGCTGAAGAATTGATGCTTTTGAACTGTGGTGTTGGAGAAGACTCTTGAGAGTCCCTTGGACTGCAAGAAGATCCAACGAGTCCATCCTCAAGGAATCAGTCCTGAATATTCATTGGAAGGACTGCTGCTGGAGCTGAAACTCCAATACTGATGCAAAAAACTGACTCATTTGGAAAGACCCTGATGCTGGGAAAGATTGAAGGTGGGAGGAGAAGGGGATGATAGAGGATGAGATGGGTAGATGGCATCACGGACTCAATGGACATGAGTTTGAGCAAGCTCTGGGAGTTGGTGATGGACAGGGAAGCGTGATGTGCTGCAGTCTATGGGGTCACAGAGAGTCAGACACAACTGAGTGACTGAACTGAACACTTGTTTCCATAGGGAATATTTCTGTAGGAAAAATTTAAAAGAGTGATGCTTTACCCAGTGCTGCCAGTTGTCCTCCTGAAATGCTGTAGTGTGTCACACCCACCTACCCACAAATGTACCTGTTTCCCCAGACAGTTTCCAGCTGGTCACCTTCACACTCATTACTGCCTGATGAGTAAAACAATATGTGTCTTTGTTTGAAATGCATTTGTGTAATTAATAGATGGGGGTTCAGTTCAGTTCAGTCACTCAGTCGTGTCCGACACTTTGCGACCCCATGAATCACAGCACGCCAGGCCTCCCTGTCCATCACCAACTCCCAGAGTTCACTCAAACTCATGTGCATCGAGTTGGTGATGCCATCCAGCCATCTCATCCTCTGTCGTCCCCTTCTCCTCCTGCCCCCAATCCCATCCAGCATCAGAGTCTTTTCCAGTGAGTCAACTCTTCACATCAGGTGGCCTAACTATTGGAGTTTCAGCTTTAGCATCAGTCCTTCCAAAGAACACCCAGGACTGATCTCCTTTAGGATGAACTGGTTGGATCTCCTTGCAGTCCAAGGGACTCTCAAGAGTCTTCAACACCACAGTTCAAAAGCATCAGTTCTTCAGCACTCAGCTTTCTTCATAGTCCAACTCTTACATGCATACATGACTACTGGAAAAACCATAGCCTTGACTAGACGGACCTTTGTTGGCAAAGTAATGTCTCTGCTTTTCAATATGCTATCTAGCTTGGTCATAACTTTCCTTCCAAGGAGTAAGCATCGTTTAATTTCATTGCTGCAATCACCATCTTCAGTGATTTTTGGAGCCCCCAAAAATAAAGTCAGCCACTGTCAGTCACCCCATCTATTTGCCATGAAGTGATGGGACCAGATGCCATGATCTTCGTTTTCTGAATGTTGAGCTTTAAGCCAACTTTTTCACTCTCCTCTTTAACTTTCATCAAGAGGCTTTTTAGTTCCTCTTCACTTTCTGCCATAAGGGTGGTGTCATCTGCATATCTGAGGTTATTGATATTTCTCCCAGCAATCTTGATTCCAGCTTGTGCTTTTTCCAGCCCAGCGTTTCTCATGATGTACTCTGCATATAAGTTAAATAAGCAGGGTGACAATATACAGCCTTGACGTACTCCTTTTCCTATTTGGAACCAGTCTGTTGTTCCATGTCCAGTTCTAAGTGTTGCTTCCTGACCTGCATATAGGTTCTCAAGACGCAGGTCAGGTGGTCTGGTATTCCCATCTCTCTTGGAATTTTCCACAGTTTATTGTGATCTACACAGTCAAAGGCTTTGGCATAGTCAGTAAAGCAGAAATAGATGTTTTTCTGGAACTCTTGCTTATCGACGATCCAGCGGATGTTGGCAATTTGATCTCTGGTTCCTCTGCCTATTCTAAAACTAGTTTGAACAGCTGGAAGTTCACGGTTCACATAGTGCTGAAATCTGGCTTGGAGAATTTTGAGCATTATTTGCTAGCGTGTGAGATGAGTGCAATTGTGTGGTAGTTTGAGCATTCTTTGGCATTGCCTTTCTTTGGGATTGGAATGAAAACTGAGCTTTTCCAGTCCTGTGGCCACTGTGGAGTTTTCCAAATTTGTTGGCATATTGAGTGCAGCACTTTCACAGCATCATCTTTCAGGATTTGAAACCGCTCCACTGGAATTCCATCACCTCCACTAGCTTTGTTTGTAGTGATGCTTCCTAAGGCCCACTTGACTTCACATTCCAGGATGTCTGGCTCTAGGTTAGTAATCACAGCATCGTGATTAGCTTGGTCGTGAAGATCTTTTTTGTACAGTTCTGTATATTCTTACCACCTCTTAATAGCTTCTGCTTCTTTTAGGTCCATACCATTGCTTTCCTTTATTGTGCCCATCTTTGCATGAGATGTTCCCTTGGTATCTCTAGTTTTCTTGAAGAGATCTCTAGTCTTTCCCATTCTGTTCTTTTTCTCTATTTCTTTGCATTGATTGCTGAGGAAGGCTTTCTTATCTCTTCTTGCTATTCTTTGGAACTCTGCATTCAGATGCTTTTGTCTTTCTTTTTCTCCTTTGCTTTTCGCTTCTCTTCTTTTCAAGATGGGGGTTAAGCATTGTTTATGTGTTCTGACCATTTATGTTTCTCTTCTCAACCATGTGTTAAGGCCCTTTGCCCATTTTTCTGTATTGTTTATTTTTGCTTTTAAAGACCATTTTGAATATTCATAAACTCTGAATCTTGGGACTTCCCTGATGGTCCAGTGGTTATGACTGTGTGCTTCCAATACAGGGAACGTGGGTTCAATTTCTGGTTGGGGAACTGAGATCCCACATGCTGCATGTAGTGGCCAAAAAAAACCTGAGTCTCATATATATTTAAAATATTTTCTCCCTGAGTTCCTATTCTGTCTTTTGACTTTTGTGGAGTTTTTTAAAAATGCATTTATTTATTTTTATCGTTAGTTTTTTTTCCAAAGGATTATTGCACAGAGGTGGGAGTGGAACTGTGGCCTTTGTTTGTGGTTTTAATTTCAATATATGGGTTTCTCCTCTATCTGAAAAGTAGAGCTTTCCCTAAATTTGTACAATATTTTATAACAATTTTTCTTATAAAATGAGGAAGCAGTTACCTTAGGACACACCCTACTTACACATGCACAAAATAAATAGGGATAAAGGCCTGATACTCACAGACATAATTCAGAGCTATTGGCAGCTTGATGCTGAGATGGGGAATGTAGTTAGCTGAAAGGAGTTTGGAGTGCAAGCTACTTGTGTAATAGCTCTCTGCAAAACAAACACTGAATGCTAATTTCTACTTTCTTGCCTTGTTTCATAAAAGCAAAAATTCACTTTTAATTTCTTTCCATTAGTAAAAATAGGTGCTCATGTAGGTTTTGAGAAAATGAAAGTGTAGGTCTTTCATAAAGAATGAAGTAGCCTAAAGCAAACTTTCAAAAAGTGGGGGATACCTCATGTGTGGGTCTGTATTTACTTACTTATTTAGGACACACTGATTTTTTTTTTCTTAAGGGAATCAGATATAACCATTTTTCTCTTTGTGGTTCTTGGCCTTTGTGTAGACAGAATAACTATTAATCGATAACGTGAGTAATAATCTTTAAGTTGTTATTTAAGTCATTGTCCACGTTGGATTGTCTCTCCAGGTTTTGCTTCCTCCGGTGCTGTGGTTGCGTGTTTTCTGAGCGAGCCCTAAAAGAGATCAAAGCAGAAGTTTGTCACACGGTGAGTCGTTGGCATCATTTGTTCCTTCTCAGTAGCTGAAGTCATCAGATGGTTTGGGCTCCCTCCCTCTGTGTGTTATTTCAGCATCTCTCAATTCTTTCTGAGACATAGATCTCATGAGTTGCTTCTCTGCATAAAACCCTTTTATCCCCATCCTTGCTTTGAATCCATCTTCTGTCCCATCCTTGGAGGTAGAGACTCAGACCACCTCTTGTGCCGTGTCCCTGCCCACCTGTCCTTTCTGGTGCCTTTATTCCCTCTAGCGGGCAGAGACCTGCTCCCAGAACCTTAGTTCAGAGCCGTTGCTTCCTGTGTGAGCCCAGCCTCCTTCCCCATTCCCTGGGCGCCTGGTTATCCCACGGATCTCATTAGAATGTGCTTGCTGGTTGTGTGGTACTTTTCCCACTGAACTATGGCAGTTTCTTCTTTCTCATTTTCTTTTTTCTTTTTATAAATAGGACTTTACTTTTAGAGCAATTTGACGTGCATAGCAGAATTAAGAGAAAAGTAAAGGGTTTCTCACAGGCCCTCTACCCCCATGTGTGCACGGCCTCCCCCTGTATCCACATCCACGCCAGTGGTGTATTCGTTCCAGTTAATGAACCTATCCTGATCCTTCACCGTCAACTGAGGCCCCTTCATGTTAGGGTCCATGCTCGGCAGCGAGCATTCCTGAGCTGGGACAAGGATGTAACGGTGCGCGTCTGTCACTGCAGGCTCACAGTTTGTCTCCACTGCCCTTGCCATCCCCTGTGCTCCGCTGGGACGTGTTTGAAAGTGGGAGCAGGGCTTGTCTGTCTCTTCACCCTTGCCTTGTTCTGTCCAGGCATGTTGCATGTCCTCAGTAGACGCTCACACCCATGAGGACGCACGTGATGTTAGAGTGCCTGCTCAGCTCACATGAGAGGGTACAGGGGACTTTGCTCTCCGGGGTTGCTGCACAGCCTGGGACCTCTGTGTCTTGGTGTTCCACCTGTCCGTGGAGAACCTGGCATTTATTTTAATGTCATGGATGCCAAAATGTCACTGACTGCATTTTCACCCACATTAGCTCTGCTTGGGTTTCCTTAGGCTTCCCAGGATGGTGTTTCTCCCTGTTGTGAGTTATTCTTTGATTCAGCAGCTTTCATAAAACAGCTGTCATGGGCCAGCCCCATCCTGGCAACTGTGGAATGGGGTACATGGTAGGTAAGATTAATCCAGTCCCTGCCTTCATGGAGCCCACTTTCCAGTTGGAGAGACACTCAGGTAACTGAGCAAGGTAATGCTGATTGTGACAGCAGCCAGGAAGGAAACGCAGAGGCTGAGGTACCAGAGGGAACAAGGCCTCCCAAGTGGAGGCACCTCTGCAGATTTAAGACCTGAGGGCAGGAAGGAGCCTGCTGAGGAAGGTTTGAGCCTAAGCTCAGAAGTGGCAGAGGATTTTGCTAGTTGAAGGAACAGAAAGTGTGGTGGCGGGTGGGGACAGGAGAGGAGAAGTGGGTGAGGTGGAGGGCTAGGCAGGGGTCACCTTCCGTAGGCCTGGGTGGCCACACGGGGGCTTGTGGATTTTATCCTCAGAACAGTGGGAAGCTGGGGGCAGCTTCCAGCTAGGCTGGATGACTTTAGTTTCAGAATGACTTCTCTGCAAAGAAGCCAGACGCAGAGGAGGACTCACTGAAATGTGATTTCATTAATTTAAGGCTCAAAGGCAGACAGAAGGTGATGGGTGGTGAAGAAGTCAGGGAGCATCTAGTTGTTTCTACTTTGGGGTGATTATGGATCGAGCCCATCACAAAATTTGGAATCTGTCTCATTAAGCTTTTACCAAAAAAAGAGAAATTTAAAGAATGCATTTACAAATCAATCCGTGTCATTTATCGTCCAGTATTGATTATGTCTCTGGTATTAAAGTTGATGTTACAGGGGTTCCCAGGGAAAGTGGGATGTGGATGACTCGGTCCCTGTGCTTAAGGAGACTGCAGGCCTGCAGGAATCAAGTTATACGAAAAATCGTATTCTGCTTTATTTCTTGAGTTGTTGTTTAGTCAGTAAGTTGTGTCCAACTCTTTGCACCCCTGTGGACTCCCTGCCAGGCTCCTCTGTCCATGGGGATTCTCCAGGCAAGAACACTGGAGTGGGTTGCCATTCCCTTTTTTGTTTCTTGAGGCCAGTCACCAAGTGGATGTAAGGATGTTATTGGAGTTGAGGGGCCAGAGAACTTTCTGGCCGTGCTGGTGAGAAATGGCTTTATGAAGGAGGCATTTGTTCTAGGCCTTGGAGGCAGAGCGTGTTCTCATCAGTCAGGCTTTCCCAGAGATTGGGACATCACTGTCAGTGTAGGAGTGCTGGTGCGGGGACCACAGGAAGGACCCCCAAACATCCCCACGAGACATTGCCTGGCAGGACGGCAGCTCCCGTTTCCTGTGCCTTCTGTCACGTGCCTGCCCTGCAGGGAAGGTCTCCATTTGGTCCTGGGATGGTTTAAATGCATCTCCAACACTCACTGAGCTCCCAGGAGAATGGGCCTTAGGCTCAGAGCTTGGGCAGGCAGGGCCTCCAGAGATTTGTTCTCTGCATTTCTATGCTTCCTAAATCCCATGGTCAGAGGAACCCGGCGGGCTGCAGTCCATGGGGTTGCAAAGAGACAGACATGACTTAGCATGTACACACACACACTATTTTTATACTTAGCAAGATCAAGTGAATGTTTCAAGTAAATTTAAGTAAAAACAATGGGTAGATTTAAAGAAAAATATTAAGATGCTGACAATACATTAGGCAGGGGAAGGCCTGCAGTTTGAGAGATGCTGTTAGTGATGGTGGGTGCGCTGTGGGGGTAGCAATAGGTGGGAGAGGACGAGCCGCGGCCGTATTCAGGAGAGGAAGTGCCCAGGCAGCCTGAGAAGGTGGGGGCTCGAGGTGCCATCTCTGCCTGGGCCGCTCAGGAGCAGGGAGAAGCCAGGGGTGTGAGTCAGACTGCCCGGTGGAAACTAGGAGCACCAGGCTGAGGAGCAGCTCCCCGGGGTGGGGGCCGGAGGGCAGCGCTGTCATCGGGGGCTGTTGATGCCTTTGTAGCAGCAGAGAGCCCTGGGGGCGACAGTGTGTAGGTCTGTGCAAGATGGACAGAGAGAAAAGATTAAACAAGAGCAAGTAAGGAAAAGGAGCCTGTGAGAGAAGCGTCATGAAAGAGAGGGAACTCAGCTGGCCTGGGGTTCCCATGAGCAGAAAAGGAACCTCTCTGTGTTCAGGTGTGTGTGTGTTTTAACAAGTAGTGTGTGAGGCATTGTCTGTGTCAGATACATCCACAGGTGCACTCTGGAAGCTTGCTTGAAAGAATGTAAATATGAGAAGGTGGGAAATTAAGCTGAAATCTTAAAGCAGTCAGACGATGCCCTAAACCAGTGGTTCCCAGCCCAGGCCGCGCTATAGAGTCACCGCAGTGGTTTTTAAGTCCCCACTCCCAACCTCAGGCCCTACGTCAGGATTTCAGGATTAGTGTGGAGCCCCCACGTATTTCTTTTCTTTCTTTCTTTGTTTTTGATTTCTGCTGGGAGGCTCAATGATCTAAAGGAATTAGGCTTTTCCCCCTGACCCACAGCGGGTGACCATCTCTTAGATCGGTGTGCAATTGTCTTCTTCTCTGGCTGACCTTGGATGTCCTTGGTGGTAGCCATTGTGACAGACCTGCAGCAGAACAGGAGTGTGCTCTGCAGAACAGCTCTACACAGACATTGATGTTATTTCATGGAAAGGCAGTGCCACTCGGGAACTGTAAAGTCATTCTGTTGTCTCGGAACAAAGTGCTAGTCAACTTCTGAAAGTCATCATCCAGCGCTTCAAGGGAAGGGAAGGAAGCAGGGGGAAGGGGGAAGTGACCTCATCAGGACTGCACAAGCAGCAGCCAAGACCAGGTAAGAACTGGAGTGCCGGCTCCTCCCACCACCTAACGGGCCGCAGGGCAGCCGAGACTGCCCACAGTCAAGACGGCACCCTGGCTATATAACCCAGGAACCAACCTTAGGGACCAGCTTCCCTTAAAAATCAGTCTGTCGTCAGAAGAGCAGTATTTTACTCTTTTCACTTAGGTCATCTCCTTAAAAATCGCCTTTGCACACAGAGGTAGGTTGAGTACCTGCCTCAACCTATTAGTATTAGTTTGCTAGGGCTCCCGTAACCAGGCGCTGCAGACTGGGTGACCTAACAGACATTTAGTTTCTTACCCTTCTGGAGGCTTGAAGTCTGCAGTCACAGTGTTGGCTGGGCTGGTTCTTCCCGAGGGCAGTGAGGGGAGGATCTGTTCCAGACCTCTTTCCCTGGCTTGTCCATGGCTGCCTCTCCCTGTATCTGTCCGCACAGTCTTCCCTCTGTGGAGCATGTCTTTGTGTCTCAATTCCCCCCTTTTCGTAATAATACCAGCCCACGCAGTGACTGCATCTTAACTAACTGCATCTGCAGGAGGTGACATTCTAACATCCCAGGGGTTAGGACCTCAACATTTGTTAGGGGGGGGGGTGTGGAGCATAATTCAACTGATAACACTGTGGTTTAGAAAATTAGAGCCTGGGACAGTCAGTGGTGCCCTTGGTGGGAGTCATTCGTTCAGTCACTCATGCGGCCAACACTGAGAGCCTTGTATTTTATGGGCCAGATCTGGGTGTAGTACTTACTGCTTCTGCTCACATGCCATTGGCCAGAACTTAGTCATGTGACCACACCTACCTGCAGGAGCCTAGGGATTGCGGTCTAGCTGGACACCCCAGAAGCAGAGGTGAACACCAACCACTTCTGCCCAAGTACCCAAAGGAGGAATGATGGTGCAGTTTCAGGAGCTGTGGTGCGTCGTGAAAATGTGAGTGAAGGGAGATAAGGCCACGGTGTGGAAATCTAAAGCAAGTATTTTTCATGTTTTAGATAATGTCTGAAATTTAGAGGAACCAATGTCGTAAGAACGGTGTCAGAACTTCTCTGGCAGTCCAGGGGTTAGAACTGTGTTTCCTCTGCACAAGAACACTTTCTTGGAAACAGGAAGGAATAAACACGTAACAAACATGATAGAATGTTACGTTTAAAAAGAAGAACAGTATCAGGAGTGATGCTGAGGGTGTGCACTTTCTCCACTTTTCCCTCTGTAATTCTGTGGACACTGGGCTTTTTGGTTCACCAGAAGAGACTCCAGGGTTTGAAGTTGCCCTGGCTTTGTGTTCTAAAATACACGCCATGTGCTTGACTTTAGGAAACGGAGACCAAAGAGATGTAGTTGCTAGGCTTTTCTGTTTTCATGGTAAACAAAACACTAGCCACAAAACTAATAGAATTCCCCACTGTGTTCGTCCCTACTTGTAATAAGAAGAAACACATTGGAGTAACCACGGGTTGCAAAATAAATGGTGTGCTTGTTACTCAAAACATGAGCCATGGTCCTGTGAATACTGGCGTCACCTGGGAGGGTTTTGCTTTTGTTTTTTTAAGAAACATAGACTCCCAGGCCCCTCCTCAGACCTGTGGAATCAAAAACTTCATTTTAACAAGAGCCTCCCAGGGGATTGGTATGCACAGGTAAGCTTGAGAAGCTGACCTGGATGTTAAAGGTGGTAGTGATGGTGTCCCTTCGCTCAGTCATGTCTGCCTCTTTGCCACCTCATGGAGTGCAGTACACCAGGCTTCCCTGTCCTTCACTATCTCCCAGAGTTTGCTCAAACTCATATCCATTGAGTCGATGATGCCATCCAACCATCTCATCCTCTGTCACCCTCTTCTCCTGTCCTCAGTCTTTCCCAACATCAAGGTCTTGTCCAGTGAGTCAGCTCTTTGCGTCAGGTGGCCAAAGTATTGGATCTTCAGCTTCAGCTTCAGTCCTTCCCATGAGTACTCCTGGTTGATTTGCTTTAGGATTGACTGGTTTGATCTCCTTGCCGTCCAAAGGACCCTAAAGAGTCTTCTTCAGCATCACAGTTGGAAAGCATCAATCAGTCGAGGTGTGGGCAGTAGCATCTGGCTTGCTGACCTGGCTTTATTTAGTTAGGCTTTGTGACAACTGAGCACAGGGTGTGGATGTTTTAAAGTCAGAAATGGAACAAAAATCTATACTCATACACTGGTTTTTGTTTTGTTTTAGTTTTTATCATGGAGTGAGCAGAGTGGAAAGGGGAGGAAATAAAGGAGGAGGCACTTCAGAAGCAGGCGGTGAATTCTGCTTCTCGGGCCCAGCCTCCTTCAGTTGTTGCCTTTCTGCCATCTTCCTGGTCTCGATGAATAGTAAGCCTTAGGACATCACATAGCATACAGCACAGGCAGCTTTAAATTTTTACATTTAAGGAAAACACAATAGGAAAATTGAACAGTAGACTCTACATGTTCACAAGCAGGTTCTGTTCCCAGAAACTTAAGAGAAATTATCTCAAGATGCCTATTTGTCTCACGATCACCTTTAAGATACAGTCTTTAGAAATATTGTTCAGACTGTTTTACATGTGATTTAATTTTGTTCTTTAACATGACGAATAAACACAGTCAGTCAGAGGCTGGCTCAGGCTAGAGAGCGCAGCAGCTTCCCGCTGGTTCTGATGTCCATGGAGGCTGTGGCTTTGTCTTGGCCTCCTGGGAGGTGCCCTGATGCCCCACTAACACTCAGCTTGTGCTTCCCCAAATCTCACGCTGCTTCATTCCACTGTGGTGGTTTAGTCGCTTAGTCCTGTCCGACCCTTGCAACCTCATGGACTGTAGCCTGCCAGGATCTTCTGTCCATGGGATTTCCCAGGCAAGAATACTGGAGTGGGTTGCTGTTTCCTTCCCCAGGGTATCTTCCCGACTCAGGAATGGAACTCAGGTCTCCTGCACTGCAGGGGAATTCTTTACCAACTGAGCCACCAGGGAAGCCCCCTTCATTCCTCTGTACTTTAAGCTGTTTTTTATTTATTTATGTGGCTGCACCAGGTCTTGGTGTAGCATGCAGGATCCAGCTCCCTCACCGGGGATAGAACCCAAGCCCCCTGCATTGGTAGGGCAGAGGCTTAGCCACTGGACCACCAGGGAAGTCTCTATCTTTAAGTTATCTTATTATTCTTTTTTTTTTTAATATTCTTATTTTTTATCTCGCTGTTACAGAAATGATTTATTGCAGCATTTGAGCCTTTTGAGGGCAGTTGTGTGAATTTGTGTTCTGTGAATTGACACTGAAATGAAGGAAAGCTTATCTTTTATGTAACTTGAAACAATGTAAGCGTCTTTTATTTTTTATTTAATTTAATTTAAAAGTGTACTGGGGTTTGCACTTACTTGCAAAGAGTTGTTATAAAATGTAGGGGACATGATTGTGGTGAACCTGAGCTTTCTGAACCACCACTCAGAGCGTGACCATCAACTCCGTGTCTGCCTGTAAGCAGGCTGTCTGGGGCGCTCACATTCTCTGATGGTCTTAACCTTCTGTTGTGCGCTTTCCCTGGAATCACGTATCTTTGGGGAAGAAATACTTGTTTCAACGGAAATTTTAATGTGCTATGGTTAGCTCAGGTTTGATTTGCAGACTCTACTTTCAGAACCTCTTCTCCTTCTGTGTAGTTCCATGCTTTTCAAGGGCTGTTTTCATTGACTTAAGTGGACATTTAGTTTCTGCGTTTGAGAAGTGTCGATTCACTGAAGGGTATGCTTTGTCCTTGAATTCTACATTTATTTCTTTAGTGTCCTGTCCTGTGGTTCCTACTTTTTCCTTATTTTAGTTGTTTTAAGTTGTGCTGTTTAATAGTTGTATGTTTCTAGCCCTGTATGATTCTGTGGGCTCTTTTAGAAAGAGTGTATAAAAAGTCCTTGACAAAACAACAAAGATTTGTGAATTTGGGGAAGACCTGAATCTTTGAGTAGAGAGAAGTAAGACTGTCCACGCCTTTGACCTGTGCTGTTCTGTATGGTAACCACCAGCTACATGTGACTATTTACATTTAATTAAAGTTTTTAAAGTTAAGGTTCACTTATCAGTCACTCCAGCCATATTTCAGATGCCCAGCGCTCCCTGTGGTTGTGACTGGTATAGGCAGCTTAGATACAGACCATCCCAGCCCGCAGAAACCTGGGGGCAGCCTTTGTAAGATGTGTTTCAACTCCATAATTGCCTTTTACCCAAAGGTAGTAGACTCTTCCTTGTTTTTCTAAGATTTCTAGAACAGAGTTACATTGTTCCTAGCCAAGAGGACTGCTAGAAGCATATTTTCATTTTCAGTGGGAGTTTGTTCTTTATTAGAATCTCATACACATTAGTATCTTTAAGACAAGATACATTCTTACTCTAACTTGAGCCTGGATCTAAGTGTTTGGAGAATATTGATTTCCATTAACAGTTTAGTGAGGCAGTCAGGCCTCCATGTCACTTATCTAGTCACCAGTGGAAATTTGAATTATTTTTTCTCTTGTGATTTCTTTCTCTAAACTGTGAAAGTGGCTTATCATCAATAGCAGAGTCTTTTTGTCAGTAGCAAGTTTCTAAATTCATTTTAGGACTAACTTCTGTCAAGGAATTATTTTTCCATTCTTTTTTGGTTGAATGTTCTCTGATTTCAAGTCAAGATAACAGAATGATACCAATAAGAAAGCAAACAGTCTGTATAACTTTGGACTCAGCGGTTCAATTCCGTATTAAAATGGCTCTCCCGTTGGAAATGCCAGTGTGCCTCCACAGGGCCCTCTGCCTGCCCTAGAACTCTGAGTCTGTGCCACCGCTCCAGGCAGGAGACCACAAGAGGCTCGGTCGAGTCAAATTGGTTGGCAAACAGAGAAGGTGATTGAATGATCCACGGCAAGTCTCCCGGTCCGTACACACAGGTGTCCTGGACATAGTGGCCTGCAGAGAGAACACAGAAACTTAGCTGCCTTCGTTTTGCTGTCAGTTTACGTCTACGTGGACAAGTGGCACACTTCTAAGGTCATCTCTCAGGCCTCTCTGCTTCTTGCAAGTTCAGATTAAACATGATTTCCACAATTGCTTTGAAAGGGGCTTTTATTTTCAGCTATGAACTTGTGATGGAAGGGAAGCTTCTGTTCGTTTGGTTAGTGATTTCTGAAATCTTTAATGGCTGCTGTAGGTGAATTCTTTAGAATTTTAGCCTGTCATGAGCTGCAACACTCTGGCCCCGTGATGTGAAGAGCTGACTCACGCAGGGATTTGCTGCGGTCTCCGCGAATTCTCTGTCCACCACGAGCTATGGGCCCACAGAGGTCATGCATGCTCTGTTTTCCCTTCCCTTCCAGAGAACTTGCCATCTTTCTGCTGTCCGTGTCACGTTGTGAATTGTCATCCATCATTTCCTCCCTGAGACTGTCTGCCCCTCTCTGCCATCTTCACATCGCAGGTCTGTGTGGGCGGGGAGAGCCAACCCATAAGAGTACGCTCGAATTGCTCCCCAGGAGCCAGGTTCTGGCTCTTCAACCTGGAGGTGATCTCCCCAAACTCATGAGCCTGAGAACCCCACTGCAGCCTGCTAATTCTCTTCTAGACTGTTCACAAAACAGAGACACCGCTCTCTCCTCCACCCCCTATCTGGCTTCTGTGTTTTGTCCCAGTAACTAAAACCTCTGGGACACCAGTCAAAGGGGCAAAAGAATTCACAGTTCCTGGGGGGAGAGCCTCCTGAGGGCAAAGCAAAGAGACTTTTCTCAGCAGGAACTGTGTTGGAAGTGTGGGGTCTCGCTGGCTGATCCCACCAAGGAGCACAGACTTGTGTTTTTCAGTCGTTTTATTCTGATAGACCCAGGGAGGCAGGGAGCTCATTTTAAATAAATGTTTGGGTTTGAATTCTAGGAGCAAGTGGGGAAAGCCAGATAGCTGATGTATTTTTATCTGAAAACTTTGGAAGTTGCAGTCCTGTTGTGTGTTTACTTTGTGAAAATTTATTGACTCAGATTCTTAGAATTTGTGTACTTTTCTGTCTGGAGAGTAGTTAGAAGTTTTTTAAAAAATTGACACCATGCTAATTGGATCATCTCATACATGACCATTAGCCTTTTCCTACTGTTACTGAGGCAGCAGTTGTACAATTTTTGTAAAATTTGAAGGCATCCTGTGGTGTGTGTTTTGTTTTGTTTCTGTTTTTTGTTTTCCTGAGCTGCTTGGCTTGTGGAATCTGTTTCCAGACCAGGGATGGAACCCGGGCCCCAGCAGTTAAAAGCCTGGAGTCCTAACCCATTAGGCCACCACGGAGCTCCCTTGAGTTTTGTTTTTACCTTTACAGCCTTCATGAACTGTTCCCTCCTTATTTCTCCATTTAACAGCTCGAATATTTCCTTCCCAGCCAGCGTTCGGGGTGGAGCCCGGAGCATCTAAGGGAGAAGATAGGCAGGCTCACAGTGAGCAGGTGGAAAGAAAGCCCCACCTCGTTCAGAATGCGTGCCCTTGTCTGCACAAAGGACAGCTTTCTGGGGTAATCTGAAAGGATTTTCAGTGGTTAAAAAGGTCCTAACCCCGTTTCTTCTGGACTCATTATATGTACTGTCTTCCTGGACCTATTCACTTAGCTATTCAAGCTCGAAGGCACGTCCCCAATTGGAGCCAGTCAACTTTATGTAAAGACCAAACAAGCCTGTTTAAAGGAAAGCATCATATTTCCCTCTGCCTCTCGGAAAACCTACCTACCCACCCACAATGGCTAGTTTTAATGTTTTCCATTCTTAAAGAGCCCCTAGCATGATACATAGCACTAGCAGGTATTCAGCGGTATGTAGTAAGTAAATGAAGAGAGGAAGAACTTTCCAGTGATCTGTGCTCAGAAGTTTCAAAGGGCTCTATTTGGGGAGACGCAGAATGCTGGCATTTCCTTCTGGAGAGGGAACAAAGCAGTGAGCCTGGCAAACCCCAGACCCCTAAAAGCAGAGACACCCTGCACCCCCCCCCCACCCCCACCAACGGCCACCCAAGTGGGAGGTCCTACAGAATATGTAGAGCTGTTTGCCTAGTCAAAGAGCTGAAGTAGAATCTTTAAGGGTACACGTCTGCTGTTGCCGCTGGCCTGCACAGACACCCCTCTGCTGGATTGTTCTTACCTTTCAGTCTGTTCAGAGTCACCCAGTAGTGTCGCTCTGGGCCGTGGATGTCTTGGGACCACTGGAGCATGTCTTTTGCGCGGACGTCAGTCAGCACAAACTCCACAAACTTCCTCGTTAGTACATAGTAAGCGCTTCCAAAATAAATGGTTAAGTTATGGGGTGGCTTAACCTTGAATCCTGCATTTGGAGACACGTAGATGTCTCCTTCAGGGCTGAATTCAAGATGGCTCTGACTTGTCTTAGATTTAATGCTTGGTGGCTGGATTACTCCGGGAGTGATATTTTTATCTTTCCATTTGCTTCTGATGTAGTGTATGATTTCTTTGTTGGTTTTGATTGGAAAGTCCTGTCCACAGAGATTAATGACATAGTTCCATTGAAATTTGGAATGCACTAGATCTCTCATACAGTTAATATCTGCCTGCAGTCTTCTAAAGCCAGTGTAAGCCATTTTCTCTCTCTTTGATGAAATAAAAATGTTCTCAAAACAGTTAACCAGGGATTGCACCACAGTCTTATACTTCTTTGGGGCCTTTTCATCCACATGAATACAGTAAACATTCTGAGGCACATAAACAGCCCTGAGTAGCTGCACAAACATAGCCAGCTCCTTATGAATAGTTACAATATAGGCCAAAGAGAAGCTGCCCTCCTCTGCAGACAGGGGTCTGGTTATGAAATGCAACTCCTGGGAAATCCTGGAGCAATTTCCTGGTCTGTGTAAATGAGCAAGTATTTCAGATCCATGAGGGTTTCTACAGAACTTTGCAATCTGGGGAGCCACCTCTTTCCCTTCAAACAAAGCCGAGCACAGTTCATCAGGATAGAAGCCGCATTCCACCACTGCTGGGTGGGTGGGTTTCTCCTCTGCTTCCTCGGGAGCCAGATTCCTTAAATAAATAAAGATGAAGATGCCAACGGCTGTGCACACGAGAAGACCAGGCTTTGTGCCTCGCAGCTGGCTCATGCTTTGAGCTCCAGTTGCCTTCTTATTACCATGGTTTGAAATGTTCTCCTCTCAGCTTCCTTTTAAAGGAACAATAGACAGAATTTAGGGTGTTGTGAAAGTGCTTGTGAAACCCACACCACAGTCACGTTAAGCATTTCTTTTACCCCATAAGAGTTTTCTTGGGCCCCTTTTGCTCTGTCCTCCTTGCATCCTTGTCTCTGGATAATCTCTTAATGTGCTGTTGTCACCATAGATGCGTTGGCATATTCTGCAGTTTTATGTAAATGGAGTTATACTTGTGTATTTTTTTGCCTGGATTTTTTTTCACTTAGGATAATGCTTTTAAGATTTGATCCACATCATTGCATTTATCACCATTTTCCCTTTTTACTGCTGAGCAGTATTCCATCAAATGGATGTGGCACAATGTGATCCATCTGCTGAAGGACACTGACTTGTTTCCAGTTTTAGGATGCTACAAGGTGCTGTAAGCACTTGTGCATAAGTCTTTGTGTAGACCTGTGTTTTCATATCCCTGAGGTAAGTACCTAAGAGTGAACTAGCTAGCTCGCATATGGGTGTTTATGTTTAACTTCTTAAGAAATTGCCAGGTTGTTTTCCAAAGTGAGTATGCCATTTTATATCCCCACCAGCAAAGTATGAGCATTCCTGTTTACTCCACATCCTCACTAACACAGGGTGTAGTCAATTAAAAAAAATTTTTTTAATTGGTAATGGTAATTCATTGTGGTTTTACTATGCATTTCCCCAGTGATTGATGATGTTGAGTATATTTTCATGTCTTATTGCCTTTATCTTGGCAGGAAAAAAAAATCTCAAATATTTATTTTGAACATAGATCCTGTCCTGGTTTGCATTATCCTGAATTTCTTGGGCTGTTATTCTGTATCATGTTATGAGGATATATCTTTTCAATAAAAGGAACAACAAATCAAGAGAAATTTTGTGATCACATAATTCAACTTATTGAAATGAATTTATGTATTTTAATTTTTTTAGAGAAGGCTTCAGTGATTAGAAACAAGATATCTTTAATAAGATTATTTGATAATAATTTGGTTGCCTCTCTTGAACTCTATAGAGATGCATGAATAGGTGTTTTAATTAATTATTATTAGCATGCAAATACCATCCTTGGGAATTTAGGGAAGAAAATTGATCAGGTAAAATGTCTTTATTGTTAGTAATTTTTTTCCTTATTTATGAGTCTTATTTCTAAGTTTCTGTAAAAAAAAAGAGAAGTCATCATTTCCTATTCCTCCTTCCTGTTTTTAAAAACCCATTTACTTTTGACCAGTGTTAATCTCAGATTTCACATTAGCCCCTTACCTTTCCACATCATTATTGCAAATACCATTTGAAAGTATGGATGAGGCAACATTTTTGAGTTATCTCTGTGCTTTTAAAACTGTGAGCCAGGAAAAACTATAAATGCTGATTGAGGGCTATGGATTTTTTAAATGTATGCATTTTCATTGTATAGTTTTCTTTTTATGCATCATGCTTCAAAAATAAAAAGCAGCTGCTGCCCAGATATACCAGGTTACATTTTACTCTAGTTCAGTAAATGTTTGTTGATGATCCCAAACAGAAAACATTATGGCATAATTTTAGAGACATTTTTTATAAAGTACAGAGTCATCATTATAATTAACACATTTTATATCTGGTCTCTAAAATAGATACAACCTTTATCATGAAAACAGAAATCCAGTTGGAAAGAAATACCTTCCTGAAATGAAAAGAAATGCTTCTCTGTTAAGAATTTTGGTTAAATGTAAACCATGTACCATAGTTTATTACATTTTCTCCTGCGTTTAGCTTTAGCATGGGAAGGAGGTTTGGAGTATTTTTCAGTTTGTTGTCTTGGTTGATGTTTTTAAGCTTATGGTCAAAGTAAAACCAGCTGGCCTCATCACAGAAATGTTAGCCCCACTTCACTGACAGACTCCACCTCATGTAGCGCCCAGAGGAATGGGTATTTTCAGTGGTTTGTGATAATTAAATAAAGACAAGTCCCATGTGTAACCTGTTGTCCTTCAGGGCAATACAAGGGCTAAGTCCCTTCCCTCCCTTATAAAGAGATGGGCAGGGGAGCATAGTTAGGGTTAATCAGCTGCCTTTCCACCTCTTGTTCTGTGGTGCATTGTTCACAGTTGCCCAGTCTTCCTTTTAGCTCAGGTTCACTTTGGAATTTAGAAACTGGGGAGTGCTAGAATGTCACGTTGTGGGAAGGGTCACCAACTTTATTTTCATTGCTTCAACACGAGCTTTTCAAGGACAGCCTTGAAATGAAGCCTTTGGAGACTCCAGTGCTGTTGAATGTGAATAGTTCTTGCTGTTGGTTTAACCTCCACGAGGTGGATAACGTGAAAATTCCTACAGGGATCAACCGTTTAGGGCCTGGCAATTTTTTCTTTTGAAGTCGTAAATGAACACCATTTTCAGCTTTGCAGGCATTTCCAACCTCTGTTCTTGGTGATTTGTTGTTGTTTTGTTTCTGTAGCGTGAAATCAACTATTGTAGTCATCATGAAACTGTAATTGTTAAACATGTGACTTTTTATCACTAATTTCCAAGAAATATAAGCAATATTTTTCAAGTGAGGGAAGTACAGTCTTTTATTTTTGAGCCATTTTTTTCTTCCGCAAAAAGTTTTATTTAAACTGTGTATTTTAAAGGCTTTAGAAAAGGCGGGAGTTATCATTTGTGTTTCATGAAGCAGGAGCAGATAGAGAAGTTCTTTGTTCAGACCTTTTTTTTTTTTTAATGAGTAGCCTCATTAAAATAAGGCTTCACAGGTGGTGCAGTGGTAAATAATCGCCTGCCAATGCAGGAGCCACAGGAATGTTCAATCCCTGGGTTGGGAAGATCCCCTGGAGTGGGAAATGGTAACCTGCTCCAGTATTTTTGCCTGGAAAACCCCATAGACAGAGGAGCCTGGCAGGCTACAGTCCATGTGATTGCAAAGAATCAGACATGACTTAGCAACTGAGCACAGCAAAAACATCATTAATATATATATAATGGGACTTTCCTGGTGGTCCAGTGGCTTAGACTCTGCTTCCACTGAGGGGCAGGGGGTGGGTGGGGCATGAGTTCTGTCCCTGGTAGGGGAATGGCCCCAAAATAATAATAATAATAAAATATGTATAGTGTACAATAGAATTAAATAGCTTCCAGACGGTGAATAATGTTAGATTTTACAGTCAGTTGACTGAAGACATATGACATCTAAGAGATTTTGTAGAATATCCTTCCATAGAAATAATTACCAAGGCTATGGTTAAGGATTGTGTTAAGGTTTTTTCCTTTTTGTGGTATTAGCAATCACACATGATTTCTAATTCTAGTTCTCAGAATGGAATAATTTAACCTTTTATGTTTTTTTGTCCAAGCATAAAATATTTCCAAGAAGTTATTTCACAATTCCTTACTATCCTAACTGTGAGAGCCAGTGAGTATATTTTCCTTCTTTTTTTCTTTCTTCTCTGTAGTCCTCCTCTCCAACCCCACTAACAAGCCTTAAGCAGCCCAAAACAAAGCCAGTAGTGTGGGTTTGGTACCAGGTATTGCCACTTGAACACTTCAGGGCAGTCGTTTTGAATTTTATTATGATGGGATTTAAGTTGTTGTATAGACTTTTCAGGGCAGGTTGGCAACATCCTGTATAAATTAATTACTTTGCTCAAACTTACACTTATTTCAAGGTTATTCCTGTTAGTAAATAGATCATGGGCATCTTTAAAGATGAACCTGTGGTATTTTGCCATATACTCTAGTATACTTCTGTTTTAGAGCATTAATATTACCTGGTTAATGTCAGCTTAACAGGGATGAAACAATGTAGTCTTTATCTTCTGGACTGCAGGTGGGGGTGTATGATAGAACCTGTCTCGTAAGGTCCGGGGACCCAGGGGTATGGGAGTGGAAGGGTGAGTGTCTCCTCCTGAGCCTAGCCTGGGAGGGCGCTCGATGCTTAAGTGGGGTGGGGGTGCTTAGGACCCACCAGTCCCCTGGAGTAGTGAGACCTTCGGACAATGAATGTCGACTCTCTCTCCATTTACCGTGTGTTTGTCCTAAAAAGTCACTGTAGCTGCAGCGATGAAAATTTTGTGTGTCTTTTCTATCATCTCTAGGCTCAGAATGATGTCCAGAGCATCCTACAAGTTAATGGTGTTTTTCTTCAACTATTCGAGCTTTAGCATATTAGACTAATTTTGAACTCAGACCATCTAGCTATCTAGTAAAATAGATGTCTTAATCACAACAGGCTAATTCCTAAAAGGAGTATTTATTTATTCAGCCACTTTGATTTGAAGAGGGAAACTGCATTTCGGGATATCCACTCAGAACAATCACAGCAAACACGACGTTCTTATTATTGGTACAGATTGAGAACTGAGAGTTTGGACATGGCCTTGAGGCCGACTTACTTATTTCCCACACGAGGAATCAATAAATGGCAGCTAAAATTGGTCTCATTCTTAAAAACATTCCGCTTTAAATTTTCTTGGCTTAAATGAAAAAATGAGGGCTGTTTTTTGAGAGGAAAAGGTGCGCAATACTTCTGAATTTTAAAATATTACTGATATTCCAATAGTTCTATTTTAAAGGCATGGAGGAGATACAGAAAAACTTAAATTTCACTTTATTAGTAGTAACAATACCTGCTCAGCCTGTGGCATTCACGAAGCACTTATCGAGAGATGCTCCTCGCGTGGGTCGGAAGTCCTGGCGTGTCTGCACCCTGCCTGGCTTTTCTTCTCCTTCAGTTGCTTCTCTTGCTGCGGCTCCTGCTGAAGGCACATGAACCAGAGTCGCTTGGCAGGTTTTGTTACCCTTTCATCCCTGGAGGATTTTATTCTTTTCGATTCTGACCCATGGGTTGAAAAACAGAATCTGAGTGTTTCTTCAGGGCTGGCTCCCTTTACAAAACAAACACATGGCCCAGGTGAAGGGCAGCGCAGGGTGCTTCTCGGATTCTAAAAGCTGGGTGAAATCCTGGCAGTCCTGGATCAGAGTTCTTAAATGTTTTTAAAAGTAGGAGGCCAGAATTGATTATTGAGCCTTTTCATTCAGGGAGTAAATAAAAGTCACTTAAAAATCTCACTTGCTTCCTACGTAGCATTGGAGCAGTTCAGTGCCTCAGCATGGCTCTCCAGAGGCCTGACTTCAGGGACACAGGCAGAGTCCTGGCCCTGCCCCGTCTTCCCGCAGCCACCGGCTAGCCTGTGCACGAAGCGGAGGTGGAGTCTCTGTCCACGAATAGTGGCTCCCCCTTCGTTACTCTCCTATGATGGATACTTCTCCTCTTAACAATCATCCCTTTTCTGGCTTAAAAGGTCCTCCACTTGCTGGTCCGCTCTTTAGGTTTACCCCATGTGTGTCTGCCGGGGATAGTGAAGCCAAGAGACGTGACTCAAAGCCCGCAGAGACTCTCACCCTCGTGGGTGTCCAGACACCTGAGCTCTTTATTAAGTCAGACGAGTCCAGCTTTCTTCACCTGCGGACACTCAAGATACCTGTTGCTCTTTTGCAGAACAGATGTTGCTTAAGGTTTCTTAATGGGGCATAGAGAAGCTGGTTTGTCTGATCTTAAGGGGCTGCAGCATTGCTGTGCATGTGACATGCATACTTTTTATATAAAAACAGATCTGTGCAGCTTTTCAGTGGGGAGACCCTGTGTACGTTTGTATGGAGGTGCTCAGATTCCCTGAGTCGAGAGACTAATTTTTCCAGAAAGGAAAGGCCACCCTGCCAGCTCGTCAAGTGTTGCTGCAGTGCTGCCCCCTGGGACCCTGAGGGCTTGTCTTAAATGTCCCCTGGGTGCTGCTGAACTGGCCTAGCAGGTCCATCCCTGGGGCAAGAGGTTTGGTGCTGGATTTCACCTGGATCTCACATCTTAACCTGGGGGTAAAAAACAATGGAAGTAAACAGCTGAGAAAATGATGAGAGAGTTGCCTACATGCACTTTACACTCCCACAGATCTGAGGAAAATACAGAATAAAAATCAATCATATTGAAGGAGCTGTTGTAATAAGTGGATGAAAGATAGGCTTAATGTATCAGCTTCTTATACAGATTTGATTCAGCTAAAATTTTTTTAATGAAAGTCCTAATAGAACAGCATAAACATATAAATAACAATTTATATGTGCTATGAATACAGTGGGATACTTTTGTATTTCTTAAAGCCCAAGAGGAGCGATCTTCTTCTCCTTTTTAGATTACCATAAGTTTTTTTTTCCCTGCCTTTACGTGATGTGATGGGCATTCTCACATGTTTTAGGGAGTGTAAGGTTTATGCAGCCTTTTAGGGGAGCTATTTGGCTTTAAAATTTCACTCCTTTCATCCTGGTTTGAAATATTTCTTAAGGTTATGTTCTCATCCATTTAGTCAGCAGTTATTTACTGAGCATCCACTGTGTGCAGGACCCTGGGCTTAAGACTTGGCTACTGCTGCTGCTAAGTTGCTTCAGTCGTGTCCGACTCTGTGCGACCCCGTAGATGGCAGCCCACCAGGCTCCCCTGTCCCTGGGATTCTCCAGGCAAGAACACTGGAGTGGGTTGCCATTTCCTTCTCCAGTGCATGAAAGTGAAAAGTGAAAGTGAAGTCGCTCAGTCATGTCTGACACTCAGCAACCCCACGGACTGCAGCCTACCAGGCTCTTCCGCCCATGGGATTTTCCAGGCAAGAACACTGGAGTGGGGTGCCATTGCCTTCTCAAGACTTGGCTACAACCAAGAAAGATAAAACCTTCTCATTTGGAGCTTACGGCGTGACAGAGGGAAGCCCTGTTTTAAAAGTCCATACACACATACAGGCATGCATTCACTTATTAATATTATAAGCCATGAACACAGGAAACTGACAGGATTCTATGACAGAATAACCAAGTCTCTGAATTGAAATTTCTGGGTCAGAGAGGCATGTAATCAGTTCTTCATCACAGTTATTGTTTGTAGGAACAAAACTGAGAAACCACTACTCCATTCGTCTCATATGTAAAAATACAGATATAGAAGCATATTACTCTTAATTCTGTCTCCTTCAGCACTTTCCTACTAGCCTTTTTTCCCCAATATTTAAAAAGAAATTAACATCCAGAGATCATATGAATATATAACTTCCAGCCTACTTTTCCTTTTAACATATCATAAGCATTTTCTCTGTTGTCAAAAACTCTAAAATAGCTATATATACGCTTCCTTTTTAGGAATTTATTATGATTTATTTAGCTATTCCCCCCCCCATTGTTTTGGACATCAAAGGTCCAAGTGATGAGGCAAAACTGAAAATGAATATATGATTTCAAGTGCACGGTAATGGCACACATAGAAAAATGCATTCACAGGAAAATATGGTGTTTTCTGCTTTGTGTGCATGTTAATTTTATAGGCAGAGAGAGGATCAGTCCCTTTGGGGTCTTTACAGCAGCGTCCTCCCCCCTTTCTAAAGTGATTCCTACCCTTTAGTCCACAGAGAAGAGCCCCAGTCTGGAGGCTGGCATCATGGCAGAAGCCTGATTCCTGCCCTGGTTTCACTCACCTCCAGGGATGGTTTGCTCCACCCAGGGCCCTGGAGTCCTGCAGAAGCCTAGTGAGATCAGATGAACAGGCCTGTGGCTGGTGAGAGAGCCAGGTGCCTTCTCCAGTGGATGCCAGGTCAAGTCCAGGCAGTTGAGGCCTTGAGGGAGGAGTGGGTTTGATACTCAGTTCAGTTCAGTTCAGTCCAGCCGCTCAGTTGTGTCTGACTCTTTGCGACCCCATGAATCGCAGCACACCAGGCCTCCCTGTCCATCACCAACTCCCGGAGTTCACTCAGACTCACGTCCATCGAGTCCGTGATGCCATCCAGCCATCTCATCCTCTGTCGTCCCCTTTTCCGCCTGCCCCCAATCCCTCCCAGCATCAGAGTCTTTTCCAATGAGTCAACTCTTCACATGAGGTGGCCAAAGTACTGGCATTTCAGCTTTAGCATCATTCCCTCCAAAGAAATCCCAGGGCTGATCTTCAGAATGGACTGAAGATCATTGGACTGTCAAGAGTCTTCTCCAACACCACAGTTCA
This sequence comes from Budorcas taxicolor, assembly GCF_023091745.1. Lineage (NCBI taxonomy): Eukaryota > Metazoa > Chordata > Mammalia > Artiodactyla > Bovidae > Budorcas > Budorcas taxicolor. Next base: position 59,238,961 of record NC_068922.1, on the reverse strand, counting down.
AAAGCATCAATTCTTCGGCACTCAGCCTTCTTCACAGTCCAACTCTCACATCCACACGTGACCACTAAAACCATAGCCTTGACTAGACGAACCTTTGTTGGCATAGTAATGTCTCTGCTTTTGAATATGCTATTTAGGTTGGTCATAACTTTTCTTCCAAGGAGTAAGCATCTTTTAATTTCATGGCTGCAATCACCATCTGCAGTGATTTTGGAGCCCAAAAAGATAAAGTCTGACACTCTTTCCCCGTCTATTTCCCATGAAGTGATAGGACCAGATGCCATGATCTTCGTTTTCTGAATGTTGAGCTTTAAGCCAACTTTTTCAGTCTCCACTTTCACTTTCATCAAGAGGCTTTTTAGTTTCTCTTCACTTTCTGCCATAAGGGTGATGTCCTATAGGTTTCTCAAGAGGCAGGTCAGGTGGTCTGGTATTCCCATCTCTTTCATTCAGTTCAGTTCAGTTCAGTCGCGCAGTCGTGTCCAACTCTTTGCAACCCCATGAGATCACAGCATGCCAGGCCTCCCTGTTCATCACCAACTCCCGGAGTTCACTCAGACTCACGTCCATCAAGTCGGTGATGCAATCCAGCCATCTCATCCTCGGTCGTCGCCTTCTCCTGCCCCCAATCCCTCCCAGCATCAGAGTCTTTTCCAATGAGTCAACTCTTCGCATGAGGTGGCCAAAGTACTGGAGTTTCAGCTTCAGCATCATTCCTTCCAAAGAAATCCCAGGGCTGAGCTCCTTCAGAATGGACTGGTTGGATCTCCTTGCAGTCCAGGGGACTCTCAAGAGTCTTCTCCAACACCACAGTTCAAAAGCATCAATTCTTCAGCACTCAGCCTTCTTCACAGTCCAACTCTCACATGCATACATGACTACTGGAAAAACCATAGCCTTGACTAGACGGACCTTTGTTGGCAAAGTAATGTCTCTGCTTTTGAATATACTATCTAGGTTGGTCATAACTTTTCTTCCAGGGAGTAAGTGTCCTTTAATTTCATGGCTGCAATCACCATCTGCAGTGATTTTGGAGCCCCAAAAAATAAAGTTTGACACTGTTTCCACTGTTTCCCCATCTATTTCCCATGAAGTGATGGGACCAGATGCCATGATCTTCATTTTCTGAATGTTGAGCTTTAAGCCATCTTTTTCACTCTCCTCTTTTACTTTCATCAAGAGGCTTTTTAGTTCCTTTTCACTTTCTGCCATAAGGGTGGTGTCATCTGCTTATCTGAGGTTATTGATATTTCTCCTGGCAATCTTGATTCCAGCTTGTGTTTCTTCCAGTCCAGCGTTTCTCATGATGTACTCTGCATAGAAGTTACATAAGCAGAGTGACCATATACAGCCTTGACGTACTCCTTTTCCTATTTGGAACCAGTCTGTTGTTCCATGTCCAGTTCTAACTGTTGCTTCCTGACCTGCATACAGATTTCTCAAGAGGCAGGTTAGGTGGTCTGGTATTCCCATCTCTTTCAGAATTTTCCACAGTTTATTGTGATCCACACAGTCAAAGGCTTTGGCATAGTCAATAAAGCAGTAATTGATGTTTTTCTGGAACTCTCTTGCTTATCAATGATCCAGCCAATGTTGGCAATTTGATCTCTGGTTCCTCTGCCTTTTCTAAAACCAGCTTGAACATCAGGGAGTTCACGGTTCACATATTGCTGAAGCCTGGCTTGGAGAATTTTGAGCATTACTTTACTAGCGTGTGAGATGAGTGCAATTGTGAGGTAGTTTGAGCATTCTTTGGCATTGCCTTTCTTTGGGATTGGAATGAAAACTGACCTTTTCCAGTCCTGTGGCCACTGCGGAGTTTTCCAAATTTGCTGGCATATTGAGTGCAGCGCTTTCACAGCATCATCTTTCAGGATTTGAAACCGCTCCACTGGAATTCCATCACCTCCACTAGCTTGTTCGTAGTGATGCTTTCTAAGGCCCACTTGACTTCACATTCCAAGATGTCTGGCTCTAGATTAGTGATCATATCATCATGATTATCTGGGTCATGAAGATCTATTTTTGTACAGTTCTTCTGTGTATTCTTGCCACCTCTTCTTAATATCTTCTGCTTCTGTTAGGTCCATACCATTTCTGTCCTTTATTGTGCCCATCTTTGCATGAAATGTTCCCTTGGTATCTCTGATTTTCTTGAAGAGATCTCTGGTCTTTCCCATTCTGTTGTTTTCCTCTATTTCTTTGCATTGATCGCTGAAGAAGGCTTTCTTATCTCTTCTTGCTATTCTTTGGAACTCTGCATTCAGATGCTTATATTTTTCCTTTTCTCCTTTGCTTTTCGCCTCTCTTCTTTTCACAGCTATTTGTAAGGCCTCCTCAGACAGCCATTTTGCTTTTTTGCATTTCTTTTCCATGGGGATGGTCTTGATCCCTGTCTCCTGTACAGTGTCACAAACCTCATTCCATAGTTCATCAGGCACTCTATCTATCAGATCTAGTCCCTTAAATCTATTTCTCACTTCCACTGTATAATCATAAGGGATTTGATTTAGGTCATACCTGAATGGTCTAGCGGTTTTCCCTACTTTTCTTCAATTTAAGTTTGAATTTGGTAATAAGGAGTTCATGATCTGAGCCACAGTCAGCTCCTGGTCTTGTTTTTGTTGACTGTATAGAGCTTCTCCATCTTTGGCTGCATAGAGTATAATCAATCTGATTTCAGTGTTGACCATCTGGTTATGTCCATGTGTAGAGTCTTCTCTTGTTTTGTTGGAAGAGGGTGTTTGCTATGACCAGTGCATTTTCTTGGCAAAACTCTATTAGTCTTTGCCCTGCTTCATTCCGCATTCCAAGGCCAAATTTGCCTGTTACTCCAGGTGTTGCTTGACTTCCTACTTTTGCATTCCAGTCCCCTATAATGACAAGGACATCTTTTTTGGGTGTTAGTTCTAAAAGGTCTTGTAGGTCTTGATAAAACCGTTTAACTTCAGCTTCTTCAGCGTTACTGGTTGGGGCATAGACTTGGATAACTGTGATATTGAATGGTTTGCCTTGGAGATGAACAGAGATCATTCTGTCGTTTCTGAGATTGCATCCAAGTACTGCATTTCAGACTCTTTTGTTGACCATGATGGCTACTCCATTTCTTCTGAGGGGTTCCTGCCCACAGTAGATATAATCATCATTTGAGTTAAATTCACCCATTCTAGTCCATTTTAGTTCGCTGATTCCTAGAATGTCGACGTTCACCCTTGCCATCTCTTGTTTGACCACTTCCAATTTGCCTTGATTCATGGACCTGACATTCCAGGTTCCTATGCAGTATTGCTCTTTACAGCATCAGATCTTGCTTCTATCACCAGTCACATCCACAACTGGGTATTGTTTTTGCTTTGGCTCCATCCCTTCATTCTTTCTGGAGTTATTTCTCCACTGATCTCCAGTAGCATATTGGGCACCTAATGACCTGGGGAGTTCCTCTTTTGGTATCCTATCATTTTGCCTTTTCATACTGTTCATGGGGTTTTCAAGGCAAGAATACTGAAGTGGCTTGCCATTCCCTGCTCCAGTGGACCACGTTCTGTCAGACCTCTCCACCATGACCCGCCCATCTTGGGTTGCCCCTCAGGCATGGCTTGGTTTCACTGAGTTATACAAGGCTGTGGTCCTAGTGTGATTAGATTGACTAGTTTTCTGTGAGTATGGTTTCAGTGTGTCTATCTTCTGATGCCCTCTTGCAACACCTACCATCTTAACTTGGGTTTCTCTTACCTTGGGCGTGGGTTATCTCTTCACAGCTGCTCTAACAAAGCACTCTTTCATTAGTGGTTCTTTTAAATTTTGGAGACAAAGAGCAAGATACCGCGAATTTTAATGTGAGCAGTTCCTGACTTGGTGGTGTTAGCAGCTAAGTCAGCTCTAAGAGTACAACGCTGGGGGCAGCACGCCACAGCAGTAGGCAGGGCAGAGCCCACCATTATACACGGGCAACTAAGCAGTCACGTGCAGGGGGAGGAGGCTGCAGGCTGCTGACATGATCAGACCAGGGCAGTGGGGCATGGCAGAAGGTGGAAGGAGGCACAGAAAGCCCCCAGAGGAGGACAACGTGGACTGTGACGGAGCAGATAGAGCAGACGCCACACCTCTGCCTCACGGTTGTGTGCTCAGGAGGGTTACTGACACCAGAACCCAGCCCCAAGCCCCACTGGGCCTTATCTACCACTCAATTCTGTTCTGCAGATTTTCTCCCATTGTCTCTCCAAGGAAGACACTTCCAGGGGGAGGCTCTACCCAAATCTCCCACAACCTGGGGCTTCTGGGTTAGGGGGACTCTGCCCTTGCAGAGGGTCTCTTCCCTTCCCCTGGCCTGCCAGCCTCACTGTTCTCCAGGGGCATCCCTGGCTGGACGCCAGACTGGACACCCCTCTCTCGTTGTGCACAGAACTATCTCTGTGGCACCAACCCTGGGCTTGGTGGGTCAAAGGAATGTCTTTTCAGTTGAGAAAATTTACCCAAACATGAGCTTACTTTGACCTGAAGCTATGCTTTTTAGACCCAGAACCACAGTAAATAACCCAGGCTGTATCTGAGGAGAGTTGGGAGGTGCTGGGAAAGCTTTGGCAGCTTCTAAGAACAGCACTTGCAACAGTCTTGTGCTGAGAATGTTCTTTATCAAAGAGATTCTGGGCACAGTGGGTCTCTTACCATTCCAGGCAGAGTGGACTAGTAGGACCCACTGGACGTGCCCCTACAGCTGTCCTCATGGCCCAGCGTTGTCCACTGATCCAGCAGGGGTGTGTAGCCCTCATGGTGAGGGATGGAGACTCAGGCAGTCTAGAGGAATCCTGTGGGGCTTCCTTCTGCGTTCTTCCCCACATGCGGGTGCACACCTCCCAGCAGGGAGAACTCAGCCATGTGACTGTCAGCCCTTCTTATTGGGCTGGGGGCTAGGGGGTTGGTCCAGGACAGCAACGCGCGCCCCCCCCCCCCCCCCCCGCTGATACCAGAATCCAAAGAGGCTGAAGTCCCTTATGTAGCATGGTGTAGTATTTGCATATGACCAACATCCATCTTCCTATATACTCCAAGTCATCTTCAGGTTACTTAATATAAAATACCTAATAGAATGTACGTAAGAATAATAATAATACCTAATGACCTTCCCGGGTTGGGAATATCCCCTGGAGAAGGAAATTGCAACCCACTCCAGTATCCTTGCCTAGAAAATCCCATGGATGGAGGAGGCTGGTGGGCTGCAGTCCATGAAGTCGCAAGGAGTCGGGCACGACTGAGCAACTAACACTACTACTAACAGAAAGTAAATGCTTTGTAAATACGGTTTAAATGTTATGTTAATAGTTGTGGGTCTGTGTAAATAGTTATTGCCCTGCACAGATGTGTGGTAACTATTTAAATAGTATTCAAGTGTTGCTTTCTGGAACTTTACGAAAAAAAATTTTTTCCCCAGTATTTTCAGTCAGAAGTTGGTTGAATCCATGGATGAGGAACTCGGGGTAGGCAGTGCTTCTGCCTAAGGAAGCTGGTTAGAGCATGGTGCAGAGGGCTGTGTCTTGGAGCTCCACCTGTGCTGATACTGGAAGCTCTGCTCCAGGAAAATGCAGAGCTGCAACAGTAGCTGCGGATGGTTGAGGGCTCCGTGCCCAATTCGGCGTTCTAGTCCCTTCAGTGTTACTCTTGCTGGGAGTTCAGTTTATTCCCATTTAACAGAGGTGGTAACTAAGGCCAGGGTCTAGGCAGAGAGACTCCGGAGGGCCCACAGGAAGAGGTCCTCCATGCCCCCTCGCCCACACCCTGTCCTCAGCAGCACGGGCTCCCCAGGGAGCGGCTGCAAATGCAGGTCCCTGTGGGGATGCCAGTGGCCACTGCAGCCCAGGACAGAGCTGAGAAGAAGCTGTGTCTCTGGAATGGTCCCTCCCCCATCCTGCTGTAATTCAGCTCATTTGCCCCAATTGCCAACCCCCTAAACTCTAGAACCGTAGTTTTCAAAGCCTGGTTCCCCCACAGGCAGCACCTGCAGGACCTGAGATCACATTAGAAATGCAGATTCCCAGGTCCCAACCCCGGAACTCCTGAATGGAAACTGGAGGCGGGTCCCAGGCCACAGAGGTCTGTGACCTCTGTCTGGAATGTGAGGTCCCCTGGTCTCTTCCCTTTCAGCCTTGGCCCCGCTGTATGTGAGCCTCACTGGCTCGTATTAAGTCTGTCGTCATGAGACGAGGCAGCAGTAGGTGCTCACTAAGTCCTGCTGGTGAGTCCTTAACAGGCATCTCCTAAATGCCCACCCTGTGCTCGGGTCTGTGCACCCAGAGGTCGGGTCCAGCGGCGGAGGTGGAGACTGTAAGCAAAAGTCCAGCACAGTTTGGAAATGGGAAGAACCCTCCAGAAGTGCATGTTCCCAGACACCAGCCAAGGCCTGCTGGACTAACCACGCCTGGAAACTTCCCCAAGCAGGGCGGGACCTCCGCAGCTGATCAAGCCAAGGTGCAGGCGGGAAAACAACAGGAGGCCCAGTGGCTGGGCTGAGAGCCAGGACCTGGGATCGCTGCTGTCCGCGTGCTCACGGGACCTCTCTCCTCTCTCCTCTCTCCTCTCCAGTGTGGGGCTGCCTTCCAGGAGGATGACGTCATCGTGCTCAATGGCACCAAGGAAGACGTGGAAGTGCTGAAGAGTAGGATGGAGGAGAGGCGGCTGCGAGCCAAGCTGGGGAAGGTACCGCATCCTGGGCTTTTCCCTTAGCCTCTGAGTCTGGGCAAAAGTAGGTCCTGCCCAGCTATGGCCCCTGCTCTGGAGCCTGTTGCAACCCCACAACCACACTGCTGGCGGCGCCCTCAGGGTTTGCTGTGATGGAGGTGGCTTTTATGAGCTAGAAGAGCCTGGGCTCTAGGAACATTCCTCGCAGCTTGGGCTCCATGGTCTGCTCTGCACTCGGCTTCCTCATCAGTGTGGAGGGAGGAGTGGTCAGCCCAGCCGCAGGGGATGGGCATGGGCAGGAGAGTAGAGAACAGCCTTCCCACCATGGGAGCCGCTGCTTGGTCTCTCCTCCCGCCCACCTGTTTTGAGTGGTGCCTCGGTGAGTATCAACTGCAGGCAACGCTCTGGGTGGGGGTATGGGGGTGCAGGCTTTGTTCTGTGCCCCAGGCTCAAAACAATTGATCAGCTAAGAAATGTGTTCAATATGCCATCGATTCTGTATCCAGCAGTAAATTTTGTTATTTCTTGAGTACTAAAGGTGATAGCTATGGTCTTTTTTCATTCTTAAAAAAAAAAGTTAGGTTTAGGTTAAATGTGAGAGTAACTTCCATGTCCTCAGAACTAAGGCAAAAGAATGCCTAAAATACTAGAAAATTGAGGCCATAAAATTGTGGGGAAGGAAAAATAGCCTGCCTGTTTTTATGCAGTTGGAGTACATCTACCAGTGATGTAATAGTTAAAGATTTTTCAGGTTATTCTTTTTTAAAAATCATAATAGAAGAAGGTGCATAATAGAGAAAGGACTGTATCACTGTCAAATAATATGTAATTCATGCCCATGGGACTTTAAAAGCCTGATGCTTGAGAATGTAGTGTTGGTATTATGTGTCCACCATTCTCAGAAAGAGCTAAACCATTTGGGTTTCCTCCTCTTATTGTCTCACTTAGGTAGAAAATAAATAATGTGTGTGAATTATTCTGTAGTACAGGAAATTGTGTCCAACTTCTGTGATCAAATGCCAATAGAAGTGTTCCGGCCCGAAGTGGTCTTATACTGGGTTATTACAACATTCATGAGGATAAAGAGCCACTCTGTGTTTTAAAGGGGTGACTTTAGGTTTAGGAGCAATTAAATCTATAAATGAGTTCATTTTAAGTTGGTTTTTTAAATGGCTGTGATCTCATTATCAAACGAGCAAAAAAAGAAAAAGTTTGAGATATTTTTGACAGAGGACATTTACCAAAAAGGATCTGCCTGTCCTTGATTGCTACTATCAATCAAGTTCAGTTTTTAGAAAGCACAGAAGGGGAAGATTGTGTTTTGAAGGAAGTGTTAGTAGAGATGGTGGTGTGGTCATAGCCCTCTTACCTTAGTTGTCTCCTGTGTCCCAGGCTTCCGCCAAGTTGTTGAAAGCCCAGTGGAGCTAACCTGCCCATCTCCGCAGGGTCCTCCCTGGAGCTTCTGGGAATGCCTCTTAGAGACGGCTGCCAGGAAACCAAAATATTTCCCCAATATACCCACAGCTAAGAATAGGACATAGCATTTCCTTTCTAATGCCCCATTGCCCGTGCTTTTCAAACATCATAACCTTAGCTGTGAGTGGAGAGCTTAGAAGTCAGTTTTCTGTATTATTTTTGAACCATGATATGTTACCCTCAGAGTTGAATGCATGTCTTGCCTGTTTGAAATGAACAGGACATTGTGTTTTGGACAGGTGTTATGAATCACATGGCATATCTATACATTATGAGACGAAGAGGCCACTGCCTGAGCAGGGTCTCTGATGTTTTCTAGAGATGGGATGTTTTCTAAATATGGGAGCCTCCTGAAAGGGTTAGGCTGTGTATCTTTAGCGCCACCTTTTGCATACTGAAGGAAATGGCATGATTAAAGTAAATTCCCTTAGTGAAGAGAGTCCTGTTTGTCCTATGATTGAATCAGCTGTGTGGTTTATAATATTCCTTTTCTCTTAATGTTTATTTATGGCTGCACTGGGTCTTCATTGCTGCGTGGGCTTTCTCTAGTTGTGATGCATGGGCTTCTCATTGCGGTGGCTTCTCGTTGCAGAGCATGGCCTCTAGGGTGTGCGAGCTTCAGTAGTTGTGACACACGGGCTTAGTTGCTCCTCGGCCTGTGGGATCTTCTCAGTTCAGGGATCGAACTTGTGTCTCTTACATTGTTAGGTGGGTTCTTTACTACTGCGCCAGCAGGGAAGCCCAGCTGTGTGGTTTTTAGAAGTTTCATTTCTTAATTTTTTGCTGACCAGCTTAACTATTATGAGCAACAGAATTCTAACAGAAGTAATCCACAGTTGAGAATTGGCTAAAATGTTCTTTAGTACAGGCCTCAAGTCCTTAGTTAAATACACAAATGTCAGAGCATTTTGACCACTTTGAAGAGGTCTTCCTGAAAAGGTTAGGATTCAGTCTATAGTTATCCTGTCTGGATTTTATGCTATTATCCAGCTAACTGCTCTTATGTGTGTAGTGGTCACTATTAAAATGGACTGCTCTCACCAAAACTTGTCCTCCTCATTGAAATTGTCTGAGGATGTGGTTTTGGAATATAACTGTACAGCTGAGCAGATCTCTCCAGATGTGTATTGCGTGAGGCATAAGTGTGCAGCCAGAAACACCTAGGCAGGACCAAGGTGCAGGGCTGAGGGTCAGAGTCATCTTCAGAGGGAGCCCTGCCCTAGGCGACCTGTGTCAGCCTGAAGTTGGACTCCCAGGGCAGTGGCAGCCACACGGACGTTAAAATCAGTGAATTGGAGCACATGTACTCTCTCCTTTTCTTTCCACAGAAAACAAAGAAACCTAAGGCAGCAGAGTCTGTCTCAAAATCAGATGTCAGTGAAGGTGAGATGCTAAAAAGAAGTCCTTATTTAGCAAAAATAAGACCTTAGGCCTGTTTTGCTAAATAAGTTCCTGCTTTGGTTTTGTTTTGCTTTGTTTTTTTCACAGAAACCCCAGGACCATCAAAAATGAAAACAGGGAAGCCCGAAGAAACCAGCCTTGATACTAGAGAGAAGAAGACCAACTCGGCTCCCAAAAGTGCAGGTGGGTCCAGTTGAAACGACTGTGGGCCACTCAGACGGCTGGAGACCCGCGTGGTTGTGTCACTGTTTGTTGGGGTGACTCTGAAGACTGGAGCTTATCCTGATCATGTCTCCAGCTCTCTTGAGGGCTCCCTGAGCTCTCTTGGGGGGCGACTAGGAAGCAGTTGATTCACCTTGGAGCAGAAGACCTGTCGGGATTGAAGTGGGTGTTCACACGTGCCATTGTCCAGTTTTCCTGAGGAGCCTGCTCATAGGGCCAGGCGAACGGGGTGCAGAGACCAAAGACCTGACTCGGTCGTTCCCCATTTAAGGCTGGGTTCTCTATGCACCAGATGTGCGCTGGAGCCAGCCTCCCTCCTCTGGCCTCCTAACCAGGAGCTGTTTGGTGGCTAGTCCAGAATTTAGAGACCCTAGTATTTATTTCACAAAGAAGAGGAGCACAGATGGATGAGGTGAGGAGTGAGTCATCTTGTGTTCATGGGTTCCAGCTGCCCCTCCACATACCAGCCACCTGGCCTCAGGGTCTCATGTATGTCAGTCTCTGAAGCAGGGGCCAGTGCAAGTAGTGATTAAGCTGATTTTAAATGACAGATTTACATAGAGCAGCTTCATTTGTTTTTTGGGCTTGGTGATTGAGATACTGTATTTCAACATTCCTCCCCAGAAAGGAGGAGGGAAATTCCTGGGCTTGGTGGCCTCTCGAGAATGTGATGGTTGGAATGGTCTGCAGCCCTAGCCTCAACGTTCAAAGCTTTTCGTTTTTCTAGCAGCACACGGGATCGCTTCTGGAAAAGCCGCAAAGAGGTCCATCGCCGACAGCGAAGAGTCAGAAGCTTACAAGTCTCTCTTCACCACCCACAGCTCCGCCAAGCGCTCCAAGGAGGAGTCGGCCCACTGGGTCACCCACACATCCTACTGCTTCTGAGGCCAGCGGTGCGGCCTCAGCTGGGCCCGGTGCACTTGCTCGTCCCCTTAAAGCTGGAGCCAGGCACGGTGCCTTCAGGCACAGTGGGGACTCTGTGACCCCGCTGGCCTTGCCCGTCACCCTGTCCCACTCACCTCCACCCTCTGTGCACTTGGACCTTCCCGCGGCCCTAAGAGCATGTTGGCTGCATATTTATGCTCGAAATAAGTAAAGACTCCAGGTTCCTCCTGGGTGTGTGGTCAGCTCATTTTGATTGAAATTTTCATGGTTTTGCTGCCAGTGGTTAATTAATTAAATAAGCCCAGTGAGACTGAACTTGAGAAAGGACGAGTTGAGTTGCAAGTACATTCTGCCTGCGGGGCTGTGGGAGGGAGTGTTTTGCACCAGAGCAGGGGACTTAGGGGGTTTCCTTGCTCCATCGCTGTGGTGAGAAAGGAGATTTAGTTGCGCACCTGATGATTTGGTACAAAAATTAAGTCTAAAGTCTGCTTTTTCTCTCACCTCTGTGTTTTCCTTCTTCCACTAATATCTGAGTAAGAAACTTGCAGCCATTGCATTGTTAGTGACAGTAATTCTGTGACGTCATGTCAATTCCACGTTCTCTCTCAGCAGATTATGAAAAGGGAAACTGGACATAAAATTGGTATGTCTCATGCATAAAGTGTGTTAAAGTCAATAATTAATGAAACTCTGCTCTAAAGGCAGGAGCATCAGGATTGCGAGCCCTGCCTTCTGGAGACAGAGGCATGTTACTGACATGGTTCTTTATAGGAGGTCCGGGGCATGGGGCTCCATTAAAAAGCAGGCAGAGGAAACGCAACACTGAATCAACTACACTTCAGGAAAATAAACTTTTTTAAAAAGCAGCCAAAGGAGCTGGGAGAGGAGGTTGGAAGCGGGAGGGAGCAGCCTGGGGTTGGGGAGGGAAGGGGCTGGAGAGCCGAAGACAGGCTGCTCTGTCACCCTGTCCTCTGCCTTAGCGTTCTGGGCTAGCGTTGGACCCCAGGATATGTGAATATAGATGCATTTTCATCAGATTATATTAACATCAGTGAATTTTTGTTGCGGACTTTTTCCAAAAGAGATGTGAAAATTACCATTTATTTATATTTTCATACAGATACATCTAGTTATGATCACCGTGCCTATTTCTGATCAACCCTGGGGTCTCACACTCCTGTAAGCTCTCTACCCGGGAGCCCCCTGCCCCTGAAGCTAAGGGGAGTGTGAGCCCCGAGTCAGCCTGTGTGGTACGTCCGACTCTCCTCTGTCTCTCCTTCTGATTTCACATCCTCTCACAAAACTTCCCTGGGTTCGACACAGTCAGAGGCTGAGCGCAGACACCCCGTGGACCCTGGGTTGTAGCAGCAGAAGTCTTTCCGAGGAATAAGTGTGAATCAGATGACCCAGCGGAACAGGTGCAAGCCCTGTGTTCCACTAGTTGGGATTTTTTTTGTTTTGTGTCACTTTCAGAAGCTGGTGGTCTCGAACGCAGTGGCCTGTGGGCCTGGTTGTGTTCCTGGCGGTGGCCTCTATCCGTGGCTCCCCTGTTGCCTCACCGTCCCCAGACCTGCCTGGATGTCAGCCTTTCCCCCACTTCATCCAGCCAACTGATCATCCCTCACACTCTGCCCGGATGTCTTCTTCAGGAAAACCTGCCTGCCTGAACTAACCTCCAGCTACCCCCTTGCACTCTTAAAGCTCTCATTTCTTACCACAATTTTTTTGTTTTTTTGGCCATGCCGTTCAGCCTGCGGCATCTTCATTCCCCAATCAGGGATCGAACCTGTGTCCCCTGCATTGGAGTCTTAACCACTGGATCACCAGGGAAGTTCCCTCATCAGTTTGTTTTTTCACTGTAATAACAGTTCAGTCCCTGGATTTGGAAGATCCCCTGGAGAAAGGAATGGCTACCCACTCCAGGATTCTTGGCTGGAGAATCCCATAGACGGAGGAGTCTGGTGGGCTACAGTTCATGGGATCACAAAGAGTCAGACATGACTGAACAACTAACACTTTCACTTTTTTCAATAGCAGTTATATTAAATATTAAAAGTTAGTTTTCATTTACATTTGAAATTGAGATGTCCAATCTCCATTGTTTTTCCAAAGAACTAACAGGAAAAAAAGATCACCTAAAAGGATGGAGCTTCTTTAAGGCTAGCTATTCACAAACTTCACATTGGCATTTTTCTTCAGTTTTCATCTCAGCCATTAGTACTTACTAGTCTAAAACTCAGACATAGTTTGCTAATTAACAACTGCACACTTCATACTGTGACCATTTGATAACTGGTCATGTAAAACATGCTCAAATGTTGATTTGTCTTCAGTTTATAGTAAAAATAAAGCAAAAAAGGTCTTTCCTAATTCCCTTATCACAATTTTAATGAAATAAATGATACTCTTAATTAAGCCAGGCATTGTACACTCAGGTGATGTCAGTGAGTGTGGATGTGAGGTGATAGGAGGTGGTGGGGAAGTAGAACATGGCCTCCGAAGGGGCGGTTCCTACTTGGCTCCAGCAGAGAGGGGCCCTGTGTTACCAGATCTTCCGTACTTTTCAAGGAAATCAGAAATCTGACCTTTGTAAATGGAGCTCCCCCACCCCCATTTAAATACCCCAGCCAAAGCAAGAGATGCAGGAGACTTGGTTTGATCCCTGGGTTGGGAAGATCCCCTGGAGGAGGAAATGGCAACCCACTCCAGGATTCTTTCCTGGAGAATCCCATGGACAGAAGAGCCTGGCGGGCTACAGTCCCCGGGTCACAAAGAGTCACGAACGACTTAGCGACTGAGCACAATCCTTTTTCAGAACAGTACAGGCAACGCAAAACACATGAGTAGCTCCTAGTTCGCAGCCTCTGGTTTAATACCTTTCTTTCCCATTCGGCTTTCTGCTCCACGGGGGCACATGCCTCGAGTCTGCTCTGCTCACCACAGTGTCTGGATTCAACAAATGGAAAAATAAAAATAGATGGATCCGCCCTCCCAGTAGAGCACCAGGCTCAAAGCATACGCTGGCAAGGAGATGGCATTTTGTCACTCCCGGCCTCTTTTTCGACTGCTTGCTGGAAATGATGCCATTTCCCTTTAAATCCTACTCCCAGGCAACCCCCTCAAGGCTCTTTATCTTCCACCCTGAAGTCATCACAATGGCCAGAGCAGGTTCTGGCTGGCAGCGGGGGTGGGGGTGGGGGTTGGGGGGGGGGGGCCTCTGTGACATCACCAACGATCCAGCCCTGCCTGGTCCTCTGTCTCCAGGTACAAGGGCATACCAGCACACTGTGAGCCACATCCTGCACCACCTCTGCTCACCATGCAGTCTCTGAAATGGTGCTTGTTCTTGCCTCTGTGTCTGTCCTGCGGCTATGCCTTTATGTTTTCTTCTCTGAGAGATAAACCCAAAGAAACCCAGGGGAAGGTGCCCTGCGGAGGGCACTTTCGAATTCGGCAGAATCTACCAGAGCATACCCAAAGCTGGCTTGGGAGCAAGTGGCTCTGGCTCGTTTTTATTGTTGTGCTGTACATGATACTGAAGTTTCGAGGAGATGGTGAGAAGAAGAAGGTAAGGGTGGCTCCGTTTGTTACTCCACAGTGATTCCATCTCAGAAAACTCAGACTCGAGAACGAGATGCTCTCGTTATTACAGGCAAGACTGTTGTTAGGTATAACAAGTTTGAATGTGGAGTATCTACTCCCAGTCCTGAGTGTGCTAGTTAACTCATTTCCCCACATATCCTTAGAGAAAACTAGACCTGAGCTCACAGAGGTTGGGACTCCTATAGTTGAAGGCCACCTTTTGTTTATTAGGCAACTAAAACTTTGGCTCAGTGTTTATCCTGTTAAATCAGGTTTTTTTCAAATGAGGATAGATTCAAGAACTTCGTATGTTTCAGGTCAAAATTATTTACAGAGCCAGATTCACTGCCCCTGACTTTTCATTTCCCTGGCATCTGAATTATTACCAGTTGCTGAACTGAATGGAAGTGATATCATTATTCCAAGTAAAGGAAGAGATCTGTCATAAAGGGTCAGAGGTGTAAAGAAGTAACAGCCTGTCCATGAAGTGGCTGAAGAGCTCTGAGAAGGGGATGGGAAGAGAAATATGGTGGCTTGTTCCCTCTTCAACAAACCCAAAGCTCCAGGATACTGTGTCCAAACTGATGGGAGCAGGGGATTGGCAAACCTTTTCTGCGAAAGGCCACATAGTCGATATTTTCAGCTTTGTAGCCCATTCAGCCTCTTGCAAGGACTCTGCCCTTTGAGCATGAAAGCAGTCATAGACTATTGGCAAATGAATGAGCCTGGCTGTTCCAATAAAGCTTTATCAACAAAAACAGCTGGCAGGCCAGATTTGGCCATCATTTGCCAGTCCTTTGACTAGATCAATGCTAGAGCCAACTTCTCTCAGGTGAGCCCAACTCTCTTAGAACTCCGTCAACACAAACCAGCATTGTCAATGGTATCATTCACCCTGAATATCTTTCTTGACAGGTGCAGACTCCTCCCACCCTTCGGGGCTGTACATTTCGCCCTCCAGGAAGGAAAAACACTTCACCCAACAAAAACCATGCATTCAATAGCTTAACCCGGCTTGAGATGGACCTTGTGAAATTTGTGTCCAGGGTGCGGAATCTGAAAGTCAGCATGGCAACCAGCAGTCACTTCAGGCTTCAGAACTTAGGGAATGTAGACCCACACCATAACATTACAATATATGAGATTTGGGGCAAAGATGACTTTGCCGATTGAGTGGGTTTGTGTGTCCAAGAAGGAGAGGAAAAGTTTGGTACTGACAAACTGTATCCAAACTATAAAACTGTTGTGAAGAAAAGCAATTCTCGAATTTGTGACCTTTTTCCTTTCTCATTTTTTTTTAAACCAGAAAAAAAAAAAAACGTGAGGCCAGAAGCCATTGCCGTTACAGTTTTTGTTTCTTAGCTCCTCTAGAGCTGAGGGTGGAGAGAAGCGTGAGGACAGTGACATTTGCATTGGGTGACAAGCTTGGCCACTGTGCCGTGGCCTTCGTAGAATAAGGCTTGGGAGATTTTGGGATAAGATGCTAATATTATTTCTGTAATAGCTTATCTTTATAGTAGCTATTTTTGGAAGGGGCAGAAAACTATTTTTTCTCTAATTTACTACATTACAAAGGACAACTTTAATTATAGGTTTAAAGTTATAAAATGATTGAATTAGGAGGTGTGTGTGTCCGGAAGATGGTGGATTCACTTCACTTTCTTTTTTTTTAAGGTTTTTTTAAATTTAGCTGCTCCTGGTCATAGTTGCGACCTGTGGGATCCAGTTCCCTGACCTGAGCTCCCTGCATTGGGAATGTGGCATCTTAGCCACTGGACCACTAGGGAAGTCCCTCACTTCATTTTCTTACCTTCAGACTTATTTATTCTATCTTGTGGGTCTAACGTATTGACTTTTTCTATTACAAACTGACGTTACATGTATCTAAGTGGGTTAAGAAAAACAGAGACTTAAACCACGTTTCTAATGTCATTTGGATATAGACAAGCTAATCAGGAACTTCCAAAGCAGTCAGTGTTAACATTCTTCGTGAATGCTAAGTCGCTTCAGTTGTTTCTGACCCTTAGCGACCCCATGGAGCACTCTGTCCAGGATTTCCCAGACGAGAGTACTGGAGTGGGTTGCCATGCCTCCTCCAGAGGATTTTCCCGACTCAGAGATCAAACCTACATCTCTTATGTCTCCTGAATGTTCTTTATAATACTTGTTTAAAGTATGGATATTTGGGGAACTTCTCTGGCAGCCAGCCCAGTGTTTAAGACTCCATTGCAGGGGACAAGGGTTTGATCCCTGGTTGGGGAACTAAGATCCCACATGCCTTGCAGTGTGCCAAAAAAAAACAAATAATTAAAATATGGGTATTTTGGCATGTTCGTATGGCTAACGGAAACTACACTTTCCCTGGGCTGTTCTATTAGCTCATGACGCCTCATATAGGCCACCCTGATAGTTTTAGGACGAGCAGATGTAGGCCTAGGCAGAGACGTCCGCTCTGGAAGTTCCCTTATTTCCACTTCACACCTAATTAAAGTGGGCTTGAACCTCCATTGCCTTCCATCTGGCTAAAAAGAGTTAATCCTCGTGGTTCGAGCACCATCTTCAAGACCAGTCCCACGCAGTGTCTGAGAGACCTCCGGTTAGACCTGCCCACCTCTTCCCCTCTCATCATTGTCACCCTATCTTTGAAAAGTGGTCCCTGAACCCTTTGCTTTTTGTCTTAATTTCAACTTTCAGAATATTAAAAAAAAGAAAGAAAAAAAACTGGAAGGAGTTGAGATGTTTCCTCGGTGTCTCCTGTACTCCTTCTGGGTGTTTTCAAGCAAGTTATTTTCCCAGCACATTCTAAAGAAATGCAGATAAGGAAAAAAGGCCTTGGTTTTAACCTGTGATGTCAACATGGGGCATATTTTAGATTAGAATGGAGATAATCGAAAGGTTGCCAAATCACGGCTCACAGGTCAAATCAGCTTCTGCCTGTTTTCAAACAGCCCTTGAACTAACAGTGGTTTTTTAATTTTTAATTTTAATACTTTTGGCCACGCCATGTGGCAGGCAAGGTCTTAGTTCCCTGGTTGGGGATAGAATCCATTCCACCCACAGTGGAAGCGTGGAGTATTAATCACTTGGACCATCAGGGAAGTCCAATAATGGATTTTATATTTTTAAATGGTTGAAGAAAATCAACTGATGAATCATATTTCATGATATGAAAATTACATGAAACTCAAATTTCAGTGACCATGGATAAATTTTTATTGAAACAGAGCCACACTACCATTTACATGTTGCCTATGGTGACTTTTGTGCTCTGTGTGCAGAGTTGAATTACTGCACAGAAACCATTATGACCCACAGAACTGAAAATATTTACTAACTAGCTCTTCACAGAAAAAGTTTGCTGATCCTAGTTTATGCTAATCTCGCTCAGCCATGTCCAACTCTTTGCGACCCCATGGACTGTAGCCCGCCAGGCGCCTCTGTCCATGGAATTCTCCAGGCAAGAATACTGGATTGGATTGCCATTCCCTTCACCAGGCAATCTTCCTGACCCAGGGATCAAACCTGGGTCTTCTGCTTTGCAGGCAGATTCTTTACCATCCGAACCACCAGGGAAGTCCTAATTTATATGTTAACAAACAGAAAATATGTTCACTAGGATCTGATATATTCAATAACCTTCACAAACATCCCCTCTTTGTCTGATAAGCAAAAATGTAATTCCGTATCATTTTTGTGTCATTTTGTTCCAGCTAACTGATGGGAATCCTATGAAAGAGCAAAACATCAAAATTTCTTATAGGAAGTTTATCTAGGATATAATTAGAACAAAATCTGCTGTACAAGTGGATTTAACAATTCCCATAAAGGAGTGTCCCGAGTCTTTGCCTTGACTAACACAAAGCTTTGCAGACCCCGGTGTTGCCTAGAAAATAGTGTTTTCTTCGCCCCAGTCTATTTCATTCATTATTTTCATGCAAAAATGTAATAGATATAGATCAAGGAGCGAGAGCCCCACAAAGCCGCTCACCTCTGCTGTTTGAGTGTCAGCTGAAACCCCAGGGTTTCTGCGCTCTACAGTGACTCAGCAGCTCGAAGCCACCAGATGGCTGTAGTCGTCTACACCTGCTGTCTCTGTCAGAAGAGATTCACTCGGAGGGTTGGCAGGATCTGCAGCCAAGACCCTCTCCTGGCAGCCTGAAGAGGCCACTGCCAGAGGTGGTGGGTCATGAGGCAGAGATGTGAGAGCATCCTCCAGGATCCGAGAACAGTCCCCAGTCAACAGCTAGAAAAGAAGCCCAGAGTCTCAGTCACACAGCTGCAAGGACATGGTCTGGAAGAGCCCCCAGACCATGTGTCAGAGGGGACCTCTGTTGTGTGAGACCTTCGCAGAGGAGCCCACCCACTGGAACACAGACTCTCGGTCCACAGAAACTGTAGGAGAATAAATGTGTGTTGCTTGAAGCCACCAAGTTTGTGATAGTTTATGACACAGCAGTAGAAAATCAGTAACACACACACACACACACACACACACCCCATCTTTCTATTCCCAATTGCTGAACACCATTGTTGTTCCCAATGCCTTGGAGGACAAGTCCACACTCCCTCTGACCTAGTCCCTGGCCTCTGAACCAGGAGAATGGGACCAAAGGAATAATGGCGGCGGATCAAGAATAGGATTGTCCTGCTCCTTGAAGCTAGAAGTTACAAACAATTGGCCCAGGGACCAAACCTCCCCCTGCTCTGACATGTTTGTTTGACCATAATCACATTTTTTACCATTTTATTTGAAATAATTGTAGAGTTGCAGAAAGTTGCAAAGGTAACAGAGTATCTTCTTAGACCCTTCACCTGGATTCCCCAGCTGTTGCATCTTATGCAACTTGAGAACAATCACAGAACCAGAAGACAGATGTTGCAACAGTATGTGGGGAGAGTTCCGTGTTGTTCTGTCCCTGGTGTGGAAGCGAGGACCCACCCTCCCCCAACTACACTATCCTGGCAGAGACACTCAACAGCCTTCCCCACCTCCCCTGACCCCTGGCAACCACCAGTTCGTTTCCGTCTCTATGACAATGTTATGCGAATGAAGTCACACAGTATGCGACCCTTGAGATTGGCCTCTTTCACTCCATATAGCCCTTCAGATACATCCAGGTGGTGTCGTATGCCAACAATTCATGCTTGTCTGCTGCTGAGTCTGTTGAACCATCCACTTGTGGGGGAACATTTTAGCCTTTTGTGGTTTTCGCTTATGATAACAGGACTGCTATGAAGAATTGTGTGCAGTTTTCTATGTGAACACGCACTTTCATTTCTCTGGTTTAGATGTCCAGGATTATGGTCGCTGGTTTACATGAGAAGTATAGGTTTTGGCCTTCACTGAGAGTCAAAGATTTAGAAAAAAAAGATGCACCTAGAGAACTGCCTCTCTTTCTCATCCCTGCTACCCAAATCCCATGCCCTCTTCCCCTCCACAAAGCCCTGTAGGGCTGTGATCATCCTCGTTGCTTTCTGTCTTATCTTTCCTGCATTTCTTTTGCGCAAATGAACAGATACACATGTATTTTCTTACGCTCCTTCTTTCTAATGTGAAGGAGAGCAAGCGTTCTATAGTCTTTGGGGCTTTGCTTTCTCCATTTAACGGAATGTCCTTGAAAATCCCGTCTTATTGGCTTTGAGAGGGTCTTTCTCATGCTTTTTTCCCCGCTGCGGAGTGCCCCATCGTGTTTGTTCAGCCTCTGTCTTACATGCAAATATTCAGGTAGTTTCCACAAGTTTGAAATGACAAATGATAATGCAGTGAGTCACTTTGTGCATACCTGTTTTTGTGTTGTTGGTGACATAACTTTAGGGTAGATTTCTAGGAATGAGCTTAGTGGGGGAGAAAGGTATAAGCCCAGGCGTAGTTTTGTTAGATATTGCCAAATTTCCCTCCAGGAGGCTTGTGCCAGCTCGAATTCTCACCAGAAATGCCAATACAGATTTTTATTTTTTTTTAACGGATGTGTGGACAGCTGACTGGACACTTCTGCCTGAAGTACCTGTCTTAGATGGCCTTGTGAGGCTTGCAGTTACCTAAGATTGCTGCTAGGTGGCATACGAAGCCCGTCATGGGAAACAGCGCTCTGGTTTCCCAGACTGTTTTCAAAGACCCTTGATGAAAATAATGTGTGAGATGAAGTGATGGTAACACTTCATCTGATGAAGTGGTCGTAACACTTTTATCATAGTTAGCAACTGGCATTCTTTGTACCGGTAGTAATAACAGGGACTTCCCTAGTGGTCCAGTGGCCCTGTGCTCCCAATGAAGGGGGCCTGGGTTCGATCCCTGGTCAGAGAACTAGAGTCCACATACCTCAACTAATAGCTGGTGCAGCCAAATAAATAAATAAATATTTATATATTAATTATATACTTAACATTATATATTTTATATATTAATATATATTTAAAAGCAGTAATAACATTACTTTTTATTATCAATGAACTTTTGTCATTGATTGTATTTATTCATTTATTCTCGTGTTTGTTCGGTGCACTTCTCCAGGTTCTGGGCACGAGAAGATAAAAACAAACGAACAAATTCCCGGGACAGAGTTTTCTGTCCACTGAGGGAGAAATGAGAAGCATGCCCATGAGTCCAATAGGCAGTCTCTCCAAGGCAGGAGGTGAGGGTGTGGGGATCAGTGAGTGAGATGGTTTTTTAGATCTTAAATGGTGTGGTCACAGAAGGGCTACTGAGAAGCCGTTACTGGAGGGGGTCGGCCCTGAAGACCAGCTAGAGATGAGTGAGGACACTGGGAGGGGAGGCGCAAAAGCCCTGAGGCTGGAGGGAGCCCAGCCTGATGGGGAGCCCTGGGGTGTCCTGTGCTTGGGGTGGAGCTGGAGAGGGGATGAGGTGGGGCCCAGGGAGCAGGTGCCTGCTGGCCACCGACAGGACTTGAGTTTCCCTCCTGGTGAGATGCAGGCCATGGGGAGAGGAGACTGGAACAGGCCAGGATGCACCCATTTCTCCAGGTATCTCCAGATGGCCCAGCCTGGGCCACAACCAATGGATGCCGAGTGAGTGCTGGTCTCTGCTCTCAGGAGCCCTTGGTGGGGGTGGGGGGGGGGTGGCCCTCAGGGGACAATTAACACGGCAACATGAGGCTTCCATGGGAAACAAGGAGTCTTCTGGAGGTCCTGAGGGTGAGCTCTGCCTTCTGGCGCCTTGGAGCCACTTACCACTTACTCTAGAAAACAAATAATATGCCGAGCGTTCGGTTTTATGAAGATGCAGGTGGGTTGCACGTGGGGGACCCAGTCGAACAGCTCTGCCTCTGTCTGTCTGTCTGTCATCCTCCTGTAGACTGCCGGTCCTTTGAAGCCTCGTCTGAATCTCATCTATAACGTGCAGCTGGCCCCTCCATAACTAATGAATGACATCTCTCGTTTTTTGATAATTTTTTTTGTTTCTTTTGTTTCTTTCTTTATTATTTATTTGTTTGGCTGTGTTGGGTCTTAGTTGCATCTTGGTGTGTTTTTGTTCAGTTGCTGCTAAGTCGTGCCTGACTCTTTGCGACCCCATGGACTGCAGCACGCTGGGCTTCCCTGTCCTTCACCATCTCTTGGAACCTGCTACAACTTATATCCATTGAGTCAGTGATGCCATCCAACCATCTCATCCTCTGTTGCCCTCTTGTCCCCTGCCCTCAATGTTTCCCAGCATCAGGGTCTTTTCCAATGAGTTGGCTCTTCACGTCACGTGGTTCAAGTATTGGAGCTTCATCTTCAGCATCAGTCCTTCCAGGAAATATTCAGGGTTGATTTCCTTTAGGATTGATTGGTGTGATCTCCTTGCCCTCAGCATGTGAGATCTTTGTTCCCTGACCAGGAATAGAACTCGCATTCCCTGCATTGCAAGGCGGATCTTTAACCATCGGACCACCAGGGAAGTCCCCTGAGTAACCTCTTTGACATGTGATCATCATATTGTAAAAGAGTCTAATTCCCTTACACGGAGCCCTGAGCCCTTCTCAGTGACAGTGCTGACATGAAGACAGCTCTGAAGTGCATTACTCCCAGAGATGAAGAAATTAGATTCCCTTCCATCTTGAAAACCCATAGAAAAGGAAACCTGATGGAGAGGAGCGGACAGTGACCGTGGGAGGACCCACTGCCGCTCAGGCTCTTCCGTCTCTCTTTCCTAGGGGTACCTGGGGAGGCCCAGCAGGGACCTGCCCCAGAGTGGTGACCTGGGAGAGGCAGAGACTTGGGATGGAGCTGCCTGGGGCCACAGGGAGGCCCTGAGTTCCTGGGGGCAGAGCCCCTCCTTGTCTGGCCCCTGGTGCCCACCTGGACCCTCGCTTCCCCTGCTGGGGCTGCGGTTCTGAGCCATGAGCTTGAAGAGGCTGCTCAGCACCTTCCCCTCCCAGTGTGTGTGGCCTCAGCCCTCAGGCAGATGCGCTGGAGCTTTGCCATCATAGCCACCTTCCTTGACCTCGATATTCCGGAAACACCGTCTCCCCTTCGCTCACTCACCCTTCCCTCACTCACCCTTCCCTCTGTCATGTATCTGCTCATCATTCAGCCAGGGCTCAGGAGCATCTCTGTGTGAGCACGGCCGATCCAGTGATGCGTGAACGCGGTGCACAGGGCCTCCTCACACCCCTTAGAGGCGGCTCCCAGGAAAGAGACTGGAACACGGTGCAGCCATGGCGAAGAACAGGACGGAGCTTCCCCCCAAACTCAAAAAGCAGGATTTCTGTATGATCTGGCAACTCCATTTCTGGGTAAATGCCCCAAAGGATTAAAAGCAGGATTGGGGAGAGCTGTTTGCTCATCCTAGTTCATAGCAATGATTTTCACAGCCACCAAGAAGCAGACCCAGCCTCAGTGTCCATGGGTGGATGGATGAATCAATAAACAAAATGTGACTTATCCATACATGGAATATTATTCAACTCCGAAAAGGCCAAATTCCTCCTGGGCACTGAGAATGCAAAGATAATAAAATCCTACAGTATTTGGGGGGATTTTGTCAGACAATGATGAAACACTGACATTGGCCACAAACACATAAATATACAACATTGTTCAGGAACAGGTGACTGCTATGAAGAAAAATACTCTGGAGAGGGGCCCCTGAGGCCAGATGGTCAGGGAAGACCTTTCGGAGGACACTTTGAATAACACGCTGTGTGAGGTGAGGCCCTGGGGATGGGAAGCCAGTGCAAAGGCCCCAAGGTTCTCCGAGAAACCCACCTTCCTTCTGAGGGCTGGCCTCCATCCTTCATTATACCTTCATTTGTGCTGTAATTGGGTCCTTGACGGACGTGCTGACCTGAAGTATACCACTTTGGCACAAGGGTTGTTTTGAGCTGGAGGCGGCTCAGGCAGAAAGTGCTCTCTGCCCTCCCCTTTTCTGCCCCAAAGCAGGACAGACGTTTCATAGAGGGAGGTGCCCCTCCCCTGTCCCCAGGGAGAAGAGTGATTCTTATTCTAGAGTTCAGATGTACCATACTTAACCAGTTCCCTTCTTGTGGATGCTCGGTGCTCCCCAGTGTCATGTTCTCATGAACACATATGGTTCCTATTTCCCCAGACTGGGCAGGAGTTGATGCTTCCCACTTCAGGCAGTACAACTGCCATCTGCCAGTGTTTGGGTTTATTCCACAGTCAGCAAACACTGAAAGCACAGCCAGGCAAGGCACTGAAAACAAAAACCCTTGCAACAGCTTACACGTGACTTATTTTAGAATTTCTAAGTACAGTTAAGTGATGATTCATCCCACTTAAATCTGAGCTGTTTAATGGACCATCTGGTTCATCAGAATATGAAAGACTTTGCCCAGCAACCTGGAAAAGTACCCAAGAGGAAAACAGAAGTGGTTTTTAACCACGGAGAGGGAGTCCCAAGAAACATCAACTGAGTGTCAGCTCCTTGAAGACAGGAATGTTGGTGAATAAATAAACTGCATGATGTCTGGGCCTATTTTTCTAAAAAAATATTTTTTATTTTATTTTAGTTTATTGGTTATGCTAAGTCTTCTTTGCTTCATGCGTGCATTCTCTGGTTGCAGCAATCGGGGGACGCTCTCTAGCAGCAGTACACAGGCTTCTCATTCCGGTGACTTCCCCTGTTGTGGAGCACGGGCTCCAGGGCACACGGGCTTCCGTAGCTGCACACGTGGGCTCAGTAGTTGCAGTTTCCTCACTCTAGAGCACAGGGTCGGTAGATGTGGTGCACAGGCTTAGTTGCTCCACAGCATGTGGACCAGGGATAGAGCCCATGTCTCCTGCCTTGGCAAACAGATTCTTTACCACTGAGCCACAGGGAAATGCCTAAAAAATATTTTCTTTTTTTCTGATTACAAAAGCAATGCAACTCAAAGCACAAGAAACCAAAGAATACTGAGTAAGTGAGACTTCGTAGAAATTAAAAGCTTTTGCACTCCAAAAGGAAACGATAAGAAAGTGAAAAGACACCTCAGAGAATGGGAGCAAATATTTGAATATCATATATCTGACAAGGATCTAGTATTAAGAATATATGAAAAACTCACACCTCAATAAAAACCAACTGAAAATGTGCAAAGGACTTAAATAGATATTTCTTCAAAGAAGATGCACAAGTGGCCAATAAGCACATAAAAAGATGCTCATCATTACTCATCAGGGAAATGCAAATCAAAACAACCATGAGACACCATTTTATACCCACCAGGATGGCTGTCATCAAAAAGACCGACAATAGCAAGGGTTGGTGAGGAGGCAGAGAAATTGGAACCCTCGCACACTGCTAGCAGAAATGTAAAATCAGGCAGTTACTTTCGAAAAAGTCTAGCATTTCCTCAAAGCGTTAAGCATACAGAGTCACAGTGCGACCCAGCCATTCTATTCCTAGGTGTCAACACCCGCCCCAAATGAAAACATACGTCCCGTATAGAGCTTGTACATGAGGCTTCCCTGGTGGCTCAGGGGTATAAAGACTCTGCATGCCAAGGCAGGAGACACAGACTCGATCACTGGTCTGAGAAGACGCCACATGCCAGGGAGCAATGAGCCTGTGAGGCACAGCTACTGAAGCTGGCATGCCCCAGAGTTCACGTTCTGCAGTAACAGAAGCCAGCATACCGCAGCTAGAGAGCAGCCCCCTCACAGCAACTGCAGAAAGCCCAGGTGAAGCAATGAAGACCCAGGGCAGCCCTAAATAAGCAAACAAAAATAACACTTATGAAAAGCTTACACACGAACGTTCATAGTAACGTTATTCATCATAGCTGGAAGTGGCAACAACTCAAATGTCCATCATCTGATAAATGGAGTAATAAAGTGTGGACTAGTCATAGAGTAGAATATTATTCAGCTATGAAAAGGAATGAAGGGACTTCCTGGTGGTCCAGGGGCTAAGAATCTTCCTTGCAATGCATGCCGTGCAGTGCAGCCTTAAAAAAATGATATAAAAAGTAAACCCCGTACCTTAAACACTGACTTTCCATCCTTACCCCAGCCCGTGGCAACCACTACTTTCTGTTTCTGTGGATTTGCCTCTTCTGGGCATTTCTCATAAACTGCCTCAGCTATGTGCAGCCTTTTGTGTATTCTGTTCTTTCTCATGGCTGAATACCATTCCATTGCAGGGATGGACCACATTTTGTTGATCTATTTGTCCATCAACGGACATTTAGGTTGTTTCTATCTTTGGGCTGCTTATCTCTCTCGCTCTTTTTTTTTTTTTAACTAATTTTTAAATAATATAACAGTCTAATTTTATCTTGTCTGTTTTGTTTTTAATTTTTTGGCCATGCCACATAGCCTGTGGAATCTTAGTTCCCTGATCAACGATCAAACCCACATCCCCTGCATTGGAAACTCGGAGTCTTAACCACTTGGACTGCCATGAGAGTCCCATCTCCCTCACTCTTAATCATATCCCCTTACTTCCATCATAGTCATTACGCCATCATCCAACTTATCTACCCTTATCTGTTGGTTTTCCGCCCCTCCTCCTGCACTAGAAGCTCCAAGCAGGCACAGAGTTCTGTGTGAGTCACTGCTGTGTGCCTGGCCCATGAGGATGAAAGAGAGATTGGAAGTGGATCTGCTCCCACTGAGTCAGGCCTCTGGGAAGTGAGGGCTCAGGAGCTGACACAGGAGAAAGGTCTTATAATTTCCAGGCATGGCCAGGAGCCACTGCTTTCCTCTTGGCCACAGCGACCTCTGCTTTGGGAGACGGCACCGTCGACTTTGGCTTCCCTGGTGGCTCAGTGGTAAAGAATCCACCTGCCAATGCAGGAGCTGAGACTTCGATCCCTGGGTTGGGAAGATCCCCTCGAGTAGGAAGTGGTAACCCCACTTCAGTGTTCTTGCCTGGAGAATTCCATGGACAGAGGAGCCTTGTGGGCTGTCCATGGGGTCACAAAGAGTGGGACATGACTGAGTGACTGGGCACACAGACACATCATGGAATTTATCTTCCTCTGAACCATTCTCTTAAAGGAGAGGTGTTGGGACAAGTGGGAAGATGGGTGTGTTCGGCGGGCAGGGGTTGTGGGGGTGGGAGAAGCTGCCATCATCTGGAATCCAATTCCTGAAACTTGCTGGTTCCACCGAGACACCAACTGTGTGTTGGTTTCAACAGTTACCCCATGGAGGAGGTTCCCCTCTGTTACCCACTCTCCTAGCCTAGAAAAGGATGCCCGCAGTCCCCTCTATTTAGCTTTTTATTTTATTTTTGCAGTTTGGGGAAATTTTGCCAAATACACCCTCTTTCTTGGCAAAGGAAATTTCCGTCTACCCATCTGAGTCAGGACTCTATTTGTTCTTTCAAGATTTATGTAATTCCACCGTGCATTAGCTTCTCAGGGTTGTCATAACAATGTTGAGAGTCCTTTGGACTGCAAGGAGATCAGATCAGTCAATCCTAAAGGAAATCAACCCTGAATATTCATTGGAGGGACTGATGCTGAAGCTGAAGCTCCAGTACCTTGGCCACCTGATGCAAAGAGCTGACTCATTAGAAAAGACCCTGATGCTGGGAAAGATTGAGGGCAGGAGGAGAAGTGGGTGACAAAGGGTGAGATGGTTGGATGGCATCACAGACTCAATGCACATGAGTGTGAGCAGGCTCCGAGAGATGGTGAAGGACAGGGAAGCCTGGCATGCTGCAGTCCATGGCGTCCCAAAGAGTTGGACATGATTGAGGGATTGAATGAGACAAAACACGCGGGGTGGCTTTAACACAACAGACATTTATTCTCTCACAGTTCTGGAGACTAGAAGTCTAAAAC
Organism: Budorcas taxicolor; assembly: GCF_023091745.1. Lineage (NCBI taxonomy): Eukaryota > Metazoa > Chordata > Mammalia > Artiodactyla > Bovidae > Budorcas > Budorcas taxicolor. The sequence continues at coordinate 59,211,488 of NC_068922.1, read as the reverse complement.
CAAGGGCTAGGAGGGCCGTGTTCTCTCCAAAGGCTCTGGGAAGAGTCTGGCCCAGGTCCTTCTCGGGGCCTCTGGTACTGGCTGGAAATCCTTGGGGGTGTTTGGCTTGTAGGTTCATCCCTCCTGTCTGGACCTCTGTGGTCACACGATTTCTCCTCTGTCTGTGTGAGAGTCTCCATGTGACCTCTCCTCCCTCAGTCTCTCTCTCCTTTTCCTATAAGGAGACCAGTTGTATAGAATTAAGAGCCCACCCTTCTCCAGCATGACCTCAGCTTAACTTTCATCATAATTACATCTGCCAGGACCCTGTTCCCAAATCAGGTCAGATTTACAAGTCCTGGTGGCTTAGATGGTTAAGAATCTGCCTGCAATAAGGGAGACCTGGGTTTGATCCCTGGGTTGGGAATATTCTTGCCTGGAGAATCCCATGGCCAGAGGAGCCTGGTCTATGGGATCGCAAAGAGTCAGACACGACTGAGCTACTAACACACGCATATCATAATTTTTATCTTTTCTTACTCAAAGACGTGGAATGTCCCTCCCTTTGTTCCTATTCTGTGTTGTCATCCAGTACGATTTTTTTTTAAATTTTCCTCATAAAGAACCATGCCTTTCTTGCTAAATTTATTTCTGAGTATTTCATTATTTCTCACTATATTGTGAATGCATTTTTAAAAAAATTATGTTTATGTGTCTATTGCCAGAGTGTAGGAAAGCTGTTGTTTTTGTGTATTTATCTTGGACCCAGACAGCTAGCAAAAGTCTCTTATTTATTCTAGGTATGTTTTTAAATAATTTTTTTTGTTTATTTCTTGGCTGTGCTGAGTCTTCTTTGCTGTGAGGACTTTTCTCTAGTTGTGGTGTGCGGCCTTCTCACTGCACTGGCTTCTCTTGTTGCAAAGCACAGACTCTAGCGCAGCTGGGCCTCAGTAATTGCAGCTCCTGAGCCCGAGAGCTCAGTCTCAGCAGTTGTGGGGCACGGGTTAAGTTGCTCCGTGGGATCTTCCCCGACCAGGGATCCAACCTGTGTCTCCTGCAATGGCAGGCAGATTCTTATCCACCAAGCCACCAGGAAAGCACCTAGAGTTTTTGTTGTTATTTTTTCACTAACTAGCATATTGGGGGTTTTCCAGGTACACAATCCTATAAGTAAGGAAATAATAGAATGTTTCATCTTGGAATGTTGGGCAGCAGAGAGGAAGAATGAACTAGAGTTATCAGTTAGCATTAAGCTTTTCCATTAAGCTTGGGAAAGAGTTAGCATGGAAAAGAGTTAGCATGCTGCAACTACAAGACCCTGCCTGTTGCAGCAAATATCCGTCCTGTGTGCCACAGCTAAGAGCCGATGCAGCCACATACAGAAATAAAAGCATGGGGGAAGCTGTGGATTGGGAGCAGGGGCACGGAGGGCACGTGTTTCCCCCACTGAAGGACAGAGGAAAAGTGGCAAGGGACAGCAAATACCATCTCCATGGGAATGTAAAGTGAAAGCCTGGAGCAGTGGGGCTCAAGCTCAGGGGTAGGTGGGGCCAGAATGGGGAGCCAAAGGCAGGTACTTGCAGCTTAAATGCAGCTGGGGGATATGAGTCAGCATCCCTTAGAGAGCAAGTCACATCCATGGGCCGCCTGGCTCAGGTGGTGGTGGCAGCCAGTGGATTCCTCCTTTGAGTCGATTCTCTCACCTTGACAATGATGAGAGAGTAGCAACGCTGCTTCTCCTGGTTCCTTCCTTCACTGGCTTGTAACCCATCCAGTATACTCAGAGGCCCACACACTTTTTCTGTAATTGGCCGGAAAGAGTAAATATTTGGGGCTCTGAGGGCCAGCTGGTCTGTGTTCCATCTGCTGAACTCCTCTGTTGTGGTGACAGCAGCCATATTATTCACACACTGCCTGAGGCTGCTTTAAGACCATATGTACCTAAAATTCCTATCAAGTCCTTTATAGAAATCGTTTACCAGCCCTGTCACAGACTACGAATGTCTCCAAGTCAGTAAACACCCTTCCTCACCACCACTTTCAGTCACTGCATTTTGCTTCCCTTCCATTTGTTGTTGCTTAGTCAGTCGTGTCTGACTCTGCAGCCCCGCAGACGGTAGCCGCCCAGGCTCCTCTGTCCATGAGATTTCCCAGGCAAGGATACTGAAGTGGATTGCCATTCCCTTCTCCAGGGGACCTTCCAGACCCAGGGATAGAACCTGAGTCTGCTAGATGGGCAGGCGGATCCTTTACCACTGAGCCACCTGGTAAGCCCTTCCCTTCCAAAGACATTTCCAAAGTTGTTCTGCTGAGAAAGTTAATTTCCCCAGCAAATACTCTCAAAACTGAGTTTGCTGGGACTTCCGGTGGTCCAGTGGTTGGGGCTTTGTGTTCCCAATGCAGGGGGGCCGGGTTCGATTCCTGATCAGGGAGCTGGGATCCCGCATACCATACAGTGTGGTCTTAAAAAGTTTGGCAGCAATGGAAGACACCTTCTGAATTTGAAAAACAACGGGACAAGGGTTCCCCAAGACCTGCCTGACTTCTCTCCCAGCCCAGTCCTGGTCTCTAAGCTCTGAAGGGCTGAAAAAATGAACATTTTCTAAGTCATGCCTGCAGACCCAAGATCTTGCAACTTTGCAAACCCCTAAATTAAGGCCACCTCTTTAGGAATCCCACTGGCCCTGTACTGATAATCCAGGACAGTCCCCGTTGGTTCCTGCAACCTTGTCCCAGCCACACCGAACTGTTTGAAAGGAGCCCTTTGAAAAGTTTCCTCCTTAATTACAGTGTAAGCTTTGCTAAAGAATCCCTTGCTTGCCTGGGGTCATGATACATTAACCTTAGGTGGTAGGGGTGGGAGGGGGAACTTGGATTCAGGAGAAGGATTCAAGAGGGAAGCTTGAACCAGTTTTTCTAGTTCCCAGGCACTCTCAAGATTCTTCTCTGGGTTTACTTAAGTAGAAACACAACCTGGATTTGCAAAGGACCTGGGGCTTTTTGTCACCCGGGACCCTTCAGGGCCAATGGGGAAAGTGAATTGGTTGGAAAGTGTTGCCTCTTAGGCATTTTTTTTTTTTTTTCATAAAAGAGACATCTTTGGACCCTATAACCTTGGACTTCTGTCAAGTTTCCTCATACCATTTTCACTTGAAAAATATAAGCCTTTCTCCTCCTGAGCCAATAGAGTATTTCTTGAACGAACAGTGGTGTTTGAAAAGCCGAAGCTCTCAAACTTGGCTCTACACCTGTATTTATCATGTCAAGCACCCCACGCGCACATGTCACCTTACAACCGACTTTTAGCTAGATTGATTGGAAAAGCCAGAAAGAAATAAGAAGCAATTATTATAATCATTTTTCAGGTTATTAGCACTGCCTTTAGAAAAAAAAAATTGGGGTGTACTTTAGAGTTGGTTTAACATTTATTCTAAACTTTTTTTTTCCCCCTGGGTTTATACAATGATTCATGGTCATTATAGAATTAGGAAATCTTCATTTATTTTTTTGAATATCTTTAGGCCGTGGCCTACGGCATGTGGGATCTCAGTTACCCAGCCAGGGATTGAACCCACGCTCCTTGCAGTGGAAGCTTAGCCACTGCACTGCCAGGAAAGAGCAGCTTCATTATTATTAACTGAACTTTTGGCAGAACTCTAACACAGACTGGTGATAAACAGGGCAGTACCTCTTGGCTTAGATGTGAAGATGGAGAAAAAGGATAACGGTTCATCTCCTGCCAGCTGCCAATCAACATTTTCCTGGTCATAGGGGTGGGGGGTGGAGGGTATGAATCCTGCCAAGAGATGAGAAAGCAAGGATGTAGAAGTTGAAGGATAGAACTGCTGGGGTCAGGAGCTTCTGTTTTAAGTGACAGTGACCTGGCCTGTTAGTGAATCGTACTCAAGTGTCTTAGAGTTTAAAGATAATAATAATAATAATAAGATGCTATGTCATAATAAGAAATATGTATTTGGCCTCTCCTCCCATCCATTTCTAGGCACATAACTCTTAAACCCCTTGGAATCTCTGGAGTAAAAAATGTCTTTCTCTATGCTAATGAGATGGTTGGTGACTGGAGCTCCCGAGTAGCCTCAGGATGGGGGTTGGTTGCCATGGGAACCACCACCTGCTTAGAAGACTGGAACTTCCAGCCCTACCTCTTGACCTTTGGGGAAGCGAGAGGGGCTGGAAGTTGAGTTCATCGCAGGTTCCCAAAGACTTACTCAAGGGTGCCTGCCTAATGGAAGATCCATAAAAATACCTGGACAATGGATTCCAAGAGCTTCCGGGTTGTTGAACACCTAGAGGTGAGAGAGGGCCTGGTGACTCAGGGCCCCACCCCCAAACATATCTGTCTCTTCTACCTGGCTGTGCCTGAATCACATCCTTTATAATAAACCGGCAATCTAGCAAGTGCACAGTTTTTCATGAGTTCTTTGAGCCTTCTGGCATGACTTCAAACCTGAAGAGGTGTTCATGGGAACCCCCAATTTATAACCAGTTGGTCAGAAGTGCTGGAGGCCTGGGTTTGTGACTGGCATCTAAAGTGGGGGTCAGTCTCTCCCTCTTTTTTAATTGGAGGATAATTGCTTTATAATATTGCTTTGGTTTCTGCCATATAGTAAAATGAATCAGCCATATGTCCCCTCCTTCTTGAACCTCCTTCCCACCTCCCAGCCTATCTCACCCCTCTAGTTTGTCACAGAGCATCAGGTTTGAGCTCCCTGTGTCATATAGCAAATTCCCACTGGTTATCTATATCGCATTTGTAATGTATGTGTTTCAATGCTGCTGTCTCCATTCACCCCACTCTCTCGTTTCTCCTCTCTGCCTGTGTCCGTAAGTCTGTTCTCTATGTCTGTGTCTCCGTTGCTGCCTTGCAAATAGGTTCATCAGTACCATCCTTCTAGATTCCATATATATAGGTCAGTCTTATGATGCTGAGGAGTTAGTATCCTAATGAATTAAATTGTGGGAAAACCCTCCCCCCCATACATCTGGTGTGAGCAGTGAGTAGTAGAGAAAAAAACATGCTTCTCCCTGTAGATGCTCTTCATTTCTCCTCCATGAAGCGTCTTAAATCTTTGACATAAAAAACTTCTTTCAAAGCATCTTGCTGTTTGGACCGGAAGGAGAGCTGAGCCACAGACAGCAAAGAGAATGCAATTCTACTGAACCTGACACACTTTTCTTAGCTCTGATGCTCATAGAATTCATGCGCTGGCTAAAAAAACAGTTTATGGTTGTCAGCTCAAATTTCCAGGGTGGTAACGTAGAAATGTGGATAATATTTTTTTTTCTCTTAGGGAAGTTGAAAACTTCTCCAAGGAATATCTTCAAATAGCTCTTGCTTTGACCCCAGGTGATTTTAATTAAAATCATAGTAGAGAACTCCCTGGCGGTCCAGTGCTTGGGACTCTGAGCTTTCATTTCCAAGGGCCCGACGTTCCATCCTTGGTCAGGAAACTAATATCCCACAAGCCTAGAGGCGCAGCCAAAAAATTTAAAACTAAAATAAATAAATAAAATAATGATAATAGTTAAAAAGAAAAAAAAAAGACTGATGATTCCTGAAATTTTAGTTCCCGAGAAGGAGGGTTTAGGCGTGGCAAAGTACTTTAAATGTTGGGGGTTGGTCTTGAAGTGGGATCTTCTTAGAAAGCCCAGACTTTACTTGGATTGTACCCTTATTTGGGTTGTCTTGCTGCAGGGGTGCTGATGGAAATGGGAGGGGAGAGATAGCCCTCTATGTGCATGCGTGCTAAGTCACTTCAGTCATGTGACCCTATGGACTGTAGCTCGCCAGGCTCCTCTGTCCATGGGATTCTCCAGGCAAGAATACCGGAGTGGGTTGCCATGCCCTCCTGTAGGGGATCTTCCTGACCCAGGAATCGAACCCCAAGTCTCTTACATGTTCTGAATTGGCAGGCAGGTTCTTTACCACTAGCGCCACCTGGGAAGCTCCATAGCCCCCTATAATAATAGCCAAACATCACATAGCACCTAGGATGCTTTCTATGTGCTTCCCAAGTAGAAACTCATTTAAACCTCAAAACGACCCTTTGAGGTATATCCTTTGCAACCTCTCTAAGACCGCACAACCAGCAAGAGTCACAGGACCTTGACACATCCTGCCTCCTGCCCTTCAGAGAGGCTTGGTTTCTGGCTCTGCAGTTGCCTAGCCAGGCAGGCTTGGACACTTACGTTCTCGGAGCCTCGTTCCCCAGCTGCAGAACAAGGGTGATTCTGGAGTTGTTGGGCAGGCTTGAAAGCACCCGATGTGGGTGCTGCCCAGAGGAAAGTTGTGCTCCTTGTGCTGACCTAGACCTGGGGCAAGCCTGGTACCAGGATTCAGGTTGTGTTGCATCTCCAGACTGAGCTGAGGGTCTGCGCAGGGAGCAGCTGCCAGCGCCCTTGACTGTGCACCACCCAACTGCATGTGGGAGAATGGGCTAGGCCACTCTGGAAGCTTCTCCCCATAAACCCCTGACATTAAGGACTCTTCCTCATTTGCTGTCTCTCCTCCCCACTTCCCTTCCTTTCTGCCCCCAACCCCTTTCAAAAATACATTTATTTATTTATTTGGCTGTCTTAGTTGTGGTATATGAGATCTAGTTCCCTGACCAGGGATTGAACCCAGGCCCCCTGCTTTGGGAGTTCAGAGTCTTAGCCGCTGGACCATAAGGGAAGTCCTCTCCCCAAGTCAGTTGATCCCCTTCTTTAAGAACCTAACAAGCAGGACAGACAGTGTGAGCTCAGGGCAGGTGCTAGGCAGGATAAGGGGAGGATTAAGCCCTTTGTTGATTGCTCATGCTCTCTCTGCAGAGACAAGCCCTGCAGTATTGCTGAAACATCCTCTTGGAAGCCACGTTCTCTGGGGCCCCGTCTGGATGGCCTCTGGCTGGGTGGAGCTCCCACGGGCCCAGCCTTCTCAGGGAGGCTGCCAACCTCAGAGCGGGTGAACTAGGGCATTCACTTTGGGTTGGTCTCCATTCCGGAGCTAAGTCGACTCATCTCTGGGGCCAATTGCTTCAGACCTCAGAGACAAGCCGCGTCCTGCCAAGAGGCGTCTGTCTCCCAAAAGCAGGGCCCAAGGGTGTGGTCCTTCAAGTATCCCCACCTGGGTCCCCTTTCTCCTCCCATTTCTCCTGGTTTATGGAGGAAACATACAACCTCCTCTTCCAACCTCAGTCCTGTCCCTCCCCCTGCTCCAGGTCCCACCCTTTGTGACCTTCTCCAGGATTTCAAGTATTTTAATTATTCTCTGCATCTCCCAAATCTTCCATCTCTTCCTTTGCATCTTGTAAGCCTGCAAAGCTACTTCCTTTTGCTTTTTTTTCTTTTCCCTTTTTTTAGTTGCGCTGCAGAGTTTGGAGAATCTTAGTTCCCCGGCGCAGAATTGAACCTGTGCCCTCTGCAGTGGGAGCTCGGAGTCCTAACCACTGGATTATAGAAACTAAGTTTTTTCCTTCCAAATGGATGGTCAGTTCCTTCCAAATGATAAATTATAGAATCGGCTTCTGCCTTTCACGTATTTAATCACAACACCATCTTCTAGAATTGTAAATACATCCTCGGCTAGTTCTGTTTATTCATATTATACTTATCATTACTGTCAGTTGAAGAATGGAGGAAGAGGTTGGTTATAGCGTATCTGGACACCCCTTGGCTTCCTTATGAGTTGTGTTCCAAGTGTCTGGCACTTAGTAGGGGCTGGATCCAGTTGTCTTCCCCAGTGGCTCAGCAGGTAAAGCATCTGCCTGCAGTGCAAAAGACATGGAGACACGGGTTCGATTCCTGGGTCAGGAAGATCCCCTGGAGGAGGAAATGGCAACCCACTCCAGTATTTCTTGCCTGAAAAATCTCCTGGACAGATGATCCTTATGAGCTACAGCCCAAAAGGTGGCAAAGAATTGGACATGACTGAGCATAAACACATGCTCGCTCACACACACACACACACACACACACACACACACAGACTGGATCAGTACTGGTGAATGAATGAAATCACTCTCAAACCAGAGTTCCAGGTGTCCAGTGGTTAATTTCAGCACACCCACAAGACCAAACATGGCTTTCACTCTCCAGATAACAGAACCATAGAATGCCAGCATGGCAGGGTTCCCCAAGGGCCCACTGCCCTTCTCTGAATGCATCAGGTGATCTGCCTGAACCATCGCATTGCACTGAGTAGGTGCGCTGCAGGCTGGGCAGGGGCAGGGCGCAGGGGCCAGACATACCTGGGCTTGTGGATTTTATTCACAGTGTGGGGAGAAGCCCTTGGGGAATTAAACACGTCACCTGATTTGATTTCCTTTTTGTTTGGTTTACTTTTTTAAAGATCACTGCAAACCTCTGGAAAACCAGATCCAGGACTGGAGAGAGAAAGCGAAGAGATGTTTGCACAATTGTGACCTCAAAGGAGCCCCTCCCCACCCTTAATCACCACCCTTAATGGCAGTGACTGAAGTCAGCTCGCCACCTTGTGGTTAAACATAGGAACTGCACACTCACATCCTCGTTCCCAGTGCTCCACTCAGGGGTGGAATCAGAATTTAAACCCCACTGAATAGATGGGGAAAGAGTGGAAACAGTATCAGACTTTATTTTGGGGGGCTCCAAAATCACTGCAGATGGTGACTGCAGCCATGAAATTAAAAGACGCTTATCCTTGGAAGAAAAGTTATGACAAACCTAGATAGTATATTCAAAAGCAGAGACATTACTTTGCTGACTAAGGTCCGTCTAGTCAAGGCTATGGTTTTTCCTGTGGTCATGTATGGATGTGAGAGTTGGACTGTGAAGAAGGCTGAGCGCCGAAGAATTGATGCTTTTGAACTGTGGTGTTGGAGAAGACTCTTGAGAGTCCCTTGGACTGCAAGGAGATCCAACCCGTCCATTCTAAAGGAGATCAGCCCTGGGTGTTTTTTGGAAGGAATGATGCTATAACTGAAACTCCAGTACTTTGGCCGCCTCATGCGAAGAGTTGACTCATTGGAAAAGACTCTGATGCTGGGAGGGATTGGGGGCAGGAGGAGAAGGGGACGACAGAGGATGAGATGGCTGGATGGCACCACGGACTCGATGGACGTGAGTCTGAGTGAACTCCGGGAGTTGGTGATGGACAGGCAGGCCTGGTGTGCTGTAATTCATGGGGTCGCAAAGAGTCGGACACGACTGAGCGACTGAACTGAACTGAACTGAACTGACGGGAGCTACCAGACTTGACTGGGATTGGGAGGCCTACGTTCAAGTCCTGGCTTGACCACCCTGGTTGTACGACCCAGGAGGATTCATGTTTCTTACCCAAATCATGGAGACTGAAATGCTTTCATCTCAAGGGAAAATGATGTTGTCTCTGTCACTGGCTTTTGCAAACTCTCCTGAGTACGGATGAGGGGATTGCTCTTCAGAGGTTACAGGAAGAGCATCCTCCTTCAGTGTTACCTTAAAACAAGGACATACAAGGCCTGGATGGGTTGGATGTTTAGCACTGGAAGGGATTCAGGGGTCATTATGTGTGTGTGTGTGTTAGCTGCTCAGTTGTGTCTGCCTCCTTGCGACCCCAAGGACTGTATGTAGCCAGCCAGTCTCCTCTGTCCATGGAATTCTCCAGGCAAGAATACTGGAGTGGGTAACCATTCACTTCTCCAGGGGATCTTCCTGACCTGGGGATCAAACCTGGGTCTTCTGCATTACAAGCGGATTCTTTACCACTGAATCAACAGGGAGTGACCTCCTTATTTCACAGAGAAAGAAGCTGAGGCTCTGGAGAAAAGAAAGCAGAAGCCGAGACATTTTAAGACTCATACTGTTGGATTTGGCCTTGCTGCTACTTGGTTTAGCAGTGAGGTGAAACCTCTGGGTACTGGCAAGGACCCTCGTGGACAGAAGGTCCCAGGAGGGCATTGCAGAAGGGGGTGCAGTGAGGTCAGAAGCTGCATCTTCAGTGTGAGGATAAGGAGGTGCCCAGGGAACCTAGGAGTGGTACTGGGTGCTCCAGGAAGCACCCCGCTGTGTGGGATTGAGGGCGTTTAATGAAGATCTTGCCCCAAACCCCATCACTTTACAGAAGAGGAAGCTGCGATACAGGGAGAAGAGAGAGGGGAGGGACCTTGCAGCCCATCAGGCCGCCTTTTCAGGAGCTGCTCCATCTCAGCAAACTGTGTGGCTACAGGTGCCATCCTTTGATTTTGATCAAATACCTGTTGTCTTAGAGGGATGATGGAACTGTGCACTTCACAGCCCTGTTATTCCATTTTACCCCATTTTATCTTCCCAGCAGCCTGGCAAGTGGGAATCTCTGGCAGGGTCCAGACTTGAACCTGTTTGCTCAGCTCAAGGAACTGGGTTCACAGCCACTAACACATATGGTGTCACCAGAAGCTTTGAGCTTTGGGGGAGCAGGGTGTTATATAAAGAGATGGAGAAGGTGTTTCTTAGTGGCCTACTGGTTAGGATTCTGGGCTTTCACTACTGTGGCCTGGGTTTGATCCCTGGTTGTGGAACTGAGATCTCGCAAGCTGCATGGCATGGCCAAAAAAAAAAAAAAAAAGAAGAGGTTATTAGGAAGTATTTTCTCCTAGGAGGACCGTCCTCAAATTTTACTTACATCTTCTCTGTCACCCAGAGCAAACCAACTACCCCCACTCATCACTTGGTGAAAAATGAAATAGAAGACACCAAGCCACTGGCATAAAGCTCCTGCCTCAGTTCCTGACATACAGTCGGGACCCAGATAGAGGCACCTTCTTCCACTGGTCCCCCCAGCCCTCAGCTGCTCCCCACCCCCACCTGCTCGAGAACCCAGATGAATGAAACCTCCAGGGATGGGAAGGAGGGAAGCATGAATGCCTCCAGAGGTTCTTCCCACCCTGTAACAGTACACCCATAGGAAGAGGGGCAGGGACATCCCTCGCTGGAAATACCCCAGCTCGCTGAGGGCGATGGCAACCCCATCGTCTCTGGTGAAGAACAAATTCTGCCCCAGGATTTCGGGGCGGGGGGAGGGGCAGATGCCATCTGAGACTCCTCCGGCCTGAACCCCCAAAAGGAGCACATCAGATCCCACACCTGAGCTGCTTCGTGGGTCGACCCTCCTGGAGTGTCTGGATGCCATATGCCTGGCATCTGCTGGCAGCCTTGGGTCATCCTTGCCAGAGTGTCCTCAATGCTGTGGACAGGAAAGCCTCAGTCTGGCTCTGCTATTGTTTCTGAGTTTCTTTTGGAGCATTTCTAACGAAGACTGGGGATCAGAATCAGCCGGAGCCCTTTCACAGATTGCAGACCAACCAAGGGATGGACAAACAAGGGGGTGAAAAATGATGAATTCAGGTGCTCCCTTTCCCACCCTACTCTTTGGAACTGGGGATCATCTTTTATCTCCCACAGTGCCTCGTGTCTGTATTAGACTGGTTGCACATTCCTGGGGTCCAGTTGGAGGTCTTTGTAGAGCCAATATCAAAACTGTACTTTGTGCCACCCCATAAACTAGAGATCACTTTAAAATGCACCCTCTGGGGACTTCCCTGGCAGTCCAAAGGTTAAGACTGCACTTCCACTGTGGGAGGCGTGGGCTCAATCCCTGGTGGGGGAACTAAGATCCCGCCAGCAGCAAAGCCACACAAACAAAGGAAACTCAGAAAAAATCCACTGAATGAAATAGGAATCCTGGAGTTCACACTGACATAAATTTTATTTTATTTATTTATTTATTTTTTTTTTTACATAAATTTTAAACTGAATAAGTAAATGAGGAAAAAAGAAGCCTTTCTTAACACTGCAATGCAAACTAATTAAATGTAAAGAGAATGATAGAATTAGAAAATTACTCTTTGGCAGTCATCATGAGAATAATTCAGACAAGAAACACCCATGGATGCTAAAATTAGTGAGTGAAAGTAGAATAGGGATGGAAAATTAAGTATCTCACCTTGAAACACTTATTAAATACAGACAAGGAAAAGTAACATTACTGTGGAGAAACTTGAGCAAAACACCTTAATCTAGAGATCAGCGCTCACATTAGCAGTCACAGGACAAGTTGAAATCATGTGCTCACCGATAGGAGACAAGAAGAAGAAAACATCCCTTCTGTGAAATTCCAGGCAGATATGTAACTGGAGTCTCATCCCAGGAAACACGTACATACGCGCTCAGCTGTGTCCGACTCTTGTGACCCCAAGGAACTGTAGCCTGCCAGCCTCCTCTGTTCTTTGAATTCTCCAGGCAAGAATACCGGGGTGGGCTGCCATTTCCTCCTCCAGGGATCTTCCTGACCCAGGGTTCAAACCCTCCGTCTCCTCCGTCTCCTGCGTCTCCTGCATTGGCAGGTGGGCTCTTCACCAGTAGCACCACGTGGGACGCCTCATTCAGCAAATACTTGTCCTGTAATCTTCAAAGACGTCAAGGTCATGAGGGCTGAGAAAAGACGGAGGAAAGTCTTCGAATGGGAAAAACAGAAAAGTTGAGACAACTAGGGGCAAAGTGTGACTGAGATTGGATTCTGTTTTAAATTTTTTCTATTTTTTATTTTGATGATTTCAAACATATAGAAAAGTTGAAAAATTGATAGACTATATTAAGATTTTGCCACATAAACTTTACATGTATACGCATCAACGTATTGCTGTCTGTCAAATATATATGTCTAAATACCATTATCATATCTCAAGCAAATGATGACCATTCCCTAGAGATTGGATCCTTTTAATATAAAGGAAGTATTACTAGGATGATTGGCAAAACTCTTAACAAAAAGTATACTGAAGCTAAATCTAGCAAAAGATGTATAAAATCTTTATAAAGAAAGTGTAAAACTTGACCACAGGGCATAAACTTAGGCTTAAGTCAATGGGAAGATGTCATGATCATGTCAGCTTGATAACCAGTGAAATTGCCTTGACTGGACTTCATTTCCCTGTGGGTTTGTGGTTAGGATGAATTTAGAGATTCTGGTTCAAGGCTTGGCAGACAGCAGCACCCTTATGGTTTTTTATGTCACACTGTTGGACCGTGGTCACCAGGCACTTCCGTAGGTCATACACCTGGTCGGTTACCTGCTAGTGTTCACTTACCCTTCCCTTCCCCTGGCCCGCCTTATTCAGTGTGGGGCCAGCTCCCACTGCCTATGTTGGGCTCAAGTATGGGTTCCTTTTCTTATAAGTGCTATTCCTGACTTCCCAGAGTCTGAGAACATTCTTGATTTTCCTCCAGGTGTTCAGCAGCAGGGCCCTTGGTCTTGGGCAGAGACCCTCACACAGTGGGCTTTTAAGACTGTCAACTGAATATTAACTGAGCACCCAGTGTTGGCTAGCTCGTGATGACTATGTCAGGCACAGTGCCCCAAGCCCTCAGATCCCCAGTTCTAGACCAGTAGTCTTCAAAGTGTGGGCCCAGAGCAGCAGAATCAGCACCACCAAACTCCTGCCCACCCCCTCCTTCCACCAAGACCAACTGAATCAGAATCAGAGCTGTGCTTAGTTGCTCAGTCATGTCCAACTCTTTGTGACCCTATGGACTGTAGCCCACCAGGCTCTTCTGCCCATGGGGATTCTCCAGGCAAGAATACTGGAGTGGGTTGCCATGCCCTCCTCCAGAGGATCTTTCCAACCCAGGCATCAAACCCAGGTCTCCTGAATCAAAGGTGGATTCTTTACTGTCTGAGCCACCAGGAAAGCCGAGAGTGGGTAGCCTATCCCTTCTCCAGGGGATCTTCCTGACCCAGGAATCGAACTGGGATCTCCTGCATTGCAGGTGGATTCTTTAGCAGCTGAGCTATCAAGGAAGCCCGGAATCAGAGAAAAACTAGATGGTTATGCCCAGCAATCTACCATTTAACAATCCCTTCAGGGACTCTGTTGAACATTAACAATGGAGAATGACATTGAGAACACTTGAATTCTAGAGTTTTGGAAGATGGCTAATTATAAGGCAAATGGGTTAATTTCCAGCAAGAAGATGGAAGAGACTTCTCAGAGGTCCATTGTTCATTCCCACAGGGATCTGCATTTCCAGCTGCCCACCTGGGGAGCTGACCCCCCAAAGATGACATGCTTAAGGCTCAAGTTAGATTTTCCCACTTTAAATCTCTGCTTTCACTGTTTATAATAGCCAGGACATGGAAGCAACCTAGATGTCCATCAGCAGACAAATGGATAAGAAAGCTGTGGTATATATACACAATGGAATATTACTCAGCCATTAAAAAGAATCCATTTGAATTAGTTCTAATGAGGTGGATGAAACTGGAGCCTATTATACAGAGTGAAGTAAGCCAGAAAGAAAAACACCAATATAGTATACTAACGCATATATATGGAATTTAGAAAGATGGTAACAATAACCCTATATGCGAGACAGCAAAAGAGACACAGATATATAGAACAGTCTTTTGGACTCTGTGGGAGAAGGTGAGGGTGGGATGATTTGAGAGAATAGCATTGAAACATCTATATTATCATATGTGAAACAGATCGGCAGTCCAGGTTTGATGCCTGAGACAGGGTGCTCAGGGCTGGTACACTGGGATGGCCCAGAGGGATGGGATGGGGAGTGAGGTGGGAGGGGGGCTCAGGATGGGGAACCATATAAACCCATGGCTGATTCATGTCAATGTATGGCAAAAACCATGACTGGCGGTAGCAGCGTGGCTGAGATTCGCCTGGTTATCACAGTAACTCCTGCTCTTGGCTCTGCTCCATCCTGAGAAAACAAATGAGGAGCGATTCCCGTTTCTCCATTTCTGACCTCAGTGCTGAGACACACTAACCCCAGCTCTGTGCCAGGCACTGCGCTAGGTTCACCCCACAATAGCTTTTCTTTTATCAGCACAGTAACTTTCCCTGGCTGTTGCTTGTATCATCCTTGTTCTGGAAAGACTAAAGCTCAGAGAGTTACTTAGTAACTCAGTCAACATAGCCCAGCCTGGAAGTGGCAGGGGAGGGATACGAAGCCCGGGGAGTTTAGCTCTAGCCTGTATTCTAGCTTCTCTGCTGTTCTCTGCTGACAATTATCACATAGCTTCTCTCTCTTGAATGTTTGGTGTATTTGTTTCTCATGACTCCTGTAACAAATTACCATAAACTCAGTAACCTAAAACAACACATTTTTATTGTCTTATAGTTCTGGAGGGCAGAAGTCTAAAATGGGTTGGCAGAGCTGTCTTTCTTCTCGAGGTTTTAAGTGAAAATCCATTCTTTTACCCTTTCTGGCTTGCAGAGACCACCTGCCTTCCTTGATCCAGGAAGGTTTTTAAGCCATCATTCCAGCCTCTGCCTCTATCATTACATGTCTACCTCTGATCTCCTGCCCTCTCTGGTAAGGATCTTTGTGATGATGCTGGGTCCACCCAGACAATCCAGGATAATTCCCCACTTTGAGATACTTCATCATGTCTGCAAAGCCCCTTTTGCCGAATAAGGTGTCCTATTCCCAGGTTCTGGTCGTATACTTGTGGGTAGCTTTTGGAGACCACTATTGTGTTTAGCACACATGGTTGTTTCCATTTTGTTGAGTTCAGTTCACTTCAGTCACTCAGTCGTGTCCGACTTTTTGCGACCCCATGAACTGCAGCACGCCAGGCCTCCCTGTCCATCACCAACTCCCGGAGTCTACCCAAAGTGTCAGTGATGCCATCCAACCATCTCATCCTCTGTCATCCCCTTCTCCTCCTGCCCTCAATCTTTCCCAGCATCAGGGTCTTTTCAAATGAGTCAGCTCTCCACATCAGGTGGCCTAAGTATTGGAGTTTCAGCTTCAACATCAGTCTTCCAATTAACACCCGGGACTGATCTCCTTTAGGATGGACTGGTTGGATCTCCTTGCAGTCCAAGGGACTCTCAAGAGTCTTCTCCAACACCACAGTTCAAAAGCATCAATTCTTCGGCGCTCAGCTTTCTTTACAGTCCAACTCTCACATCCATACATGACTACTGGAAAAACCATAGCCTTGACTAGATGGACCTTTGTTGGCAAAGTAATGTCTCTGCTTTTGAATATGCTATCTAGGTTGGTCATAACTTTCCTTCCAAGGAGTAAGCGTCTTTAAAATTCATGGCTGCAGTCACCATCCGCAGTGATTTTGGAACCCAAAAAGATAAAGTCTGACACTGTTTCCACTGTTTCCCCATCTATTTCCCATGAAGTGATGGGACCAGATGCCATGATCTTCGTTTTCTGAATGTTGAGCTTTAAGCCAACTTTTTTACTCTCCTCTTTCACTTTCATCAAGAGGCTCTTTAGTTCTTCCTCACTTTCTGCCATAAGGGTGGTGTCATCTGCATATCTGAGGTTATTGATATTCATCCCGGCAATCTTGGTTCCAGCTTGTGCTTCATCCAGCCCAGCATTTCTCATGATGTACTCCGCATGTAAATTAAATAAGCAGGGTGACAATATACAGCTTTGATCTACTCTATTTTGTAGAATAATAACAAAAAAAGCATTCTTAATGCCTTCTTAGACCTTAACTCTGCTGGAAAAACCTGTCGATCAAGCAAAGCTGGGGTTATTAGTCCTCCTGCAATAAAGGACACCACTTCAACAGAGTTTCGAGAATTAGGAAAATTAGGGAATGGTATTTATAGGGTTTTAGGGCCCTGGCTGGGGGAGTTTACAGCAGTTTCGCAAGGCAAGGGGCTGGCTGCAATCGGGTTGTTTCTGACACAGCAGCTTTGGAATGGTGGGCCTAAGTGGTGGAGTTTTGAAAGTAGAGCTGAGGCATAATCTTATCTTCCAGAAGCAGAGATGTCTTGGAGCAGACGCAAGTGATTTTTACCTGATCCCAGTATTGCTTAACACTGGGATGATTTGAGTTTTTGTTCTCAGTAATTACAAGAATAATAGTTTCAATTTATCAAAGTTGTCCTCCTATAGCCAGACAACTTGAATACATTTTGGCAATGACAAGTATACATGCAAATATTTCAGCCTAATCTCAGGAGAGCATAATAATCCCCTTCTTGGGTTTGGGAATCAAAAATCCTGCATAAAAATTCTGGTTGCTGCACCTTCCTCCCTGGTGATAATGGGCAGTTTCTTTGCCTGTAAAATCAGGATGATGCTTCCTACTCTGACAGTGAGGGTGTGTATGCGTAGCTCCAGCCGGTATACCCTGTGTGCTCACAGGAGCAGGGCCAAGCATCTCTGTTCACCCACAGTAGACCCGGCTCATGCCTGCTCTCCCAGCATCATTGTTAAAAGTGTCCTTTTATTATTCTCAAAAGCATCCAGATGATAAATTATATGGGGACCATTCAATACAGTGAAGCTGCTACTGCTGCTAAGTCGCTTCAGTCGTGTCCGACTCTGTGCGAACCCATAGACGGCAGCCCACCAGGCTCTGCCGTCCCTGGGATTCTCCAGTGAAGCTATGGTTGTTATTTCTACTCTGTACGTGAAAGGGGGAGGTTCAGAGAGGGTAGGTGACAGCTCCAGGCCATTCGGCCAAGTGGGCAGAACTCGTCACTTTAGAGAAGCTGAAGCTCCAATACTTTGGCCACCTGACGCGAACAGCCGACTCATTGGAAAAGGCCCCGATGCTGTGAAAGATGGAAGGCAGGAGGAGAAGGGGAGGACAGAGGATGAGATGGTTGGATGGCATCACTGATTCAATGGACGTGAACTTGGGCAAATTCCAGGAGATGGTGAAAGACAGGGAGGTCTGGTGTGCTGCAGTCCATAGGGTTGCGAAGAGTCGGACATGACTTGGCGACTGAATAACAACAGCAAGGTGCACGGCCAGTCAAGCGCTGCTCCTTCTGCCTGGAGTACTGCCCCACCCCAAGTCCAACCCGGTGCCACACTTTGTGATGGTATGTCTGTCTGCTTTTAAAATTAAATCCATCTCCCCTCGTAGATCAGGAGCCCCATGGGAGCCAAATCGAGGTCAGTGTCATGCATGACTGTACGGCAGTGCCCAGAATGTCAGGGAGCACAGTGGGTCCTCCCATTTGTCCTTGGCATGAAAATGCCCAGCCTGCTACCTCGTTAGTGTTCCAGAAAGGGCGTGACTGTGAGCAAGGCATCTTTTCTCTTCCTGAGACCCACCGGGGCAGGAAGAGGGCACTCGGCAACAGAAGAGATCATCCTCACCCTGTTCTCTGGGGGCCTCCCTATAGATCCCTGAGAACTGGTGGATAACAGAGTTTTCATTGTATTTCCACCTAAAAAGGCTCTGAATTATCCATTGTCCACAGTCCAGTAAGACCCAGGAAATGGGGGGAAATGGGTCCATGCACTGGGCTTTCTCAGGTGTAGTTTATATGCTGGGCTGATCCCAAATGTCGCCAGTGAAAAGGACTTTTTCCCTGTAATTACCATACTGTGGATGGTAAATAAATTCATATATGTGTGTTAATCATTCATTTCTTCCCTTCTATGGAAGACTAAGGTATAAAGCATTCCTTGACATCTGTTACTTTTAGGAGGAGACCCTGTTTTATCAGAAGGGCGTCCCAGCTGGCTCATTGGTAAAAAATCCTCCTGCCAATGCAGGAGACGCAAGAGACTTGGGTTCGATCCCTGGGTTGGGAAGATCCCGTGGAGGAGGAAATGGCAATGCACTCCTGTATTCTTGCCTGGGAAATCCCATGAACAGAGGAGCCTGGTGGGCTACAGCCCATGGGTTGCAAAGAGTCAGACACAACCGTTTTATCAGAGCCTAGAAATCATATCTGATTGAATGCAGTATCTTTGTGAGGGCCAAACCCAAAGTATGGTCATTACAGGAAAAAAAGTCCTTTTCACAGGGGACACTTGGGGCCAGCTCAGCATGTATTTGTTTAGATTCAGGGAATATATGATCATGGCATCAAAATTTCAATCCCTGTAGAAGAGTTTTAACAAAACTTAAATCAGAGCTGACCCCGTGACTCAGCAGTTTCCATCCCAGCAACCTCATCTTCAGAAGTCCACGTCAGGATGTGCCTTTTATCTCTCTTTGTTACGACAGGAAAAACTGGAATAACCTCAGGGTCCATTTAGCGGGGGAAGGGGTTCAGCAGGGTGCATGCATACAATGGAATGCCTCCCAGGTGCTTCAAATAATGAGGCAGAAGCCACAAATGACATCAGGGACTGAGGAGAGAACAAAGCCTGCCTTAAGTTATATGCGCTTGTGAATTGACACTCAGACGAGAGCCGAGAGATGCAAATGAGTTCGGTCTGTTACCTCTTCAGAATGAAAAAAAAATACAGATTGTATTCCGATATTACCCAGGTCATTTAAAACAAACTCATAGCATTGACACTAACAAGGAAAGAGCAAGTTGCAAGAGCGGACATTAACGCAGTAGAATTCCACGCAGGTGAGTGGATGCTGGTGTTCACTGCTCAGATGTTTCCTTGGTCAAGTTAGACGGCTGTGCCATCTAGGAGCACTAAATTAAAGCGACAGTTTCACCCAGACCCCTTCAAAAAAGGCTGAAAAGTCAACCCTAACCCCATTCTGCATCAGATGAAAAGTCTGGCTCCATCAGGGGTCCCCGTTCTGAGCTTTGCTGACTTTGGGGGCCGTTTACCTCTCAGTGGGGGGAGAGGGGTGGCATCCTGTATTCTGTAGGATGTTTAGCCGAATCCCTGACTTCTAAGCACTAGACATCTGTAGTAAACACCACACCCCAACACACACACACACACACACACACAAGTTGTGACAACCGAAAATGTTTTCAGACCGTTCCCAAAGTTCCATGGGGGCAAAATCGCCCCGCCCCCGCCCCTGCCCCCACCCTGGGCTGAGAGCCGCCCGCCTGACTAAGGATGATTTGCTTTCAGGTTTCCTTGAGATGGTCCTGAAGGGTGTCTCCTGAGCTGGGGGAATTCCTAATATCAAACCCTTTCACTCTCAAAATCGCCCTGTCTGATAAATCAGACGGTCACGCTGGCTCTGACTCTTCCCGCCAAAAAAGCACCTGTTTGTGCCATTACCATCCAGACATTTAGCCCCCAGGCCCTTCGGATGATAGAGGAATTAATACTTCCTCATAACCAACAATTGCTGTGAGCCTCAATCACATTTATCTTCCATTAGATGGCCACCTCGCTCTTATTTCACGGTCCACTTGTAGTTTTCAACTTTTCCTTAAGGCCAAAGGAAAACTGGGAAGCTGTGAGCAATGTGCAAAGTGCCGTTAAGGTACTTGAATGAAGTTCTTCTGAGGATTTCAGCCAATCCAAGCTTTTCCCACCTTAACGTGTATGCTAAGTTGCATCAGTCATGCCCAACTCTTTGCAACCCTGTGGACTGTAGCCTGCCAGGCTCCTCTTTCCGTGGGATTCTCCAGGCAAGAATACTGGAGTGGGTTACCACGCCCTTCTCCAGGGGACCTTCTCGATGCAGGGATCGAACCTGTGTCTCTGTGTCTCCTGCACTAGCAGGTGGGTTCTTTACCACTTGTGCCACCTGGGAAGCCCCAACCTTAACATACTTTTGTTGTTGTTGAGATCTCAGCACTGCTTGAGGATGGGTGTTCCTCTTGTGATTCTGTGAATAAATACTCAGTGATTAGATGCGTCAGGGACAGAGATAACCCCTATAGATACAGCAGTGGATAAAGGACAGGTGCCCCATGTCCTCAGGCTCTTATCCTAGAGTCAGGGCAGTGAGGGGTTGATTGACCAACAAGTAATAAATAAGAAAATGCCAGATACATGAAGCACTGCAAATTGTCATAATTAAAATACCCTTTGGGAAGTCCCCCCGCTTGTCCCACCTGCCTAATTCTCTTCTCTGGTCCTTGGTGTCGATTAAAAAAAAAAAAAAAAGTCACAACCTAAAAGTGGAGAGTTATGTTTTCTTTGGTGGGAATTTTTAGGACTTCAAGCCCAGGAGACAGCATCTCAAGTGACCCTGAGCGAACTGCTCCAAGGAGGTGTCAGGTTATATATAGAAGTTTGTAACCAAGGGCAGGTAGTCCAAACATCAAAAGTATTTTTGTGAATACTTTTAAAGACAACCAGATATTTCAAGTTACAGAATTTAATGCTAAAACAACTCAGCTTGTAGGTTGTGACTTTTTTTAAGTCAACGTTGGCATCTTCGGACGTTCTCTGCGTTTGACATTAGTTTATTTGGTCCTTTCAGTGGAACAAGCCCCCAGAGGACAGGGTTTTTAGTCTGTTTTGATCCCTGCTCTATCTCTATTGCCCAGAATAGTGCTGGGAGCATGGCACAGGCTCCATATATATTTGCAAAATGAAAGATGGGCAAGAGATGGTTCGGGGCAGTGCTGGGAATCACAGGGCAGAGGGACATTGTGGACCCCGGGTGACAGGGGAGCGGGGGGTGCAGTTTGAGAAGGTGACATGTCTCACTCAACCCTGATCTGAGAGGGGACCTGTCAGCCTGGGCTTCTCAGGTGCTGATGCTGCAGAACCATACATGCTGAACACACCACAAAACAAGTCCCTTTTTAAAAGTCAAGGCTCCCACTTTGGACACTCATTAAGGACTTTGAAGATATTACCTCTCACTCCTTCCTTCCCCAAATCCCAAGAGGTTGAGAATGTCATTTCCATTTTAGTTAGTTATTTATTATATTTATTTGGCTGTAGCATGCGGGATCTTTAGTCGCAGCATATGAACTCTTAGTTATGACATCTGGGATCTAGTTCCCTGACCAAGGATTGAACCTGGGACCCTGCATTGGGAGCATGGAGCCTTAGCTCCTAGGCTACCGAGGAAGTCCCTCATTTCCATTTTAGATGTGTGAAAACTGAGGTTCGGAGAGGTTAGGGAATTCGCTAGTGGGCCATGAAGGTGGGACCCCCCAGGCTGACTTCCCCGCACCATTGAGCAGACCCGGGCATCAAGTGGGCCACAGCTGAACCAGTCTCTCTCAACTCTTGCTGACGCTGATACTGACGCTGACTCTGACACTGACCACACTCTGGCCGGCAGAGCAGAGCCTGGGAAGGAGGAGGTGAGGCCCTGAAATTGGCAGACACAGCCAGCTGGATCATCCTCATTTCCAGTGAAAAGGTCAGGACCACCCAGAAGCTCCACAGACTTGTGGGCACCCCAGGCTGGGCACAGCTGCCTGTATGAGATGCTGGCGCTCAGGTTGGTTGCCTCTTGTTCCCTAATCCTGCTGGGAACCCTACCCCAGACCTCTGGGAGGTGGGGTTAGAGAGGGATGGGAAATTGTATCCGTTATCTGTTGTTTTAATTTCATTTACCATAAACATAAATGCTTTCTTTTGCAATACTGATTATTCCTAATTTTGACCAAAAAGTCAAATAATGTAGTACTGGGAAGGCTTACCTGGTGGTTCAGTGGTAAAGAACCCCACTGCCAATGTTTGATCTGTGGGTTGGGAAGATCCCTAGAGGAGGGCATGGCAACACACTCCAGTATTCTTGCAGGGAAAATCCCATAGACAGAGGAGCCTGGCAGGCTGCAGTACATGGAGTATCTCTAACCTGAGTGAGTGAAGTCGCTCAGTCGTGTCCGACTCTTTGCGACCCCATGGACTGTAGCCCACCAGGCTTCTCTGTCCATGGGATTCTCCAGGTAAGAATCCTGGAGTGGGTTGCCATTTCCTTCTCCAGGGGATCTTTAACTTGGTCCTTCTCTTTTCTGTAAACTGGAAGTTGAGTTTACAGGCTTAATTAGATTCAGGTTAAACTTTTTGTCAAGCTTTCTTTCTAGGCAGGGTTGACAGAGAGAGATAGTAAAAATATAATCGGCCCTACACTTGAATTTTGGGTGAACAGTGAATAATTGTTATTTTAATTTATATTTTGCCACACTGTGCAGCATGTAGGATCTTAGTTCTCTGGCCAAGGATCAAACCTGTTCCCTAGCATTGGAAGTGAAAGTTTTAGCTGCTCAGTTATGTCCAACTCTTTGCAACCCCATAGACTATAGCCCTCCAGGGTCCTCCAACCATGGAATTCTCCAGGTGAGAATACTGGAGTGGGTAGCTATTCCCTTCTCCAGGGGATCTTCCCGACCCAGGGATCAAACCTGTGTCTCCTGCATTGGCAGACAGATATTTTACCACTGAGCCACCCGGGACACCCATTTGTAGAACTATTAATACTTACACTTAAAAAAAAAAAGTATTATTTATCCACAATTCAAAATTAACTAGGAATCCTCTATTTTTTCCAGCAATCCTGTTAAACCTTAAGTCACGCGCAATTGTACACTTTGTAGGGCCTCTCTGGATACCAGTTACTGACGGTAGATGTGGTCACCAGGTAACCATGGTAACCATGGTGACTTTCAGATCTCTTGACTATTTGGAATTGACCGTGTCAATTGAGGCTCCCATTTGATAGATGAAGTGACTGAGGCCATGAAGCCAATCTGGAGAATCCTTTTGCCCCAGGGAGCCAGGCTCCAGGAGTGTCTCTGGCTGTTTTCAATATTCCTCTCTCCACCCTGCACAAACCTGGAGCTCCACTAACGCCCAGGTTTTTGTTGACTTTCCCGGGGCCACCTGGAGGGTTAGTAAAAAGATGATAGGCTCTAAAGATCGGCAGATCTGCCTACTGTTCTGAAACTGACATCACCTGGTGGGGTGGCCCCTCTGCACCTCATCTGCCCACTTCATAGATGGGGAAGCCAATACCCGACTCACTGAGTTGTTTTGAAGATGAAAACAATGCATTCGATGAATATTTTCAGGCTCCTTGATTACATCAGTGGATGTGTAAGAGACATTTGATAAAATTCCATATACTTTCGAGCTGAAACAAATCAACAACCTCTTTCTATAAGAGCAATTGAATTTGATAGAGTATCCACCACAAGTCTATAGAAAACATTCTTAATGATGAAAATATTTCACCAAAGTTAGGAAGAAGACAAAAATCTCCCTGTTACTACTTGTATTCAACACTATACCCAAAGTCCTGCCCAGGGGCCCGAGACCATCTTCCTGTGCTCTTGTACATTGATTTATTTGGGTCACGGGCATCTCTCTCCTTTTTAATTGAAATAGAGTTGATTTAGGGCTTTCCTGGTGGCTCAGTGGCAAAGAATCCACCTGCAGTATAGGAGATGCAGGTTCGGTCCCTGAGCTGGGAAGATCCCCTAGAGAAGGAAATGGCAACACACCCCTGTATCCTGGTCTGGGAAATTCCATGGACAGAGGAGCCTGGTGGGCTGCAGTCCTTGGGTCATAAGAGTCAGACACAACTTAGTGACTAAACCACCACCACCACCATAGTTGATTTGTAATGTTGTGTTAATTTTTGCTGTACAGTAATGTGATTCAGTTATGCATTTATGTACATTTTAAAATATTCTTTTTCAAGCCAAACCATCCTCTGCTGAGGAAAAAAAAAAAAGAAACAAGAAGGAAGAGACTGTAAGGATTAAAAGGAGAGAAACAAATATGTCATTTTTCAATGATAACATGGCTGACTCTGTAAAAAAAATCCAAGAAATTCAACAAACCACTACAACAAATAAAAGAGTTGAGTGAGATTACTAGAAAAATGATTAATATTTTAAAAATCAATACAGTTCATAGATAAAAGGAAAGAAGAACTAGACATATAGTTAAAATAATGATATACAACAGCAACAAAAAATGATTAGGAATAAATCTAATAAACCGTACCTAAAAATTTTGGAGAAATTTATAATGCTTTGCTACAAAACTTAGAAGTTTTATACAAAGGTCAGTTTTCCTCAAAATAATCTCTAAATTCAAGGGAAGCCAATAAAAACATGCTAATGAATTAGTCCCAAAACTTGGCAAGGGTGATTTTAAAAGCACATGTTTTCTATGGATTTTAGATTTTGGAATTTTGTCACTCTGGAAATGGCCAGGAAGAACCAAGGCAATTTTTCAAAATAAAACAAGAAGGAACACATCTTAAAAGATGTTAAGCTTCCTCAGAAGCAATGTGATATGTATAACATGTGTATCAGACTAATACGCTAGAACAGAGCTCAGAGAAGACCAACTTTCTGTGAATGTATTAGTTATTCAGTCATGTCTGACTCTTTGCAGCCTGCCAGGCTCCTCTGTCCATGGGATTTCCCAGACAAAAATATTGGAGGGGATTGCCATTCCCTTCTCCAGGGGATCTTCCCGACACAGGGATTGAACACTGGGCTCCCTCACTGAGGGCAGATTCTTTACCGTCTGAGCCACTAGGAAAACCCCCTTCTGTGGGGGTGTGTATGTGACAACTTGGTAGAGAGGAAATGAATTAGTTGGCAAACGGTTCTGTGTAACTGGCTATTAAAAAAAGATAAATTAGATTCCTGTCATTAGATCATTCACAAAATAAAATTCAGATAGATTAGATAACTCAATATGAAAATGCAGCACTGAAAACTTTTAGAAGAAAACAGAAAATACCATGATATCAGGGTGCGGGAGGATTCTTCATCAAGATAAAAATAGCAAAACTTTAAAAGAAAATATTGGGATTTCCCTGAGGGTCCAGTGGTTTAGACTCTGTGCTTCCAATGTAAGGTATGTGGGTTTTGGTCAGGGAATTAAGATTCTACCTGCTGCATGGTGTGGTAAAAAAATAAATAAATAAAAATAAAATTAAATAAAATTAAGAGAAAAGAAAATGTTGATGCAGTCAGTTGCGTTAAAGAGGATTTCAAGTGGCAAAAAGTAAGATACTCAATGTGAAAAGACCATAATATGTGCAGGGCTTCAGAATACATGATATAAACCCTAGAAATCAAAAAGAAAAAAGTCAAGCAAAAAAGCAGTAAAAAGTAGAAAAATAGACAAAAGATGTGAACAGGCAATTCACAGAAAACTCTGAAGAGTGGGCCATTTGTTTTACAAATGAACAAAAATGTTTCAGAATTTTAAAACAATATGTGAAAATTAGAAGGTGAATGGCTAGGGGAATAGAGAGATTAACCTTTATATTCTGCCCTTCTGTCCTATTTATTTGTTTTCTGAGACATGCATATGTTTTATTTTAATCATTAGAAAGGACTTCACTTCAAAGATAAATATCAGACACTTTGACCAGGGATATACACATAATAAGTGCTCAATAAATATTTGCATTTAAAAAAAACTACTTATTTTAGTATGCCTAAGTGTAAATATATTAGCACTGGCATTTCAGACCAGAGGGAAATATAAATCTGTGGTCTCCCACTGGATAGGGGGTTCCATATGCAACCCCACATCTTCTGCCCTAGACCCCAGTTGGACTCAGTGAGCATCAAGGTCCTTGTTCTGAACTGGGCTCCTGAATGGGCTTCTTGGCTTACAGGTTCCCCCACTGGACCCCCACCTCCAGGGGCACAGGAGCCCCACACACAGATCCCAGCACAGGGTGAACATTTAGGAAATGTTTGTTAAGGACTCATTAGCAGTAGTCATGTATGGATGTGAGAACTGGACCATAAGGAAGGCTGAATGCTGAAGAACTGATGCCTTTGAATTGTGGTGCCAGAGAAGACTCTTGAGAGTCCCTTGGACAGCAAGATCAAA